>NC_090446.1:423648398-423967668 GCF_031143425.1 Pleurodeles waltl
AAATACAGTCCCTGTTAAATACCAACTTTCCGAGCCACTTTGGTGAGCTTGTGGGACGTATATTTAATGCGTCCAGCACGGCTGGATTAGCACATTTTTTCAAAGCCGTTGGTGTTGGTTTCGTTCACACTTTCTCTTCCATATTCGGTTTAATACCTTTGGCTATTCATTCAATTTTCGGAAGCATTTTTGGGGGATTTCCGATAACTTTGGCTTTATTAGCTGGCATTTTGCTGTTCCTGTTGTTTTTCCGCAATGGCTTTCCTGCCGCAACAAGGACGAATGGGGGCGCTTCCATCAGCGCAGCTGTGTCGTGAACGCATGATGCAGCACTTTGGAGCAACACTCCTGGAACATTTGGGGTGTGACTGGTCTCTGTCATTCAACCGGTTTTGGATTGTGTGCAGCCCGTGTTTCGGTGCCATTGGTGCTCTTTTGAACATGCACTAGATGTCTGTCTCTCACAGCATTGCCCCCCAGTGGTTGATGCTGATCTGTTGATGTTCCCGATGAGGACTCATTACCAGACATGCACGCTGCGGCTGCGTTTGCTTCGAGAAGCTAATTACGAGATACCCTTCCTGGAGGAAGTTGTTATTAACTCGTTTATAAGCTCTGCACGGGATGCTGCCTTGGTTGACACTGGGGCTTTGGAACACACCTGCTCCCTAATAGTCTTTGGCGTGGATTTTCCGGTTTTGTCATCTGCCGAAGTGGAGACTCTCCTGCTTTCCATGACCACTTTTTCGAATTGAACTTCTTTTAAATTGACATTGTGATTTGAAATTCGGCATTTTGCCGCCTGCTCATTTTTTAAATTGAGGATTAATATGCTTTGGTGTCCACTTAACTTGTTGAAATTTGATAGGGTTTTAATTATATTTTAGCTTAAGGCATTTTTAGCTTTGGCTTAAACCACTTTCTACCGACAAGGGGAGAGAGTAGTGTAGCCATTTTTAATGTAGCTTTATGCGCGTTAGCTTAACGTATTAGGCCTCTGTGCACTTTGCCCTAGATGCATTTTATTTAGCCTTGCACTGTTATTTTACAATAACCAGTTTCACGGTCTTGTTTTATTTCCTTCTATCATACTGTTTAGCTTACTTCAGCACTGTGTTCTCAAACAATACATTCTTGCTCGCTCTGTGCTTCAGTCAAGGATACAGTCTGGTACATTGCCGATAGACGTGGTAGAAGTTTAGACTTTATGGTTCGTAGAGAGTACACATCCTAACATAGGGTAGAACACCGGTGTGTTATAAAAACACTTTCTAGTCCCGGTACACGTAAGAGGGAGATTCCGACCAGGAACCCACAACTAGATGCTGACTGCCCTGTTGCAGATGAGGATCCAGATCACAGGCCTTTGCTCAGGTATGAGGGTTGATCTCCTCCCGGGAAAACCAGAAAGGCAGGTTTAGAGCTTCACATGCTGTGCTCAAAATATAACTTAGAGAGAACATAATTTAGTTACAATATGATAGCCTTATTTTTATGTTTCACTCTCCTGGTTACTATTTCCATCTTACTGTGTTGTATGGTTCTGGTTATTGCGTCTCACGCCTTGTTATTTAAAATGCAGTTGTTTTATTAAAACAATCTTTAAAACTCAAACTGCCTTTGTCATTTATATATGAGACCGCACTTTGTACGAGAGAACTGGTTGTGACCTGAGTGACCACGACTTCCCTGGGAAGCACTAAGATGTCATGCGCTCGGCTGCCTAATTGTCTCTTCCCCTTGGGACGGATGAAGCACTGCTAGTTAGCCCGAGCATAACCCGGATTTGGGGTGATAAGGGTCCTTCACTGTGGGTCAGACTTAGTCCCCCACACTGCGAACGATCCTGCCGCCCAAAACTCCAGTAGTCTCATTAGGATAATGAGAGCCTACGCGACACCAGTAGGGCATCTTTCACCCCTAGAGGCCAGGTTACTAGGGTCCAGACAGTTAGGGACAGGTCTCCCTCTGAAACTTCCCACATTTCTTCTGTGTCTAAACATTCCCAACCCACCCATCCTGAGGATAACTTGTTAGAAAGGGAACTCAAAAGGTTGAGGGTTGAAGAGACCAGACTGAAGCTTAAACAGCAGCAGCTGGCCTTAGATAGGGAATCCCTAGACATAGGGAATGAAAGACAGAGGTTGGGGTTAGTTCCTCATGGTGGCAGCAGCAGTATTTCTCATAGCAATCCTGCTAAAGAGCAAGATTCCAGGAATCTGCACAAGATAGTGCCCCTTACAAGGAGAGGGATGACATTATTAAGTGGTTTTCTGTACTTGAGAGGGCCTGTATGGTACAGTTGGTCCCTCAAAGGCAGTGGGCTGCTATTTTGTGGCTATCTTTCACTGGAAAGGGTAGGGATAGGCTCCTTACTGTCAGAGAAAGTGATACCAATAATTACCAAGTTTTGAAAGATGCACTCTTTGATGGATTTGGCTTAACCACTGAACAATACAGGATTAAGTTCAGAGACACCAGAAAAGAGTCTTCTCAAGACTGGACAGATTTTGTGGACTGTTCAGTGAAGGCCTTGGAAGGATGGTTGCATGGCAGTAAAGTTTCTGACTATGAAAGCCTGTATAATCTGATTCTGAGAGAGCATATTCTTAACAATTGTGTGTCTGACTTGTTGCACCAATACCTAGTGGACTGACCTCTCCCCAAGAATTGGGAAAGAAGGCAGACAAATGGGTCAGAACAAGGGTGAACAGAAATGTTCATACAGGGGGTGGCAAGGATGGCAAGAAGAAGGATGGTAAGTCTTCTGAGAAGGATGGGCACAAAAGTAAACATTCTGAGTCTTCATCAGGCCCACAAAAATCCTCTGGGGGTGGTGGATCCAAATCCTCTTCGAACATTAATCAGAAAAAGCCTTGGTGTTATTTGTGTAAAGTCAAAGGCCATTGGGCAAGTGATTCCACTTGTCCAAAAAAAAAACCAAAGCTCCCACCACCACAACCCCTGCTGCAAATTCTAGTGCCCCTAGTAATAGCAGTGGTGGTGGGAAATCTACTACTAATAGCCAATCCAAGGGTGTAGCTGGGCTCACTATTGGCAATGTAGTTGGGGTTGGTCTTTTTAGGGAGACCACAGAGGCTGTTTTAGTCTTTGATGGTGGCATTGATTTTGCTACCTTGGTTGCTTGCCCCCTTAATATGGGTAAGTACAAGCAACTTCCCCTAATCAATGGTGTTGAGGATGAGGCCTACAGGGAGACAGGAGCCAGTGTAACTATGGCGATAGAAAAACTGGTCCACCCTGATCAACACCTACTTGGTCAGCAGTACCAATTGACAGACGCTCATAACAACATTCTTAGCCACCCCATGGCTGTTGTGAATCTCAACTGGGGGGGTTACTGGTTCAAAGAAAGTTGTGGTAGCCACTGATTTACCTGTGGACTGTCTACTAGGAAATGATTTGGAGACATCAGCTTGGGCAGAAGTGGAGTTGGAGGCTCATGCAGCAATGCTGGGCATTCCTGGGAATATTTTTGCTTTGACAAGGGTTCAGGCCAAGAAGCAAAAAGGACAGGGTAACCTGGATCCTGGTACCATGGACCAAGTGCTCCCTAAGCCTAGGGGTAGCAAGGGTAAATCCCTACCCACTATCCCTCCCTCTACAGATGATTCCCCTTTTGATGAAGAGGAATTCTCTCCCTGTGCAGAACCTACACCAGAGGAGCTGGCAGCAGACACTGCTGAGCCTTTGGGTGGAGGGGGGCCTGCCAGAGAAGAGCTGAGTGTGGCACAGCAAACCTGTCCCACATTAGAGGGTCTCAGACAGCAAGCTGTCAAACAGCAGAATGGGGATGTCAGTGACAGTCATAGGGTGTACTGGGAAGACAAGCCAGTGGCAAGACTGGTGGCACTCCAAAGGCCCCTCTAATTCCACTTCCAGTGGTTGGGGTACCATTTGAAAGGGTAGGGGATGACATAGTTGGCCCCCTTGACCCTCCAACTGCTTCAGGCAATAGATTTATCTTGGTGGTAGTGGACCATGCCACAAGATATCCAGAAGCCATACCTTTAAGGACCACTACAGTTCCTGCAGCCCTCCTAAGAATCTTTTCCAGGGTGGGTTTTCCTAAAGAGGTGGTGTCAGACAGAGGTAGCAACTTCATGTCTGCATACCTAAAAGCAATGTGGAAGGAGTGTGGTGTTACCTACAAGTTCGCCACCCCTTACCATCCACAAACAAATGGTCTGGTTGAGAGGTTTAATAAAACTCTCAAAGGTATGATAATGGGACTCCCTGAAAAACTCAGAAGGAGATGGGATGTCCAGTTACCTTGCCTCCTTTTCGCTTACAAGGAGGTATCCCCAAAAAGGAGTGGGCTTCAGCCCCTTTGAACTCCTCTTTGGGCACCCTGTAAGAGGTCCACTTTCTCTTGTGAAGGAGGGTTGGGAAACAACCTTTAAAAGCTCCTAAACAACACATAGTGGACTATGTACTTGGCCTAAGATCCAGAATGGCTGAGTATATGAAAAAGGCCAGTAAAAACCTTCAGGCCAGCCAAGAGCTACAAAAGCAATGGAATGACCAGAAGGCTGTCCAGACCCAGTACCAACCAGGACAGAAGGTATGGGTATTGGAGTCTGTGGCCCCTAAGAGCACTCCAAGACAAATGGAGTGGACCCCATCTCATAGCTGAAAAGAAGGGTGAGGTTACCTACTTGGTAGACCTGGGCACTGCCAGGAGTCCCCTTATGGTGATTCATGTCAACCGCCTAAAACCCTACTATGACAGGGCTGATCTCACCCTGCTCATGGCAACAGATGAGGGACAGGAAGAAGAGAGTGACCCTCTCCCTGATCTCTTCTCCACCACTGAAGCAGATGCCTTAATGGAGGGAGTAGGTTTAGCAGATTGTTTGACTGCAGAACAGAAAGACAACTGCATCAATCTCCTAAGCCCAGAATGGCTGATTATATGAAAAAGGCCAGTAAAAACCTTCAGGCCAGCCAAGAGCTACAAAAGCAATGGAATGACCAGAAGGCTGTCCTGACCCAGTATCAACCAGGACAGAAGGTGTGGGTATTGGAGTCTGTGGCCCCTAAGAGCACTCCAAGACAAATGGAGTGAACCCCATCTCATAGTTGAAAAGAAGGGTGAGGTTACCTACTTGGTAGACCTGGGCACTGCCAGGAGTCCCCTTATGGTGATTCATGTCAACCGCCTAAAACCCTACTATGACAGGGCTGATCTCACCCTTCTGATGGCAACAGATGAGGGACAGGAAGAAGAGAGTGACCCTCTCCCTGATCTCTTCTCCACCACTGAAGCCGATGCCTTAATGGAGGGAGTAGTTTTAGCAGATTGTTTGACTGCAGAACAGAAAGACAACTGCATCAATCTCCTAAGCCCATTTTCAGACCTCTTTTCACTTGTACCAGGTACAACATCCTGGTGTGAACATACAATTTACACTGGAGACAGCCTGCCTGTCAAAAGTAAAATTTATAGGCATCCTGACCATGTCAGAGACTGCATCAAACAAGAGGTGCAGAAAATGTTGGATTTAGGGGTGATTGAACCTTCTGGAAGCCCCTTGGCTAGCCCAGTTGTGCTTGTACCTAAACCTCACACCAAAGATGGAAAGAGAGAGATGAAGTTTTGTGTAGATTACAGAGGGCTCAATTAGGTAACCAAAACTGATGCTCACCCTATACCCAGGGCAGATGAGCTCATTGATACACTGGCTTCTGCCAAGTATCTTAGCACTTTTGATCTAACTGCAGGGTATTGGAAGATTAGATTGGCAGAAGATGCTAAACCCAAGACTGCATTTTCTACCATTGGAGGGCACTACCAATTCACAGTAATGCCCTTTGGTTTGAAAAATGCACCTGCCACTTTTGAGAGGTTGGTGAATACAATCCTGCAAGGGTTGGAGGCTTTCAGTGTAGCATATCTAGATGATATTGCTGTCTTTAGCTCAACCTGGGATGACCACCTGGTGTAGGAAAGTACCATCTTGCCTGGCATGTTACCCCCATATTTCACTGTATATATGTTGTTTTAGTCTATGTGTCACTGGGACCCTGCCAGGCATGGCCCCATTGCTCATAAGTATGTGCCCTGTATGTGTTCCCTGTGTGATGCCTAACTGTCTCACTGAGGCTCTGCTAATCAGAACCTCAGTGGTTATGCTCTCTCGGCTTTCCAAATTTGTCAGTAACAGGTTAGTGACTAAATTTACCAATTCACATTGGCATACTGGTACACCCATATATTTCCCTAGTATATGGTACTGAGGTACCCAGGGTATTGGGGTTCCAGGAGATCCCTATGGGCTGCAGCAGTTCTTTGCCACCCATAGGGAGCTCTGACAATTCTTACACAGGCCTGCCAGTGCAGCCTGAGTGAAATAACATCCATGTTATTTCACAGCCATTTACCACTGCACTTAAGTAACTTATACGTCACCTATATGTCTAACCTTCACCTGGTGAAGGTTGGGTGCAAAGTTACTTAGTGTGTGGGCACCCTGGCACTAGCCAAGGTGCCCCCACATCGTTCAGGGCAAATTCCCCGGACTTTGTGAGTGCGGGGACTCCTATGTACAGCGTCACAATGGTAACTCCGAACATGGCCATGTAACATGTCTAAGATCATGGAATTGTCACCCCAATGCCATTCTGGCATGGGGGGACAATTCCATGATCCCCCGGGTCTCTAGCACAGAACTCGGGTACTTCCAAACTGCCTTTCCGGGGTTTCCACTGCAGCTGCTGCTGCTGTCAACCCCTCAGACAGGTTTCTGCCCTCCTGGGGTCCAGGCAGCCCTGGCCCAGGAAGGCAGAACAAAGGAGTTCCTCTGAGAGAGGGTGTAACACCCTCTTCCTTTGGAAATAGGTGTGAAGGCTGGGGAGGAGTAGCCTCCCCCAGCCTCTGGAAATGCTTTGATGGGCACAGATGGTGCCCATCTCTGCATAAGCCAGTCTACACCGGTGTAGGGATCCACTAGCCCTGCTCTGGCGCGAAACTGGACAAAGGAAAGGGGAATGACCACTCCCTTGACCTGCACCTCCCAGGGGAGGTGCCCAGAGCTCCTCCAGTGTGTCCCAGACCTCTGCCATCTTGGAAAACGAGGTGTCTTTGGCACACTGGACTGCTCTGAGTGGCCAGTGCCAGCAGTTGACGTCAGAGGCTCCTCCTGATAGGCTCTTACCTCTCTTGGTAGCCAATCCTCCTTCCTAGGTAGCCAAACCTCCTTTTCTGGCTATTTAGGGTCTCTGCTTTGGGGATTTCACCAGATAACGAATGCAAGAGCTCATCAGAGTTCCTCTGCATCTCCCTCTTCACCTTCTGCCAAAGGATCGACCGCTGACTGCTCAGGACGCCTGCAAAACTGCAACAAAGTAGCAAGACAACTACTAGCAACCTTGTATCGCTTCATCCTGCTGGCTTTCTCAACTGTTTCCAGGTGGTGCATGCTCTGGGGGTAGTCTGCCTCCTCTCTGCACCAGGAGCTCTGAAGAAATCTCCTGTGGGTCGACAGAATCTTCCCCCTGCAACCGCAGGCAACAAAAGACTGCATCACCGGTCCTCTGGGTACACTCTCAGCACAACGAGCGTGGTCCCTGGAACTCAGCAACTCTGTCCAAGTGACTCCCACAGACCAGTGACTCTTCAGTCCAAGTTTGGTGGAGGTAAGTCCTTGCCTCCCCACGCTAGACTGCATTGCTGGGTACAGCGTGATTTGCAGCTGCTCCAGCTCCTGTGCACTCTTCCAGGATTTCCTTCGTGCACAGCCAAGCCTGGGTCCCCGAAACTCTAACCTGCAGTGCACAACCTTCTGAGTTGTCCCCCGGCATCGTGGGACTCCCTTTTGTGACTTCGGGTGGACTCCAGTTCACTTTTCTTCTAAGTGCCTGTTCAGGTACTTCTGCGGGTGCTGCCTGCTTCTGTGAGGGCTCCCTACGTTGCTGGGCGCCCCCTCTGTCTCCTCATCCACGTGGCGACATCCTGGTCCCTCCTGGGCCACAAACAATCAATCAATAGATTTATAAAGCGCGCTATGTACCCGTTAGGGTTTCGAGGCGCTGGGGGGGGGGAGGGTGTTGCTGCTATCGTTCGAAGAGCCATGTCTTGAGGAGTCTCCTGAAGGTGAGGAGGTCCTGGGTCTGGCGTAGTGAGGTGGGGAGAGAGTTCCAGGTCTTGGCGGCGAGGAAGGAGAAGGATCTGCCGCCAGAGGTCTTGCGCTGGATTCGGGGGACGATGGCGAGGGCAAGGTTGGCAGAGCGTAGTTGACGTGAGGGAACGTAGAAGTTGAGTCTGGAGTTCAGGTAGCAGGGTCCGGTGTTGTGTAGTGCCTTGTGTGCGTGGGTGAGGAGTTTAAAGGTGATCCTCTTGTCCACGGGGAGCCAGTGGAGGTCCCACAGCAGCATCCAAAAACCCCAACCGCGACCCTTGCAGCTGGCAAGGCTTGTTTGCGGTCTTTCTGCGTGGGAACACCTCTGCAAGCTTCTTCATGACATGGGACATCCCTCCTCCAAAGGGGAATTTCCTAGTCCTCTTCGTTCTTGCAAAACGCCAAGCTTCTTCCATCCGGTGGCAGCTTCCTTGCACCCTCAGCTGGCATTTCCTGGGCTCTTGCCCACTCTCGACACTTTCGTGACTCTTGGACTTGGTCCCCTTGTCTTACAGGTTCTCAGGTCTGGAAATCCACTGTTGTTGCATTGCTGGTGTTTGTTCTTCCTGCAGAATCCCCCTATCACAACTTCTGTGTTCTCTGGGGGTAGTAGGTGCACTTTACACCTACCTTTCAGGGTCTTGGGGTGGGCTATTTTTCTAACCCTCACTGTTTTCTTACAGTCACAGCGACCCTCTACAAGCTCACATAAGTTTGGGGTCCATTCGTGGTTCGCATTCCACTTTTGGAGTATATGGTTTGTGTTGCCCCTATACCTATGTGCTCCTATTGCAATCTACTGTAATTTTACATTGCTTGCATTACTTCCGTTTGCTATTACCTGCATAATTTTGGTTTGTGTACATATATCTTGGGTATATAACTTAACATCATACTGAGGGTACTCACTGAGATACTTTTGGCATATTGTCATAAAAATAAAGTACCTTTATTTTTAGTACTTCTGTGTATTGTGTTTTCTTATGATATTGTGCATATGACACCAGTGGTATAGTAGGAGCTTTACATGTCTCCTAGTTCAGCCTAAGCTACTTTGCCATAGCTACCTTCTATCAGCCTAAGCTGCTAGAAACACCTCTTCTACACTAATAAGGGATAACTGGACCTGGCACAAGGTGTAAGTACCTCTGGTACCCACTACGAGCCAGGCCAGCCTCCTACACCTGGTCCACTTATGGAAAGTTTTGGAGGCCCTGCAAAAGGCAGGCCTCACTATCAAGGCCTCAAAGTGCCAGAGAGGGCAGGGGAAAGTGGTTTATCTGGGCCACCTCGTTGGTGGAGAACAGATTGCACCACTACAGGGGAAAAACCAAACTATTATAGATTGGGTTCCCCCCCCTACAACTCAGACCCAGGTGAGAGCCCTTTTAGGCCTCACAGGGTACTATAGGAGATTCATCGAGAATTATGGCTCCATAGCAGCCCCTCTTAATGATCTCACTAGCAAGAAAATGCCTAAGAAGGTATTATGGACAGCTAGCTGTCAGAAAGCTTTGCACCTGTCCTAAAAAGCCCATGTTACTCCAAGAAATTCATTGTTCAAACTGATGCATCTGAATTAGGGGTAGGGGCAGTACTATCACAACTGAATTCTGAGGGCCAGGATCAACCAGTTGCTTTTATCAGCAGAAGGTTGACCCCTAGAGAAAAGCGTTGGTCTGCCATAGAGAGGGAGGCCTTTGCTGTGGTCTGGGCACTGAAAAGGTTGAGACCATACCTGTTTGGTACTCACTTTATTGTTCAGACAGACTACAAACCTCTACTTTGGTGAAAGCAAATGAAAGGTGAAAACCCTAAATTGTTGAGGTCTACAGGGAATGGACTGTACAGTGGAACATAGACCTGGGAGTACCCACTCCAATGTAGATGGACTCTCCAGATAGTTCCACTTAGACAATGAAGACTCATCTGGACAAGGCTAGTCTTATTGTCCGTAGTTTGGGGGTGGGGGGGTTGTGTAGGAAAGTACCATCTTGCCTGGCATGTTACCCCCATTTTCATTGTATGTATGTTTGTTTTAGCCCTTGTGTCACCGGGATCCTGCTAAGCAGGACCCCAGTGCTCATAGTATGTGCCCTGTATGTGTTTCCTGTGTGGTGCCTAACTGTTTCACTGAGGCTCTGCTAACCAGAACCTCAGTGGTTATCCTCTCGAGCTTTCCAAATTTGTCACTAACAGGCTAGTGACTAAATTTGCCAATGCTCATTGGCACACTGGTACACCCATATAATTCCCTTGTATATGGTACTTAGGTACCCAGGGTATTTGGGTTCCAGGAGATCCCTATGGGCTGCAGTATTTATTTTGCCACCCATAGGGAGCTCAGGCAATTCTTACACAGGCCTTACACAGGACACCCTCAGCTGGCATTTCCTGAGCTCTTGCCCACTCTCAACACTTTCGTGACTCTTGGACTTGGTCCCCTTGTCTTACAGGTACTAAGGTCCGGAAATCCACTGTTGTGGCATTGCTGGTGTGTGTTCTTCCTGCAGAATCCCCTTATCACGACTTCTGTGCTCTCTGGGGGTTGTAGGTGCACATTACACCTACTTTTCAGGGTCTTGGGGTGGGCTATTTTTCTAACCCTCACTGTTTTCTTACAGTCCCAGCGACCCTCTACAAGCTCACATAGGTTTGGGGTCCATTCGTGGTTCGCATTCCACTTCTAGAGTATATGGTTTGTGTTGCCCCTATACCTATGTGCTCTCATTGCAATCTATTGTGACTGTACATTGCTTGCATTACTTCCTTTTGCTATTACTGCATAAATTTGGTATTGTGCACATATATCTTGTGTATATTTGTCATCCTCATACTAAGGGTACTCACTGAGATACTTTTGGCATATTGTCATAAAAATAAAGTACCTTTATTTTTAGTAACTTTGTGTATTGTGTTTTCTTATGATATTGTGCATATGACACAAGTGGTATAGTAGGAGCTTTACATGTCTCCTAGTTCAGCCTAAGCTGCTTTGCCATAGCTAACTTCTATCAGCCTTAGCTGCTAGAAACACCTCTTCTACACTAATAAGGGATAACTGGACCTGGCACAAGGTGTAAGTACCTCTGGTACCCACTACAAGCCAGGCCAGCCTCCTACACTCTTCAACCCTCAACTTTTTGAGTTCCCTTTCTAACAAGTTATCCTCAGGGTGGTTGGGTTCGTAATGTTTAGACACAGAAGAAATGTGGGAAGTTTCAGAGGGAGACCTGTCCCTAACTGTCTGGACCCTAGTAACCTGGCCTCTAGGGGTGAAAGATGCCCTATGGTGTGGGACCCTCTAACACTACCAGTGTCACTAGGTGCCCTACTAGGGGGCAGGACTTTGTAAGAAACCTCCCCAGCTTCCTCACAGAATTCCTCTGAGTCAGACTGGGAAGCTTCCCCATTTTCTAACCTCTCCTGAGATGGGCCAGACTCGTTCTGGTCCTCTACAATGAGAATATTGAAGAGACACTCTTTTGTAGGATTCTTGCCTATACTCAAACCTCTATCCAGGCAGAGACCCCTCAAACTTTTATAGTTCAAACTCTCATATGTTGCATTAACAGTTTTGGGAGTGGGCTCTACAACAGACATGATAGTATAGGTTTAAGGATAGTGAGAGAAAAAGTTTTAGAACTTTAGAAAGCACAGAAAGAAAAACGTTTTCAAACTTTGGGAAAATTGTTAGAATTTTTCACAAACTTTTCAGAACTTTGTTAAAAGTTTTAGAATAGAAAAGTAAACTTTTTGGTTAAGTGTACATATACTGAAATATTTGGTATATGATTCTCTTATGAAAAGTACCAAATGATAAAGTGGTAAAGCAGTTGCAAGTACTTATCCCACCGCTGCACCACCAATGTAGGAGGCTGGCCTGGCTTATAGTGGGTACCTTGTAGTACTTACACCATGTGCCAGGTCCAGTAATCCCTTATTAGTAGAATAGAGGTGTTTCTAGCAGCTTAGGCTGATAGATGGTAGCTATGGCAAAGCAGCTTAGGCTAAACTAGGAGACATGCAAAGCTTTTACTATACCACTTATATCATATAGCACAATATCATAAGAAAACACAATACTCAGAGTTATTAAAAATAAAGGTACTTTATTTTTATGACAATTTTCCACAAGTATCTCAGTGAGCACCCTCAGTTAGAAGGTAAGTAATATACACAAGTTATATGTACACAAACCCAAAACAGGTGAGTAATAGTAAGAAAAGTAATGCAAACAGTGTAGAATTACAATAGGATGCAATAGGTGAACAAAGGTCTAGGGGCAACACAAACCATATACTCCAAAAGTGGAATGCGAATCACGAATGGACCCCAGACCTATGGGAGCTTGTAGAGGGTCGCTGGGACAGTAAGAAAACAGTCAGGGTGTCCAAGATACCCCACCCCAAGACCCTGAAAAGTAGGAGTAAAGTTCCCCTACTACCCCAATAGGACACAATAGTCGTGATAGGGGGATTCTGCAAAAACCACAAACACCAGCAAAGCACGGAAGACGGATTCCTGGAAATGAGGACCTGCAAGGCAAAGGGACGAAGTCCAAGAGTCGCAATAGTGTCCAGGGGGGGCAGGAGCCCAGGAATCCCCGGATGAAGGTGCAAGAAGGCTGCTTCTGGGTGGAAGAAGCCGAGGATTCTGCAACAACAAAAAAGGGCTAGGAACTTCTCCTTTGGATGGAAGATGTCCCACGGCGTCCTGGAGGTTGCCAATGTGTTTCCACGCAGAAATACTGCATACAAGCCTTGCTAGCTGCAAGGGTCGCGGTAGAGGTTTTTGGGTGCTGCTGGGGACCAGGAAGGACCAGGATGTCGCCCCTTGGAGGAGGAGACAGAGGGGGCGCTCAGCAACTCAGAGAGCCCCCACAGAAGCAGGCAGCACCCGCAGAAGTACTGGAGCAGGCACTTGAAGATGTGTGAACCGGAGGGTCCCACGACGTCTGAGTCCAACTCAGAGGGTTGAGCACTGCAGGACGGAGTGATGGGGACCCAGGCTAGGCTGTGCATGAAGGAAATCATGGAAGAGTGCACAGGAGCCGGAGCAGCTGCAAATCACGCAGTACACAGGTTTGCAGTCTAGCGTGGGGAGGCATGGCCTTACCTCCACCAAACTTGGACTGAAGGATCACTGGACTGTGGGAGTCACTTGGGTAGAGTTCCTATGTTCCAGGGACCACGCTCATCAGGATGAGAGGGGACCCAGAGGACCGGTGATGCAGTCTTTTGGTGCCTGCGTTAGCAGGGGGAAGATTCCGTCGACCCACAGGAGATTTCTTCTTGGCTTCTGGTGCAGGTTGAAGGCAGGTGACCCCCAGAGCATGCACCACCAGGAAACACTCGAGAAAGCCGGCAGGATTAGGCGCTACAATGTTGCTGGTAGTCGTCTTGCTACTTTGTTGCGGTTTTGCAGGCGTCCTGGAGAATTCAGCGGTCGATCCTTGGTAGAAGTCGAAGAGGGAGATGCAGAGGAACTCTGGTGAGTTCTTGAATTCGTTATCTGAAGAATTCCCCAAATCAGAGTCCCTAAATAGCCAGAAAAGGAGGTTTGGCTACCAAGGAACCTCTGTTTCCAAGATGGCAGAGGTCTGGGACACACTGGTGGAGCTCTGGTCACCTCCCCTGGGAGGTACTGGTCAGGGGAGTGGTCACTCCCCTTTCCTTTGTCCAGTTTCGCGCCAGAGCAAGGCTGGGGAATCCCTGAACCGGTGTAGACTGGCTTATGCAGAGATGGGCACCATCTGTGCCCATCAAAGCATTTCCAGAGGCTGGGGGAGGCTACTCCTCCCCAGCCCTTCACACTTATTTCCAAAGGGAGAGGGTGTAACACCCTGTCTCAGATGAAATCCTTTGTTCTGCCTTCCTGGGCCAGGGCTGCCTGGACCCCAGGAGGGCAGAATCCTGTCTGAGGGGTTGGCAGCAGCAGCAGCTGCAGTGGAAACCCCGGAAAGGCAGTTTGGCAGTACCCGGGTTCTGTGCTAGAGACCCGGGGGAATCGTGGAATTGTCGCCCCAATAATAGAATGGTATTGGGGTGACAATTCCATGATCTTAGACATGTTACATGGCCATGTTCGGAGTTACCATTGTGACGCTATACATAGGTAGTGACCTATGTATAGTGCACAAGTGTAATGGTGTCCCCGCACTCACAAAGTCCGGGGAATTTGCCCTGAACGATGTGGGGGCACCTTGGCTAGTGCCAGGGTGCCCACACACTAAGTAACTTGGCACCGAACCTTCACTAAGTGAAGGTTAGACATATAGGTGACTTATAAGTTACTTATGTGCAGTGAAAAATGGCTGTGAAATAACGTGGACGTTATTTCACTCAGGCTGCAGTGGCAGGCCTGTGTAAGAATTGTCTGAGCTCCCTATGGGTGGCAAAAGAAATTCTGCAGCCCATAGAGATCTCCTGGAACCCCAATACCCTGGGTACCTAAGTACCATATACAAGGGAATGATATGGGTGTACCAGTGTGCCAATGAGAATTGGTAAATTTAGTCACTAGCCTGCAGTGACAAATTTAGAAAGCAGAGAGAGCATAAACACTGAGGTTCTGGATAGCAGAGCCTCAGTGATACAGTTAGGCACCACACAGGGAACACATATAGGCCAGAAACCTATGAGCACTGGGGTCCTGGCTAGCAGGATCCCAGTGACACATATCAAACACACTGACAACATAGGGTTTTCACTATGAGCACTGGGCCCTGGCTATCAGGATCCCAGTGAGACAGTAAAAACACCTTCACAAACAGGCCAAAAGTGGGGGTAACAAGGCTAGAAAGAGGCTACCTTCCTACATCTGCCCTCCTGGGATCTGAGCAGCTCAGTCCCAGGAAGGCAGAACAAAGCATTTCCTTTGGGAGGAGGGTGTTACACCCTCTCCGTTTGGAAATAGGTGTAACAGGCTGGGGAGGGGTAGCCCCAGCCCCTGGAAATGCTTTAAAGGGCACAGATGGTGCCCTCCTTGTATAAGCCAGTCTACACCGGTTCAGGCACCCCCAGTCCCTGCTCTGGCATGAAACTGGACAAAGTAAAGGGGAGTGACCACTCCCCTGTCCATCACCACACCAGGGGTGGTGTCCAGAGCTCCTCCAGGGTGTCTTCAGCCATCTTGTTTACCAAGGTGTGGGGACACGCTGGAGGTTTCTGAGTGGCCAGTGCCAGCAGATGACGCCAGAGACCCCTTCTGATACCTGATAAGGTTGCCAATCCCCCTCTCAGGGCTATTTAGGGTCTCTCCTGTGGGTTTCTCTTCAGATTCTACTTGCAAGCTTCCAGCAGGAGTCCTCTGCAACTACTACTTCATCCTCTGACCGTCAGATCAACCGCAGACTGCTCCAGGAAGTGCTGTAACAGCAACAAATTATCCAGAAGGGCTACTTTTCCTCTGTATCTTCCGTTCCTGCCAGCAACTGTATCAGTTTCCATGGTGTGCATGCTCTGGGGACTCCCTGTCTTCACCCTGCACCAGAAGGACTGAAGAAATCTCCTGTGGAGTGACAGAGCCACTTCCCTGCTCACGCAGACACCTTCTAAGTCGACGACTGGACTCCCCTCCTAGCAACGAGCGTGCTCCTTGGAACACAGGTGGTGGACCCCTTTGACACGGACTACCTGATGTCCTGCTGTCCCAATTTGGAAGAGGTAAGAGCTTGCCTTCCCTGAGTACGACAGTACCCCTGTGCACTGTGTCTTCTTCACCTCCTGAGGCCTCTGGGCACTATTTGCAAAATCCCTTCATGCACATCCTGGTCCAGTTCCCCAGCACTCCATCTTGTGATGCTCAGCTCGCCGAGTTGACTTCCGGCAGCGTGGGACCTTTCTTTGTGGTGCTGCACCAACCATTTTGCACCTCCTTTATCCCCGTGTCCTGGACTCCCATGGGTGCTATCTGCTGCTCTGAGGGCTCTCTGAAGTGCTGAGAGCCCTCTCTACCTCCTCACAAAGAATTGAGGCCCCTGATCCCTCCGGGGTACAGAGAGCGCCTACTTGACGCAAAACACGATTTTGCTGGAACTAAAGCTTGTTGGAGGAATCCAACACCAAAACTCGCCTGCATCCAACTTCATGACGTGGGACATCTTTTTTATTGTGCAAGAACCTGCTGTCATTTTCCTAGGGTGCATTTCTGCAGTCTTCGTCCAACCAAGTACTCTTCTTTTGCTCCTTCTTCTGGGTTGGCAGGGACTCCTGTCCTTCCTGGAACTTCTTTCGACTTCCGGACTTGGTCTCCTTCCTTTGCAAGTCTTCAGGTCCAGGAATCCACCATTTGTTGTTTGCAGTCTTGCTTGGTTCTTGCAATAACTCTAATCACAACTTGTAGGGTGTCCTAAGGAAACTTGTATTACTTTACTCCTACTTTCCTGGGCTCTGAGATGGGGTAATTTACTTACATTTACTGTATTCTTAGTCTCCCAGCAATTCTCTACACACTACACATGTCTAGGGGGGAATTCCTGGCTTGCATTCCACTTTCTTAGTATATGGTTTGTGTTGCCCCTAGACCTATTTTCTCCCATTGCATTCTACGGAATTTCCTATTGTATGCACAATCCTATGTCTAAGTCCTTACCTTATTTTGGTGTCTAGTGTATATATTGTGTATAATACTTACCTCCAGAAGGAGTATTGCCTCTAAGATATTGTTGGCCTTGTGTCACCCAAATAAACTACCTTTAATTTTGGTAACACTGAGGGCCTTATTTATACTTTTTGGTGCAAAACTGCACTAAGGCAGTTTTGCCCCAAAAAGTTTTGCACCGGCTTGCACCATTTTTTAGCACCAGCTGGGCACCATATTTATGGAATGGTGCAAGCCGGTGCAAAGGGTAGGCTAGCTTAAAAAAAAATGACGTTGGGCAGTTTTGCGTCAAAATAAATGATTCTGACCAGATTAGCATCATTTTTTGACGCTAAGGGGCATATTTATACTCTGTTTGCACTGAATTAGCGTAATTTATTGTTTACTCTAATTCAGTGCAAAACTAACTCCATATTTATACTTTGATGCTAGACCTGTCTAGCACCAAATTTATGGAGTTAAAGTCATTTTTGGGAAGTGGAAACCTACCTTGCCTTAATGAGATGCAAGGTAGGCGTTCCTGTGCAAAAAAATGACTCTATGGCCTTAACACCATATTTATACTACCATGTAAAAATGGTTCAAGGGAAGGAGGAGGGGTCAAAAAATGGGGCAAAGCTTGCTTTGCCCCATTTTTTAAGACCAGGGTCAGGGCAGGCGGTAGGGGACCTGTGGCCCTATTTCCATGGTGGAACACCATGGAATAAGCCCAGAGGTGCCCTCCCTAGGCCCTAGGGGCACCCCCACCCACACTAGAGGGACTGCGAGGATGGGGGACCCCATCCCAGGTTAGTACAGGTAAGTGCATTTTATTTTTGAAAGTGCCATAGGGGGCCCTGAAATGGGCCCCCATACATGGCACAGGGTGCAATGGCCATGCTCAGGGGACCCCTGTCCTCTGTGCTGGCCACTGGGGTGGTGGGCATGACTCCTGCCTTTTCTGAGGCAGGAGTCATGTGACATGGTAGGTTTAGCACCATAAAATGACGCTAATCTGGTTAGAGTCATTTTTTTTTTACTCTAACACGTCTAAAGCCATTTTTTGGTGCTAAACCCTCTTCTTCTATACTGCCAGCCCCAACCGACTAAAGTCATTTTTTAAAACTCTAGCCTACCCTTTGCACCGGCTTGCACCATTCCATAAATATGGTGCCCGGCTGGTGCACAGAAATGGTGCAAGCCGGTGCTAAACCTTTTGGTGCAAAACTGAGTTAGTGCAGTTTTGCAGCAAAAAGTATAAATAAGCGCCAATATTTTGTAAGTTAGCGCCACTTTTGCGTCATAAAATGACATTAATGCGGTGCAAAAAAAGTTTAAATCAGGGCCTTGGTGCTAGATGGTTCTAGCACCAAAGTATAAATATGGAGTTAGTTTTGCACCGAATTAGAGTAAAAACAAATGACACTAATTCGGTGCAAACAGAGTATAAATATGCCGCAGAGTATAAATATGCCCCTAAATATGGCGTTAAGGCCATAGAGTCATTTTTTGCACGGGAACGCCTACCTTGCATCTCATTAAGGCAAAGTAGGTCTCCACTTTCAAAAAATGACTTTAACTCCATAAATTTGGTGCTAGAGGGGTCTAGCACCAAAGTATAAATATGGAGTTAGTTTTGCACCGAATTAGAGTAAAAAAAAAAAAGCTAGCAAGGCTTGTTTGCGGTCTTTCTGCGTGGGAACACCTCTGCAAGCTTCTTCACGACGTGGGACATCCATCCTCCAAAGGGGAAGTTCCTAGTCCTCTTCTTTCTTGCAGAACTCCAAGCTTCTTTCAACAGGTGGCAGCTTCCTTGGACCCTCAACAGGCATTTCCTGGCCTCCTGCCCACTATCGACACTGTTGCGACTCTTGGACTTGGTCCCCTTGTCATACACGTACTCAGGTCCGGAAATCCACTGTTGTTGCATTGCTGGTGTTTGTTTTTCCTGCAGAATCCCCCTATCACGACTTCTGTGCTCTCTGGGGGTAGTAGGTGGACTTTACACCTACCTTTCCGGGTCTTGGGGTGGGCTATTTTTCTAACCCTCACTGTTTTCTTACAGTCCAAGCGACCCTCTACAAGCTCACATAAGTTTGGGGTCCATTCGTGGTTCGCATTCCACTTTTGGAGTATATGGTTTGTGTTGCCCCTATACCATGTGCTCCTATTGCAATCTACTGTAATTTTACATTGCTTGCATTACTCCTTTTGCTATTATCTGCATAATTTTGGTTTGTGTACATTTATCTTGTGTATATAACTTATCCTCATACTGAGGGTACTCACTGAGATACTTTTGGCATATCGTCATAAAACTGAAGTACCTTTTTTTTTTAGTATATCTGTGTATTGTGTTTTCTTATGATATTGTGCATATGACACCAGTAGCATAGTAGGAGCTTGACATGTCTCATAGTTCAGCCTAAGCTGCTTTGCCATAGCAACCTTCTATCAGTCTAAGCTGCTAGAAACACCTCTTCTACACTAATAAGGGATAACTGGACCTGGCACAAGATGTAAGTATCCCTGGTACCCACTACAAGCCAGGCCAGCCTCCTACAATAGGGCACTAATTTGTGTGTTGTGTATGATGTGCAGGTGTGGGATGCGTGGTATTTGAAGTGTGGAGTGGTGTTTAATCTATGGTTCTTAATTTCTATTAGTGAGCTCTATCCTGCTGTGTGTGGCGTTCTAGTTGCAAAGGATTGTGGGGTGTGAAGGTGTGTGTTTTATAGTGCAGTTTTTAGCTGTGTCGGCTGTGTGGATGTGTGTCAGGTGTGTGGAATTCAAACTATCTAATGTGGTATTGTGTATTACTGTGGTGACCGCCGTGTTCCGCAGCGCCATTGATTTTCCGCCATGGAAAAACCATGATTGTGATTTGTGGGTCTTAATATGTTAGGTGGATTTTTGACGGTTTGACAGTGCTGGTGGTGGAACTGCATCTTTCCCGCCCTCCAAAGTCCTGGAGGTGTTGGAATTCTGTCTGGGTTTTGGCGGTCCTGCCTGTGTAACTCGTAATTCGGCGGACTGCATGCCCACCACCATGGCGACTTTTTGTTGGCCGCCACTATGGCGGTGTGGCTGTCAGGCTGCCAAAGTCCTAATGACGCCCTGTAGGAGGCTGGCCTGGCTTATAGTGGGTACCTTGTGGTACTTACACCTTGTGCCAGGTCCAGTTATCCCTTATTAGTAGAATAGAGGTATTCTAGCAGCTTAGACTGATAGAGGTAGCTATAGCAGAGCACCTTAGGCTGAACTAGGAGAAATGCAAAGCTCCTACTATACCACTTATATCATATAGCAGTATATCATAAGAAAACACAATACTCAGAGTTACTAAAAATAAAGGTACGTTATTTTAGTGACAATGGGGGTCATTACAACATTGGCGGTAAAAGCCGCTTACCGCCGTGCAGAAGACCGCCAATACACCGCCACGGCCGCGGAATTCCGCCACAGCTATTATGACCCACATCTCGGAATCCGCCGAAATTCAGACACCCACACAAGTCCGCCACACCAAAGGTCAGTGATAAACTGGCGAAAACAAAACCTCCACCGTCACGCCAACAGAAACACGCCCATGCTATTACGACCCACTAATCCACGCGGCGGTCTTTCAACCGCGGTATTCCATTGGCAGTACACACCGCCGCGCTCAAAATACACACACATCTCCAAAACACCACCACATTGGACAATTCCAAATACACACACCTGATACACATACAAACACCACTCCCACACACCCAACACAATATAAAACACACACCCACATCACCCACAAACCCCTACGACCCAAAATCAGAGATGAAGGCAACAGAGAGAGCACAGCAATAGACAACCCCACCACACAGAGGCACACAACACCATCACCCATACAACATCCACGCACAAAACACCACACATCACCACACTTATCAACACATACACCACCCCACACATCACCTACACCACCCCATGTCATGCCAAAGACACCCCTGGATTTCCGAGGAGGAGCTCAGGGTCATGGTGGAGGAAATCGTCCGTGTAGAGCCACAACTATTTGGATCACAGGTGCAGCACACCTCCATAGCCAGGAAGATGGAGCTATGGCGAAGAATCGTGGACAGGGTCAACGCTGTGGGACAGCATCCAAGAAATCGGGAGGACATCAGGAAGAGGTGGAACGACCTACGGGGGAAGGTGCGTTCAGTGGTCTCCAGGCACAACATCACGGTACAGCGGACTGGCGGCGGACCCCCACCTCCTTCCCCACAACTAACAACATGGGAGGAGCAGGTCTTGACCATCATGCATCCAGAGGGCCTCGGGGGAGTCGGTGGAGAAATGGACACTGGTAAGTCAAATCTTAACTATCATATCCCCCACCCAACCTGCATGCTAACACACACCCCCACCCTCACCCCCTCCCCTATCACTCCAAATCCTCACTAATGTATTAATAACACAAACCACCCATCCCAACACCAAGCCCTGCATGACACAACTAAGCATGGTCACCCCTCACTAAAGCATGCTCACTGCACATACCCATAACACCCCCCCAACCATCATCACACAAGCCCCCACACAGGAATGCTTGCACTGGGGTACACGTACACCCACCCATTGCACACCATGACACACACACATGCAATAATCATGCTCTTATACCCCTGCAGGACCACTACATAACGTCACCAGACAGGAGGGTCCAGACATCTCCACTCCACCCACAGAAGAGGCCCACAGTGACGACAGCAGCTCTGGCCAACTGGATCCAGATGACCAGCCCGGACCATTGTGGGCCTCGGGACAGTCGGTTCCCCTTGCACAGGCACAGCCCAACACTGACCTTCCACCCTCTGGTAACACCAGCACAGCACCCACCCAGTGGGCCCATACCTCTGTACCCAGGACACGTCAATCAGCTGTGTGTCCACTACTACAGGGAACCCAGGATAACCCACCACCCCAACAACAACAGGGACCTGGGGGCAGTGGTAGTGGGCACACGGTCCAGGGGACGGAGGCACAGGAACACAGGGGAACTGGGAGGGCTGCTGTGCGACACGGGCGGACAGGCCAGGGGAACCCACTCTCCACGAGGCCCTCTCCTCCATCATGGGAGCATACCAGCACTCCCAGGAGACGATGGCTACGGTCCTGGCCAAGTTTCAGGAGACCCAGCGCCTGCAGGACGAACAGTATTTGGGGTTCAGGGAGGAGCTCGGAATCATCGGCTCCGCCCTGGGCACCATCGTAGGGGTGCTGAAGGACATACAAAAGACCATGAGGGACACCGTGGCACTCCAAGGGGCCCCTGACACTAGCCTGGACGATGAACTGCCCACCACCTCCGCCGGCGCTAGTGGACAGGATGCCCCCCCACAGGACCACCACACCAGCACCCCACCCCCTGAAGATGGAGAACCACCCCACAAGCGGTCCCTGAGATCCAGGAACAGGACAGAGCAAGATGGCAAGACCCCCGCCAGGAAATGAGACCACCCTGATTGTCCTCCCACTGTCCCACTTTTTTACCCTATCCAGATTGGAACTGCCCCAGCTCCACTTCCTATGCCCATATGGGCAAAGCACCTGTGAGACTAATAGACTGGACTCTGCCATGGACATTCTTCCACCATCACCCATCACCATTTTACCACCCCCTCCAATAATTAGCACTTCAATAAACACCCTTGAACCACAAAACAATCTGGAGTCAGTCTGTGATTTTGAAAATGTGTATTAGCAATGACAGTGACAAAATGCGTTTTCAAATGTAATGTCAATTCAATTCAATTTCCAGCTTTATTTCGGTAAAACAATACCATAAAAGCATACTGGCAAAATTCTTACATTTCTAAAAGGAACAAAAACACTTTTTAAAAGAAAGAAAAAAGACAAAGGACAAAAAAAAGAGAAGAAAAAAAAAAAAGCACTAAAAACAGATCGAGACCAGGGCTCCCTCAGGGCCATACAGTGCAAATAGGCAAGTTATGGGTATAGATGTTGTTAAAAATCAACAATTAATCCATAAAACACTATAAAATATACAGTACACATCATCATGCAAATCACCATATAAATATTATAAAATTTTATAAAATTCCCCTAAAATATAAACCTTTATACAAAAGACAGTTAAAAATTGGTATCTCAGTAGTAGTAGCATTAACTATGGACTAGCTCAAAAAGTGACCATTATGAAAATAGGATATATGCTTTTGAATGATTATTTGCCTCTAGTAGGTTCAAGTTGCCTCTACAATCTTAGCAGTATAGATACCATCATCACGTGAGGGGTTAATTTTCTAATTTTTAAGAAATGATTAACAATCCCTAGGGCCCAACGTTTCCTTTCTTTCTTGCGTGCCTATATTACTTAGAGGTCATATGCAATCAAGTAATACAAAAAGGCACATTGTTCTAGCAGCAGCTACTATTCACTTAACTACTAGAGACAAGTTATCTGATGTTGATCTTAAAAACAATAGATAAAAGTCGATTACAATATTTCATTTGTAGGACCCATAAAATTTACCTCCCGTGTCATCAGGCACTTGTTTGCCTAACTAAGAGGAGATTTTTTGGGATAAAAGTACATAAATATCAGAATCCAGGAGCAAGTTTCATAGGTGACAATGACCATTCTAGGTAACTTAATCAACCTCCCAGTAACTACGGTCCTCCCGGGCATAGACAATGTCCCCTGGGCTAGATATATCCTTGGCTGATTGTAGGTCCCAAGGCCATTGAATTGCAGAGGGTGACTCCCAATTATCGATTTCAGGACCATAGGTTAAGTTTGGGAGTTTTGTCTGAATTAAAGCGCCTACAACCTCAGGCCCGCCTTGTCTCTGATGAATGAAATTGCTATTAAGAATCGGCTTAGACCAAAAACAACATATGGTGTCGAGCTGGATCTCAAGAATCTGGCAGCTTCATTGTGGTTCCTGATTCCAACGTCCCTGCAGATGGGTCGGATCCATTTCTTCCTTAGTTTATCGTAGGCAATGCAATTTAAAAGGACATGATCCGTCGTTTCTGGTGTCTCCATATTACATAGCTCGCAGGTCGCCTCATGATTACTCCCATTCAGGAGGCCCCATTTAACGGTAAAAGCCTTGACCTGGAGAATCCCATATCGATACTTCATAAATAAAACTTTTGCTCGTCTAGGTTGAATAGTATCGATCCATTCCTCAGCGCTCGGTAATGGTTTAAAATCCAGAAAACTTAAGGTTAGTCTACCTGAATCTTTGCTATGAAAAGGGCTATTAAAGATGAAGTCCCAAAATACTTGCTTTAGTCGGATCTTTGATTGGGTTGTGAGTATATGCGGTTCATCCCAATAGAATTTCAGCCCTAAATTGTAAAAGCTTTGCCTGATATAATGAAGCCACGGGAGGGAAATAGTCTTGTCCAAGCCCATGATCTCAATTAATGCTTGCCTGTATTGGATCAGTTCAGGGGTTGTCCAAAGTCTACACCAATAGAGCAGGGGCCTCAGGGCTGCCAATTTGCCTATTTGTTTCATATTAGTGTTATAGGCTAAGGGAATCAACGGAGTGGATGGAGGGAGGCCCAGTACCCCCCTCATGAAGTTATTTTCCTGAGTGGCCAATGGAGTTAGTTTTGTGAATCCCCAGAGTTCTGCGCCATACAGAGCAGCGGCCTGTGCTTTGCACCTATAGATCTCGAATACTGGTGACACAGTGCTCGACCTTGAACATTTGTAATTTTTACTAATTGCCATGGAGCTATGAGATAAGGAGATAGCAGCTTTGTTGATGTGCGGCGCCCATGACAATTTGGCATCCAGCAGTATCCCTAGGTAGTTGAAATTTTTAACTCGTTCCAGTACCTGCCCTCTAATCCAAATGTTTCTCTTGAGCGCTTTGTGGGGGTTAACAGTTAAGTATTTAGTCTTGTTTGCATTTATTTCTAACCCCTTCAAGCTGCAATACTCACTGAATTTATCTAGTAGAGTTTGCAGGCCCATTGGAGTTTGAGACAAGAGGATGGTGTCATCTGCAAAAAGGAGGGCGGGGACTGGATCATCATTCAGTCTTGGTGAGTCGTGCTTACTTTGTTTCAGATGATGAACCAGATCATTGATGTATAATGAGAAAAGTGTTGGGGCGAGCACACAGCCCTGTCTCACCCCCCTCTTGATAGGTATTGGGTCTGTCAGCTCTCCTTTTGGCCCCCACCGGACCTTTGCGAATGTATTTTCATGTAGCCTCTCCAGCTGGCCCAGGAGGTTCCCTGGCATGCCCTGTTTTCCTAATGCTGCCCATAAGGAGTCTCTCGGCACCAGATCAAAAGCTGCGCGCAGGTCCACAAACGCAATATACAGGTGGCCTTTCTTTAGTCTAGTGTATTTCCATATTATTGTCAATAGCCTAAAGGCCTGGTCGACTGTACTGGTCTGTGGTCTAAAGCCTGCTTGGTATATAGACATTATGCTGTTCTCTTCTATCCAGGTATTGATTCTATTCAGGATCTGTCTAGCATAAATTTTTTGTGTGACGTCTATGAGGCTAATTGGTCTATAATTCCCTGGGTCTTCCCTGGATCCTTTTTTGTGGATTGGGATTATTTCTGCCCCTGTCCATGTCTCGGGCATTAGGCCTCCCCTTGCTATGGCGTTACTTAGAAGGTTTAGATAAGGTGCCCAGATTTCCATGCTATGTTTGAACATATCCCCCGGAATCTTATCCAAACCGGGGGCTTTTCCTGGCTTGATTGCTTCAATGGCAATCACCGTCTCCTCCAGACTAAACTGTAACTCGGGTAAAATACCCCAAGTAACTGGGGTTTTATGTCTTGAGGGATAAAAATCGAAGGTGGGGGGGTCAGAGTAAAGATGTGTAAAGTAGTTAACCCATGTTTTGGGGTCTATGTGATGGTCTGTAGTAAATATCCCCTCTTTGCTACCATGGGTAACTATTTTCCAGAAGGTCCTTGCATCATTGCTTTTTGCTGCTACCAGCAGGTCTTGCCATTTTTGGTCCTCCCAGTTGCGTTGGGCAGTAGCCAGCGTTTTCTTATAACTGGCCCTTGCCTGCTGTACGGCTAATTGATTTTTTTGCTTTAGTGCCTCTACCAGTACTCTTTTCCTCTCTCTACATCTGATAGTATACCATGGACTATTAGAGGTGGTTTGGGCCTTCTCCTTTTTGTGCTTATTCTGTAGCTGTTTGGTCAGGACAGGTCTTAACATTGTGCTCAATGAATGGTGGATAGCCGTAATAGGAATGTCACTAGGTTTATTTTCTGCATAAGGCTCCAGGAGATCAGAAAATATGTTGTAAATATTTATCATAGTGACCTGATTGCCTAATATTGCTGGCCATTTTACAACCCTTCTGTTGTTACTGAGGGTGGGTTGTAACTCCACCTTGTCATGTTCTATATATTTCGAGTCGAAATCTAAGAAGTGTGCCTTGAATTCAATTATTAGCGGGAAGTGATCGCTATCCCTTCTTTTATCGATTTTAAAGGTCGCTAGTCTTTCCCATGTATTTATACTATGCAGAATGTAATCTATTTTTGAAGTTGAGTTGCCTCTCTGGAAAGTAACCAGATTAAGGCCGACTTCACCCACTCTGCCATTACATGCCCTCAGTCCATGGTTTAATGTAAGGCTCATGATTTGCAATTCAGCCACTGTGCCTGGGACAGTTTTTTCAATTGTTAGGTAAGGAATTGTTCTCATTCGGTCTTCCTCTTCTGCTAAATGTTCGAATCCAGTTATAGGTTCATAATTACAATTGAGGTCACCCCCTATCATAATTGTCTCACCTACTGGGATTTTTTTGAGCAGGTCGTCTAGTAGAGTTATTTCTGGAGACTCCACGTTTGACTTTCTAGGTCTTATATATACATTAAACAAGTAGGTTATTATCTTATTTTTTTTTCCCATTATCAACCATAAAATGTCCTCCGACTCAGTGGCTTGCATGCGTATCTCAACATTTAATGAGATCTTCGCCCATACAACCAACCCCCCAGATGGTCTCCCTCTGGCAGCTGAAGTTGCACTGATAAAGTAGGTTTTATATCCTACTTTATACGGTGGATCTTTAAACCACGTCTCTTGGAAGAGACAGACATGGTGTCGATCAATATAGTCCTGCCATTCGGGGTCTATAAGCTTATTTTTTAAGCCAGCTACATTCCATGAAATCATGGTGATAGGACCCCTTCCGTTTAGGCTTGTGGCATTGGAAGTATGGCTCGGATGAGTTGTTAAATTTTTCCTACCATACAAGAGCTCCACTGCGCTCCCTGCCCCTATAGCATGAAGATCATTCCCTTCATGGGGCTCCCCTACTATTGGGTCCCCATTGGGTTCCACTTGTGCCTGATCTATCTGGATTAGTCAATCCACTCTCTCAAGGTTTGAATCATAATTTCTCTTTTGCAGTCCCTCATTGTAATTGTGTTTATGCCTTTGTACTCGAAGTTTGGTAATTAATGGATCCAAGCTAAACCTCATGGCATTGGAATTAGGGGCGGGGGTTCTCTGTTCCATGTCAATCAAACCTCTGATTAATCTTCCATCCTTGAGTGTTAATGCAATGACGTCAAGTTGGCCCCTCTGTCCAGGGATTCTTTCTGCCCCCCTAATATCTGATCGAATTATGGATAAACAGTGTCTTTTGGCCCTAATCCAATGTATAAGCTTGTTTTTTAAGGAGTCCTCATCTTCTCTGCTATTTAAGGGCAATTTTGGAACATTTAACAGATGAACAACATTTGTCCTAGTAGGAAACCTATCCTCCTCAGAGTATGGATTCCATATAGTGTTTTTGTTATAGTCATTAGATACTTGGGGATAGGAGTTCAGAGTAAGTTCCAAATTTCCTTTTTGGGGTCCTTTTACCAAACGGGCATCTCTTTGTGGTTTCCCTGTTCCTTGGCATAAGTTACTATCAATTCTTCTCTGGGAATTGCGTGAACCAATATGTTCCACATTGACCCCTATCGTGCATCCCTGTGGTTGTTGTACAATCTTAGCTGTAGCTGGGGTAAGGTTAGGGTTAGTAATCAAGTTTTGAGGATATGTGGGTCTACCTTGTAGATGGCGTGATATGGGGGGGGGGACTCCCTTTCGCATTGGGCTCTATAGGTACCCCTACCCCCCTCCTTTTCCACAATATCTGTTAAGGTTCTTACTTCAAGTTTCAAATCCCTAACTTCCTGGATTAATCCGGTGATTAGATCGTAAAGGTCTGCTATAGATCTTGTTTTATTTTTTAGAGGGTTCCCTGATTCTGAATTGAGAGGAGTGGTCCTTTCACTATCTAGCTGTACAGTTGGGATAAATGGGTGTAATTCATCCACGGGTTCCCCCTCTTGTGTATTCTGTATGTTACTACTATCGAGTTCTGCCAGGACTGCATATTTATTGGAGCACCTAACTTCGCACTCCTGGATATGGCCCTTCTTCCTACCATTATCAATGGTGCATAGGTGTATGGGTCTAGTTGCAGCAACCCTAGGGCTATCAGTCCTGACATCAGATGGTGCCTCCCCCTCTTTCTGGGAAACGATCTCTATCGCTTTATCTTCCACTGGTCTGATTTTCTTCGTATAATAGGAGGTAATCTTTTTATCGGGACCGTCCCGAATGGTGGTCCTACTGCATAGTAGTGACTCTACCTCCTCGATAAGATCGTCTATTTCAGCTATTGTGCAGTTCTCACCCGCATTCCTAAGTTTTTTTACAGAATTCATCTTTCCCCTTGGGGGTTCTGATGCCTTGCGTTTTCCCATGGATTAAGCTGCCTAAATAGTGCTTTGGCTCTGTGAACCAGACCCCAATATGTAATTATAAAGGAGAGTAGGAGAAGGGCTAGTCGAGCGTCGCAACAATAGGTGGAGAATACGGTCCAAAGGCCCTCTATAAAAGGACCTATTTAGGAGTAAGTATCAACACAGTACCTTCAGGCAGCCATACGTGCCCATGCAGCTTTAGATGAATGTCAGGAGGGTGGCCCTGCCCTGCCTCTTCCTGGCAATGACGGGCAAGGACGGGCCCGCCCTTGGCCCGGGCTTTGCCCGGGCGCGTCCCGCGCGGCGGGAGCGCGATAAGAAATTTAAAGGGCTCCTGCCCTTGACACGCCTCTCGGGACCTCCTTGCGCTTCCCGCGACGGCGGGAGCGCGATAAGAAATTTAAAGGGCTCCTGCCCTTGACACGCCTCTCGGGACCTCCTTGCGCTTCCCGCGACGGCGGGAGCGCGATAAGAAATTTAAAGGGCTCCTGCCCTTGACACGCCTCTCGGGACCTCCTTGCGCTTCCCTGTAATGTCAACATACCTATGTCACACATCACAAGTCCATGAAGGATGCAAGCAGATGACACACGTTGGTAACCACACCTGTGAAACCGTAATGGAAATGTACAACTCAGTTACCAAATACTGCTTCAAATTGACAGACAGGATAGAGGTAGAAGTGTGAAAGTGAATGTAATAGTAAAAAAATTGTTCGCACCTGTGTGTCACTGGAAATATTGCTGTATGCCTAACTCCCTGTTGTCAATGTTTTCTTCCTCAGCTTCCTCCTCATCACTGTCCACAGGCTCCACAGCTGCCACAACACCATCATCTGGACCATCCTCCTGCAGAAAAGGCACCTGGCGTAGCAAAGCAAGATTGTGAAGCATCGAGCAGGCGATGATGATCTGGCACACCTTCCTTGGTGAGTAGAATAGGGAACCACCTGTCATATGGAGGCAGCTGAATCTGGCCTTCAGGAGGCCGAAGGTGCGTTCGATCACCCTCCTAGCCCGCCCATGGGCCTCATTGTAGTGTTCCTCTGCCCTGGTCCTGGGATTCTTCACTGGGGTCAGTAGCCAGGACAGGTTGGGGTAACCAGAGTCCCCTAATAGCCACACACGGTGCCTCTGGAGTTGACCCATCACATACGGGATGCTGCTATTCTGCAGGATGTAGGCGTCATGCACTGAGCCAGGGAACATAGCATTTACCTGCAAGATGTACTGGTCTGCCAAACATACCATCTGTACATTCATAGGAATGATAACTCCTCCGGTTCCTGTACACTTGTTCACTCCTGTGGGGGGGGACCAAAGCCACATGTGTCCCATCAATGGCACCTATGATGTTGGGGATATATACAAGGGAATAGAAGTCACCTTTAACTGTAGCCAAATCCTCCACCTGAGGGAAAACGATGTAGCTCCTCACATGTTTCAGCAGGGCAGACAACACTCTGGACAACACGTTGGAAAACATAGGCTGGGACATCCTTGATACCATGGCCACTGTTGTTTGAAATGACCCACTTGCAAGGAAATGGAGCACTGATAGCATCTGCACTTCAGGGGGTATTCCTGTGGGATGGCGGATTGGTGACTGTGAGAAAGTAGCCTCTTTCTAGCCTTGTTACCCCCACTAAGGGCCTGTTTGTGAGTGTATGTCAGGGTGTTTTCACTGTCTCACTGGTATCCTGCTTGCCAGGGCCCAGTGCTCATAGTGAAAACCCTATGTTTTCAGTATGTTTGTTATGTGTCACTGGGACCCTGCTAGTCAGGACCCCAGTGCTCATAAGTTGTGGCCTATATGTATGTGTTCCCTGTGTGGTGCCTAACTGTCTCACTGAGGCTCTGCTAACCAGAACCTCAGTGGTTATGCTCTCTCATTTCTTTAAAATTGGCACTGACAGGCTAGTGACCAATTTTACCAATTGACATTGGCTTACTGGAACACCCTTATAATTCCCTAGTATATGGTACTGAGGTACCCAGGGTATTGGGGTTCCAGGAGATCCCTATGGGCTGCAGCATTTCTTTTGCCACCCATAGGGAGCTCTGACAATTCTTACACAGGCCTGCCACTGCAGCCTGAGTGAAATAACATACACGTTATTTCACAGCCATTTTACACTGCACTTAAGTAACTTATAAGTCACCTATATGTCTAACCTTTACCTGGTAAAGGTTAGGTGCAAAGTTACTTAGTGTGAGGGCACCCTGGCACTAGCCAAGGTGCCCCCACATTGTTCAGAGCCAATTCCCTGAACTTTGTGAGTGCGGGGACACCATTACACGCATGCACTACATATAGGTCACTACCTATATGTAGCTTCACAATGGTAACTCCGAATATGGCCATGTAACATGTCTATGATCATGGAATTGCCCCCTCTATGCCATCCTGGCATAGTTGGCACAATCCCATGATCCCAGTGGTCTGTAGCTCAGACCCTGGTACTGCCAAACTGCCCTTCCTGGGGTTTCACTGCAGCTGCTGCTGCTGCCAACCCCTCAGACAGGCATCTGCCCTCCTGGGGTCCAGCCAGGCCTGGCCCAGGATGGCAGAACAAAGAACTTCCTCTGAGAGAGGGTGTGACACCCTCTCCCTTTGGAAAATGGTGTGAAGGCAGGGGAGGAGTAGCCTCCCCCAGCCTCTGGAAATGCTTTGTTGGGCACAGATGTGCCCAATTCTGCATAAGCCAGTCTACACCGGTTCAGGGGACCCCTTAGCCCTGCTCTGGCGCGAAACGGGACAAAGGAAAGGGGAGTGACCACTCCCCTGACCTGCACCTCCCTGGGAGGTGTCCAGAGCTCCTCCAGTGTGCTCCAGACCTCTGCCATCTTGGAAACAGAGGTGCTGCTGGCACACTGGACTGCTCTGAATGGCCAGTGCCACCAGGTGACGTCAGAGACTCCTTGTGATAGGCTCCTTCAGGTGTTGCTAGCCTATCCTCTCTCCTAGGTAGCCAAACCCTCTTTTCTGGCTATTTAGGGTCTCTGTCTCTGGGGAAACTTTAGATAACGAATGCAAGAGCTCAGCCTAGTTCCTCTGCATCTCTCTCTTCACCTTCTGCCAAGGAATCGACTGCTGACCGCGCTGGAAGCCTGCAAAACTGCAACATAGTAGCAAAGACGACTACTGCAACTCTGTAACGCTGATCCTGCCGCCTTCTCGACTGTTTTCCTGCTTGTGCATGCTGTGGGGGTAGTCTGCCTCCTCTCTGCACCAGAAGCTCTGAAGAAATCTCCCGTGGGTCGACGGAATCTTCCCCCTGCAACCGCAGGCACCAAAAAGCTGCATTACCGGTCCCTTGGGTCTCCTCTCAGCACGATGAGCGAGGTCCCTCGAATCCAGCGACTCTGTCCAAGTGACCCCCACAGTCCAGTGACTCTTCAGTCCAAGTTTGGTGGAGGTAAGTCCTTGCCTCACCTCGCTGGGCTGCATTGCTGGGAACCGCGACTTTTGCAGCTACTCCGGCCCCTGTGCACTTCCGGCGGAAATCCTTTGTGCACAGCCAAGCCTGGGTCCACGGCACTCTAACCTGCATTGCACGACTTTCTAAGTTGGTCTCCGGAGACGTGGGACTCCTTTGTGCAACTTCGGCGAGCACCGTTTCACGCATCCTCGTAGTGCCTGTTTCTGGCACTTCTCCGGGTGCTACCTGCTTCAGAGAGGGCTCCTTGTCTTGCTCGACGTCCCCTCTCTCTGCTGGTCCAATTTGCGACCTCCTGGTCCCTCCTGGGCCACAACAGCGTCCAAAAACGCTAACCGCACGATTTGCAGCTAGCAAGGCTTGTTGGCGTTCTTTCGGCGGGAAAACACTTCTGCACGACTCTCCACGGCAAGATGGATCCGTCCACCAAAGGGGAAGTCTCTAGCACTTTTCGTTCCTGCAGAAACCTCAGCTTCTTCTGTCCAGTAGAAGCTTCTTTGCACCCGCAGCTGGCATTTCCTGGGCATTTGCCCATCTCCGACTTGCTTGTGACTTTTGGACTTGGTCCCCTTGTTCCACAGGTACCCTAGATTGGAAATCCACAGTTGTTGCGTTGTTGGTTTGTGTCTTTCCTGCATTATTCCTCTAACACGACTTCTTTGTCCTTAGGGGAACTTTAGTGCACTTTGCACTCACTTTTCAGGGTCTTGGGGAGGGTTATTTTTCTAACTCTCACTATTTTCTAATAGTCCCAGCGACCCTCTACAAGGTCACATAGGTTTGGGGTCCATTCGTGGTTCGCATTCCACTTTTGGAGTATATGGTTTGTGTTGCCCCTATCCCTATGTTTCCCCATTGCATCCTATTGTAACTATACATTGTTTGCACTGTTTTCTAAGACTATACTGCATATTTTTGCTATTGTGTATATATATCTTGTGTATATTTCCTATCCTCTCACTGAGGGTACACTCTAAGATACTTTGGCATATTGTCATAAAAATAAAGTACCTTTATTTTTAGTATAACTGTGTATTGTGTTTTCTTATGATATTGTGCATATGACACTAGGTGGTACTGTAGTAGCTTCACACGTCTCCTAGTTCAGCCTAAGCTGCTCTGCTAAGCTACCATTATTTATCAGCCTAAGCTGCTAGACACCCTATACACTAATAAGGGATAACTGGGCCTGGTGCAAGGTGCAAGTACCCCTTGGTACTCACTACAAGCCAGTCCAGCCTCCTACATTGGTTGTGCAGTGGTGGGATAAGTGCTTTGAGACTACTTACCACTCTTGTCATTGTACTTTTCATAAGAGAAAAATATACAAAACAAGGTCAGTGTATATACACATAGCCAAAAAGTTTTGCATTTCCTCTTTTCACTCTTTTCTAAGTGCTGAAAAGTACTTCTAAACTTTCAAAAAGTTCTTAAAAGTTTAAAAAGTTTTTTTTCTGTCTTTCTAAAAAGTTCTGAAAACTTTTTTCTCTTTTTCTATCACTTTAACTCTCTCTAAAAATGTCTGGCACAGGCCAAAATGTTGATCTGTCCAAACTTGCATATGACCACCTTAGCTGGAAAGGAGCAAGGAGTCTCTGTGTAGAGAGAGGTTTGAGTGTAGGGAAGAATCCTTCTTTGGAATTATTGCTTAACATGCTTAGAGAACAAGATAAGGCCATAGGGGCCACATCTGTTGAAAAAGTAGCAAATGGTTCCCAATCTGATCCAGGGACTCCCCCAGGAAAAGATTCAGGAAAGAAACTTCCTAGCCTGCCCATTACTAGACAGTCTAGCATAGTTGGTAATGATGGAGAGCCTCAACATAGAAATAGTGTTGTCTCACATCATAGCAAAAGCATTTATTCTCACCATACTGGTAGTGATGTTTCTGTTAGCCAAGCTGTTAGGGTGGCTTCTGTAAGGGACAGGTCTCCTTATGTTCATTCTTCTGTGTCTAAGAATGTCCCTCCCACCAACCCTGATGACAGAATGTTAGAGAGGGAACTCAATAAGTTGAGAGTGGAACAAACCAGACTGAAGCTTAAAAAGCAACAGCTGGATTTGGATAGACAGTCTTTTGAACTAGAGAAGGAAAGACAGAAGTTGGGTTTAGAAACCCATGGTGGCAGCAGCAGTATTCCCCATAGTCATCCTGCAAAAGAGCATGATTCCAGGAATCTGCACAAGATAGTTCCCCCTTATAAGGAGGGGGATGACATTAACAACTGGTTTGCTGCACTTGAGAGGGCCTGTGTTGTACAGGATGTCCCTCAAAGGCAGTGGGCTGCTATCCTATGGCTATCATTTAGTGGAAAAGGTAGGGATGGGCTCCTTACTGTGAAAGAAAGTGATGCCAATAATTTTACAGTTCTTAAGAATGCACTCCTGGATGGTTATGGCTTAACCACTGAACAGTACAGGATAAAGTTCAGAGAGACCAAAAAGGAGTCTTCACAAGACTGGGTTGATTTCATTGACCATTCAGTGAAGGCCTTGGAGGGGTGGTTACATGGCAGTAAAGTTACTGATTATGACAGCCTGTATAACTTGATCCTGAGAGAGCATATTCTTAATAATTGTGTGTCTGATTTGTTGCACCAGTACTTGGTGGACTCTGATCTGACGTCTCCCCAAGAATTGGGAAAGAAGGCAGACAAATGGGTCAGAACAAGAGTGAACAGAAAAGTTCATACAGGGGGTGACAAAGAGAACACTAAGAAGAAAGATGGTGAAAAATCTCAAGATAAGCATGGGGATAAGGGTAAAACCAAAGATTCCACTTCAAATCTTAAACACTCTTCAGGGGGTGGAGATAAAACAAATTCTTCCTCTTCTTCTCAACCTACACAATTTAAAAAGCCTTGGTGCTTTGTGTGTAAAAACAGAGGCCATAGGCCAGGGGATAAGTCCTGTCCAGGTAAACCCCCTGAGCCTACCACCACTAATACATCAAGCTCTAGTGCCCCTAGCAGTAGTGGTACTAGTGGTGGGACTGCTGGCAACAGTCAAGTTAAGGGTGTAGTTGGGTTCACTTATGGGTCCATAGTAGAAACTGGGGTAGTCAGTCCCAAGACAGTTTCTGTCACACCTAGTGGCATTGGCCTTGCCACACTGGCTGCTTGTCCCCTTACAATGGATAAGTACAAGCAGACAGTTTCAATAAATGGTGTTGAGGCCTTGGCCTACAGGGACACAGGTGCCAGTATCACTTTGGTGACTGAAAACCTAGTGCATCCTGATCAACACATCATTGGACAACAGTATAAGATTATTGATGTCCATAACTCCACTACGTTTCTCCCCTTAGCTATAATTCAGTTTAGTTGGGGTGGAGTTACTGGCCCAAAGCAGGTGGTGGTATCACCTAGCTTACCTGTAGACTGTCTCTTAGGTAATGACCTAGAGGCCTCAGGTTGGGCTGATGTAGAGTTTTATGCCCATGCAGCCATGCTGGGCATCCCTGAGGAATTGTTCCCTCTCATTTCTACTGAAATGAAAAAGCAAAGGAGAGAAGGCCTGAAAACTCAGGATCCCTCTCCACCAACAGGTAAAAAGGGTATCACAGTATCCCCTAACCACCCTACCATTCAGGATACCATTCCTGTGGTGGGAGAAAACTCTCCTGGGGTGGCACCTGTTCCAAGGGAATCATCAGTTGGCAAAACTGTACTCCCTGAGGTAGAAGTACCTCTCTGTGGGATAACTAACATTGGTGAGAAAAAGAGCACCATTTTAGTTAACATGGAGCATCCCTCCAACCCTCCCAGAGAAACTTTAGTGCAGAAACCCTGCACTGCCTCACAACACTTAGGACAGCATCCCTGCCCTAGTGTGGAGCTCATAGGACAGCATCCCTGCCCTGCTCCAAATCAAGAGAAACAGCATCCCTGTTCTCTCTTCCAGCCATATGGACAAAGTTTTTGCCCAGCTATGGCTTTTCTGAGACAGCATCCCTGTCTGGCATTTCCATCACTACAAATAGGTTCAGTGGACAATTCCCACTGCTCTAAACTAAAACTTACTGATAGAAACTCTGAAAATACATCTTCACGTTGTTGCTTAGCTAAAAAACTTCAAACAGGGTGGTTTACATCCCCACAGGGAAGTAACCATATAGTGGATGATAAAGGGAGTAACCAGTCTATTGCAGAGCTACTCTCTACTTATCACCACTTAGACAATAAAGTCTCAACTGGCCAAGGTTAGCCTTATTGTCCTTCGTTTGGGGGGGGGGGTTGTGTGAGAAAGTAGCCTCTTTCTAGCCTTGTTACCCCCACTAAGGGCCTGTTTGTGAGTGTATGTCAGGGTGTTTTCACTGTCTCACTGGTATCCTGCTTGCCAGGGCCCAGTGCTCATAGTGAAAACCCTATGTTTTCAGTATGTTTGTTATGTGTCACTGGGACCCTGCTAGTCAGGACCCCAGTGCTCATAAGTTGTGGCCTATATGTATGTGTTCCCTGTGTGGTGCCTAACTGTCTCACTGAGGCTCTGCTAACCAGAACCTCAGTGGTTATGCTCTCTCATTTCTTTAAAATTGGCACTGACAGGCTAGTGACCAATTTTACCAATTTACATTGGCTTACTGGAACACCCTTATAATTCCCTAGTATATGGTACTGAGGTACCCAGGGTATTGGGGTTCCAGGAGATCCCTATGGGCTGCAGCATTTCTTTTGCCACCCATAGGGAGCTCTGACAATTCTTACACAGGCCTGCCACTGCAGCCTGAGTGAAATAACGTACACGTTATTTCACAGCCATTTTACACTGCACTTAAGTAACTTATAAGTCACCTATATGTCTAACCTTTACCTGGTAAAGGTTAGGTGCAAAGTTACTTAGTGTGAGGGCACCCTGGCACTAGCCAAGGTGCCCCCACATTGTTCAGAGCAAATTCCCTGAACTTTGTGAGTGCGGGGACACCATTACACGCGTGCACTACATATAGGTCACTACCTATATGTAGCTTCACAATGGTAACTCCGAATATGGCCATGTAACATGTCTATGATCATGGAATTGCCCCCTCTATGCCATCCTGGCATAGTTGGCACAATCCCATGATCCCAGTGGTCTGTAGCTCAGACCCTGGTACTGCCAAACTGCCCTTCCTGGGGTTTCACTGCAGCTGCTGCTGCTGCCAACCCCTCAGACAGGCATCTGCCCTCCTGGGGTCCAGCCAGGCCTGGCCCAGGATGGCAGAACAAAGAACTTCCTCTGAGAGAGGGTGTGACACCCTCTCCCTTTGGAAAATGGTGTGAAGGCAGGGGAGGAGTAGCCTCCCCCAGCCTCTGGAAATGCTTTGTTGGGCACAGATGTGCCCAATTCTGCATAAGCCAGTCTACACCGGTTCAGGGGACCCCTTAGCCCTGCTCTGGCGCGAAACTGGACAAAGGAAAGGGGAGTGACCACTTCCCTGACCTGCACCTCCCCTGGGAGGTGTCCAGAGCTCCTCCAGTGTGCTCCAGACCTCTGCCATCTTGGAAACAGAGGTGCTGCTGGCACACTGGACTGCTCTGAGTGGCCAGTACCACCAGGTGACGTCAGAGACTCCTTGTGATAGGCTCCTTCAGGTGTTGCTAGCCTATCCTCTCTCCTAGGTAGCCAAACCCTCTTTTCTGGCTATTTAGGGTCTCTGTCTCTGGGGAAACTTTAGATAACGAATGCAAGAGCTCAGCCGAGTTCCTCTGCATCTCTCTCTTCACCTTCTGCCAAGGAATCGACTGCTGACCGCGCTGGAAGCCTGCAAAACTGCAACATAGTAGCAAAGACGACTACTGCAACTCTGTAACGCTGATCCTGCCGCCTTCTCGACTGTTTTCCTGCTTGTGCATGCTGTGGGGGTAGTCTGCCTCCTCTCTGCACCAGAAGCTCCGAAGAAATCTCCCGTGGGTCGACGGAATCTTCCCCCTGCAACCGCAGGCACCAAAAAGCTGCATTACCGGTCCCTTGGGTCTCCTCTCAGCACGACGAGCGAGGTCCCTCGAATCCAGCGACTCTGTCCAAGTGACCCCCACAGTCCAGTGACTCTTCAGTCCAAGTTTGGTGGAGGTAAGTCCTTGCCTCACCTCGCTGGGCTGCATTGCTGGGAACCGCGACTTTTGCAGCTAGTCCGGCCCCTGTGCACTTCCGGCGGAAATCCTTTGTGCACAGCCAAGCCTGGGTCCACGGCACTCTAACCTGCATTGCACGACTTTCTAAGTTGGTCTCCGGCGACGTGGGACTCCTTTGTGCAACTTCGGCGAGCACCGTTTCACGCATCCTCGTAGTGCCTGTTTCTGGCACTTCTCCGGGTGCTACCTGCTTCAGAGAGGGCTCCTTGTCTTGCTCGACATCCCCTCTCTCTGCTGGTCCAATTTGCGACCTCCTGGTCCCTCCTGGGCCACAACAGCGTCCAAAAACGCTAACCGCACGATTTGCAGCTAGCAAGGCTTGTTGGCGTTCTTTCGGCGGGAAAACACTTCTGCACGACTCTCCACGGCAAGAGGGATCCGTCCACCAAAGGGGAAGTCTCTAGCCCTTTTCGTTCCTGCAGAAACCTCAGCTTCTTCTGTCCAGTAGAAGCTTCTTTCCACCCGCAGCTGGCATTTCCTGGGCATTTGCCCATCTCCGACTTGCTTGTGACTTTTGGACTTGGTCCCCTTGTTCCACAGGTACCCTAGATTGGAAATCCACAGTTGTTGCATTGTTGGTTTGTGTCTTTCCTGCATTATTCCTCTAACACGACTTCTTTGTCCTTAGGGGAACTTTAGTGCACTTTGCACTCACTTTTCAGGGTCTTGGGGAGGGTTATTTTTCTAACTCTCACTATTTTCTAATAGTCCCAGCGACCCTCTACAAGGTCACATAGGTTTGGGGTCCATTCGTGGTTCGCATTCCACTTTTGGAGTATATGGTTTGTGTTGCCCCTATCCCTATGTTTCCCCATTGCATCCTATTGTAACTATACATTGTTTGCACTGTTTTCTAAGACTATACTGCATATTTTTGCTATTGTGTATATATATCTTGTGTATATTTCCTATCCTCTCACTGAGGGTACACTCTAAGATACTTTGGCATATTGTCATAAAAATAAAGTACCTTTATTTTTAGTATAACTGTGTATTGTGTTTTCTTATGATATTGTGCATATGACACTAGGTGGTACTGTAGTAGCTTCACACGTCTCCTAGTTCAGCCTAAGCTGCTCTGCTAAGCTACCATTATCTATCAGCCTAAGCTGCTAGACACCCTATACACTAATAAGGGATAACTGGGCCTGGTGCAAGGTGCAAGTACCCCTTGGTACTCACTACAAGCCAGTCCAGCCTCCTACAGTGACATCAGGTCTGGCTCCAACTGGGTACACAGTTCCTGGATTGTGGCACGGTCAAACCTGTAGATGATGATCAAATGTCGCTCCTCCATTGTTAACAGGTCCACCAGCGGTCGGTACACCGGAGGATTCCGCCATCTCCTCAAATGTCCCAGCTGACGGTGCCTAAGAAGGACAACAGCGACCACAGAGTCAACAAATTCTCAGGTATGTACCCACAGCTACACAGAACACGACACCAAATACAAAACTCTTCCTGTATGTGTGTTGAGTGTAGGCCTAGGTATGTGTGACGCAGTAGTAAATGAAGTCATGTGGGCCCCTGAAATTGCGGCTGCCTGACTTCTAAAATGGGACAATGGGATGTGAGGTAACTGCGCTGGCGTTGTACACCGTCGCGGTAGGCGGGCGTAGACCGCGGCGCAATGCTGCATTGGTTAACATTGGACCCAATGGGTCCCAGGAGCCAATGATGAAGAGCGCCGGCGGTGATGATATGCACCGCCGCGGACGTCACCGCCGCGGACATGACCGCCATTTTCTATCTGTTCAATCACTCGATACCTGATCTTCGACAGGAGAGGACCTACACTGCAAGTGCTGCTGTGACCTCAGTCTGGAAGAGACAATGGCTGCTGCATCTGGGGAAAGGGCCCCTGCCTTCACTGCTCAGGAGTTGGAGAAGCTTGTGGACGGAGTCCTCCCCCAGTACACGCTACTCTACAGTCCTCCAGACCAACAGGTAAGTACACAGGGAGCACGTTGTATGGGCTATGCCTGGGTGGAGAGGGCTGGATGTCAGTAGGAAGGGGGCAGAGTTCTGCGAACATGAAGGACTGTGAATGCATGTGCCACATGGCAAGGGTAGGGATGGGGGCCACTCACTTAGACGGTGCAGTTGGTAATGACTTCTCTTCTTCCCCTGTACATGTCATGTAGGTCAGCGCCCACCAGAAGAAGGACATTTGGCGTGCCATCGCCAAGGACGTCCGGACCCTGGGGGTCCTCCAGAGACGGAGCACGCACTGCTGGAAAAGATGGGAGGACATTCGCCGCTGGAGCATGCGGGAGGGGTGCCCGTTGCACCATGACCCCCCTGATGTTCCGGATCATCGAACCCTGCAATCTCTGGCCTCAGCACTGATGGCAGCCATTATCCCTGTGTCTAGCCTCCCCCCTCCAACTTCCTCCACCCAGACCCAATCCCCTGTACCCCAGCCTATCCCAACCACACCATCAGACATAATGCACACACCTCAACACACAAAAGTAGCTCAGGCAAACATAGGCACCACACATACCACAGGCACTCACACAAACATCACCCACATACAGACACAGCAACATCCACTGCCTCCACTGTGTCTCCCTCCTCATCGTCTCCCTCCTCCCTCCCAGTGTCGTCTACACTCTCACCTGCATGCACTACATCTACAGGCACTAGGACTCGCACCAGAACACCCAGCACCACACCCCGCTCACCTGCACTCACCACCCCCACTACCATTTACACGTCCCCTGTGTCCACTCCCAGTGTGTCTGTGATGCCCCTCCCAAAGTACACAAACGTGGGCACCCACACACCCAACATCCATCCCCCTCACGACAGCCTCCAGTACCTGCACCTGCACCCAAATCACCTAAAGTTACACCTCCTACAACCACCTCCTCTTGCTCCACTCCCAGACCCTCTCCAGCTACCCATACCAGTGTTCGTCAGAAACATTTCCTGAGCAACGTTGACCTCTGTGCCACCACCCCCACCCCTCCAATTCATAGGTCCCGTAGTAGCACCTCAGCCACAAAAAGTCCGGTACCAGTGGTGCGTGTTAGAGGTTTGTAGAGTGCACCGGCCACCAGGACAGCCAGTGTGACACGGAGCCAAAGCACTGCCAGTCCACCCCCTGTAAAGCACCTTAAGTTGGAAAGTGGCCGACGGGAGAGGGTGAAGACTCCTGCTGGCAAAACAGCTCACAAGGGTCCCGGGGGAGTGCCGAGTCAGCTGTGACTCCTCCTAAGGTGGTGAAGGGGCAGAAGAAGTCTCCAAAGTCTGGTAAGAGCAGCACGGCGGAGAAGGCCGCCATCCTCCCCGCCGGCCGGGACGCCACCGCCAGCAATATCGTCACTGGTCCGGAGACCACCGCCAGAGTCAGTGCCCTGGAGGGCAGCACTATCGTCACTGGTCCGGAGACCACCGCCAGCGTCAGTGGCCTGGAGGGCCCTGGCAGCCACAGCCCGCTGGGCACTGAGGGACCGTCATGCCACACACCGCTGCACAGGTCAGAGACAGCAAAGTCAAGCACCACTGAACAGGGCAAAGACCGCCATGGTGAAGACCGCTGAACAGGGCAAAGCAACGCTGAACAGGGCAAAGACCGCCATGGCAAAGCACCGCTGAACAGGTCAGAGACAGCAAAGTCAAGCACCGTTGAACAGGGCAAAGACCGCCATGGTAAAGACCGCTGAACAGGGCAAAGACCGCCATGGCACAGCACCGCTGAACAGGTCAGAAACTGCAAAGTCAAGCACCGCTGAACAGGGCAAAGCCCGCCAACTCAAGCATCGTTAGCCCATGTGCAGCTGGGACAATGACAGAACTGGGACCGTCACGGGGAGCGTGATGCACTCTGGGAACCATTCCCCCTCCAGAACCAGTGGAGAACTGCATCCACTCCGTCTGTCCTTCACAGGATGAAGCACTCTGGGCACCAGTCCCCCTCCAGAACCAGTGGAGAACAGCATCAACTCCGTATGTCCTTCACAGGATGAAGCACTCTGGGCACCAGTCCCCCTCCAGAACCAGTGGAGACTGTTATCCACTTAAGAGACTGTGGCTTTGGACTCCCCAGGATAAAGCAGTGGGCAAACCACCCACTGGTGTGACTTGAGAGACTGTGGCTTTGCACTCCCCAGGATGAAGCAGTGGGCAAACCACCCACTGTAGTGACTTGAGAGACTGTGGCTTTGCACTCCCCAGGATGAAGCAGTGGGCAAACCACCCACTGTAGTGACTTGAGAGACTGTGGCTTTGCACTCCCCAGGATGAAGCAGTGGGCAAACAACCCACTGTAGTGACTTGAGAGACTGTGGCTTTGCACTCCCCAGGATGAAGCAGTGGGCAAACCACCCACTGTAGTGACTTGAGAGACTGTGGCTTTGCACTCCCCAGGATGGTACAGTGGGCAAACCACCCACTGTAGTGACTTGAGAGACTGTGGCTTTGCACTCCCCAGGATACATCAATGGGCATGGAGCCCCGTCGTGGATCTGGCGTGGTGCTGTAATCCAGCTGAGGTGTCCCCCTTCCCTTCCCCCTGAGGTGCCTGTTGTATTTCTAGCTGATGCCCCTGCAGTGTTCTCTCCGTTTGTGGACAGGTATCTAGTGTGGGCCTCGCCCATGCTTTCTGGGCCCAGTGGTCCACGGACATTGATATGTGCATACCTGCAGTACTAATCGTGATGTATAATTTTTAGAATGTTTATATATATCTGTATATATTTGGTTACTGTATTTTGATACATTACAATGGTTGAACTGATTTCCTTTTGTCTTTGCATTCTTCCGGGGGTGTTGGGGGTGGGGGTGGGGGTGGGGGTGTTGCGTGTATGTCCCCCTGACTTTTGCCTCCCCCCTCCCCTGTGTCGTAGGTGAAGTACTCACCGTTGTATTCAGTGCCGAAGTTGCTGGTGTTCGTAGAGGAGCAGAAAGACAAGCGCAGGGAGTATTTGGAGTTCCGGCTCCATGGTGGCCTCCTTCCTCGTGGAGTGTGTTGAGGTGAGCGTTTTCCCATTGAAATGGCTGTTTCCGTCGTGTTTTTATCCACGGTGAATCCGCCCCGGAAAAGGTGGCGGATTGGCGGGTTGTGATACTGTGGGCGGTACATTGTCTTCCGCCTGTCTGTTGGCGGTGACCACCGCGCTGCTTGTCTGTACCGCCGTGGCGGTCGGAGTGTTAAAGTGGCTGTCTATGTTGGGGGTTTCCGCCACGGTCATAATTGCCTTTTTTTTGCCGCCGGCCTGTTTGCAGTATTACCGCCGCTTTAACACCGTCCGCCAGGGTTGTAATGACCCCCAATATGCCAAAAGTATCTCAGAGGATATACTCCCCTAGGAGGTAAGTAATATACACAAATTATATAGACACAAACTAAAATCAGGTAAGTAACAGTTAGAAAAGTAGTGCAAACAATGTAGAACACAATAGAATGCAATAGGGAGAAATAGGCCTAGGGGCAACACAAACCATATTCTCCAAAAGTGGAATGCAAATCACAAATGGACCCCAGGCGTATGGTAGGTTGTAGAGGGTCACTGGAACTGTTAGAAAACACTAAGGGTGTTCAAGATACCTGTAGCCGAATGGGTTCAACGATGACACGAAGAGATATGGTTGGTTGGTTTAGGATGTGATTTATTAGAATTTTAGGACTAAGGAGTGCGTCATATACGAGTCTTTCTTGTGCTGTTCGTTGTCCTTTTCCTGGGTTTTCACCTTTTCCTTGGTTTTCTCTCTTGCAGGGCTCCCAGGAAGCGCATGTGTGGGAAAAAACAAGATAAGTATTGGTAAGGTCCTTTTCTTCTTGTGACTTTTTTTCTTTCCCTACCCTTTATTTTTCCCTTTCTTCTCTTTCGTATTGTAGGAGCTTTTCTCTATCTTTCTCTGGTCTTTTTACGATCTTTTTGTCTCTGTTTCTCTCTCTCTGGTACCTCTTCTATCTGTAGCGCTCTATGTCCCTTTTATTTCCTAGAAGCACCTTCTGGTATACGGTCCTTTCTTTGCTTCTTCTCCTCCACTGCCTCTTTCCTGGATCTCTCTGTCTTTGTAGTTTCTGTTGTTTTTATCTCCTTTTCCTTCTGTCCTTTTTAGCCTTCTGCTTGTGTTCGCTCTGGCTCCTTTCCTCAAGAGGTAGCAATCTCACCTCGGTTTTCCTGTCTTAGGCTTTTTCCTACTGCTGGGTATTTTTCCTCTGTCCTTCAATTCTCTTGTGCAGGTTTTTCTTTTTGGTTTCCTTCCCCCTTCTCCTCCCGTCCTACCACTTCCCCTTGGTTCTTGTTCCCTTCTCCTCCCGTCCTCCCAATCCCTCTTGGTTCTTGTTCCCTTCTCCTCCCGTCCTCCCAATCCCTCTTGCGCCCCTTCGATGGCTCCCGGAACGCACCTGAGACTGCCACACTTCTCCTGATGCGTGGCTGGTTGGTTCACGTTACGCCTCCTGGGACGCCGCGATGTCCATTCCGCCGTCCGCTTCCTCTTCTCCTGGTTTCCGTCCGTTTTCCCCATTCCTTCCTCCAGCGCCGCTGTTCTCAACTCCTCCGTTGTGCGTGCCTCTCCTCTCGACTGCCGCCCTTTCAATCCATGGAGGTCCTGCGTAACAACTTCCTGGTCCCGCCTTCGTTGCCGGATGGGATACCTGATTGGCTTCCTCTGCATAAGGAACAGGAGCACTTGTGGCAGCGCCAGCATAAGTCGGGTTTGTGCACGGGCCACATCATTTCGGCCCCTCACAATACCCCACCCCAAGACCCTGAAAAGTAGGAGTAGAGTTACCCCAGAAAGACAGTATAGTCGAGATAGGGGATTCTGCAAGAACAACAACTGCCACCAAAACACTGAATACGGATTCCTGGACCTGAGGACCTGTAAAGGAAGGGGACAAAGTCCAAGAGTCACGCAAGTGTCTGGGGGGGCAGGAGCCAACTAAACCCTAGATGAAAAAGGGCTGCCTCCGGGTGGAAGAAGCCAAAGATTCTGCAACAACGGAAGGTGCCAGGAACTTCTCCTTTGGTCAGAAGATGTCCCACAGAGTGCTGGAGGATGCAGAGTTGTTTCCACGCAGAAAGACTGCAAACAAGCCTTGCTAGCTGCAAGAGTCGCGGTTGAGGATTTTGGGTACTGCTGGGGACCAGGATGTCGCCCCTTGGAGAAGGAGACAGACTTTGCACTCAGCAACTCAGAGAGCCCCCACAGAAGCAGGCAGCACCCGCAGAAGTACCGGAACAGGCACTTAGAAGATCTGAGGACAACGGTCGACTCAGAGTCACAAAGGAGGGTCCCACTACGACGGAGTCTAACTCAGTGAGTTGGGCAATGCAGGACGGAGTGCTGGGGACCCAGGCTAGGCTGTGCACAAAGGAATCCTTGGAAAAGTGCACAGGAGCCGGAGTAACTGCAGATCACGCAGTACTCAGGATTACTGTCTGGCGTGAGGAGGCAAGGACTTACCTCCACCAAATTTGGACAGAAGGGCCCTGGACTTTGGGAGACACTTGGACCCACCTCCTGCGGTCCAGGGACCACGCTCGTCAGGATGAGAGGGGACCCAGAGGACAAGTGATGCAGACATTTAGTGCCTGCATTGGCAGGGGGAAGGTTCTGTCGACCCACAGGAGATTTCGTCTTGGCTTCCAGTGCAGGGTGAAGGCAGACAGCCGTCAGAGCATGCACCACCAGGAAACAGTCGAGAAAGCCGGCAGGATGAGGTGCTACAATGTTGCTGTTAGTCGTCTTGCTACTTTCTTGCGGTTTTGCAGGCGTCCTGGAGCAGTCAGCGGTCGATCCTTGGCAGAAGTCGAAGAGGGAAGTGCAGAGGAACTCTGGTGAGCTCTTGCATTTGTTATCTGAGGAATAGCCCAGAGGAAAGACCCTAAATAGCCCCAAAAGGAGAATTGGCTACTGAGAAAGGTAAGCACCTATCAGAGGGGGTGTCTGACTTCACCTGCTGGCACTGGCCAATCAGAGCTGTCCATTGTGCCCCAACACCTCTGCATCCAAGATGGCAGAGGTCTGGAACACACTGGAGAAGCTCTGGGAGAAGCTCTGGGCACCTCCCCTGGGAGGTGCTGGTCAGGGGAGTGGTCACTCCCCCTTTCCTTTGTCCAGTTTCACGCCAGGGCAGGGCTGGGGGATCCCTGAACCGGTGTAGACTGGCTTATGCAGAGATGGGCACCATCTGTGCCCATCAAAGCATTTCCAGAGGCTGGGGGAGGCTACTCCTCCCCAGCCCTTCACACCTATTTCCAAAGGGAGAGGGTGTAACACCCTCTCTCAGAGGAAATCCTTTGTTCTGCCTTCCTGGGAATAGGCTGCCCAGGCGCCACGGGGCAGAAACCTGTCTGAGGGGCTGGCAGCAGCTGCAGTGGAAACCCCGGAAAGGCAGTTTGGCAGCACCAGGGTTCTGTGCTAGAGACCCGGGGGATCATGGAATTGTCCCCCAATACCAGAATGGTATTGGGGTGACAATTCCATGATCTTAGACATGTTACATGGCCATGTTCGGAGTTACCTTTGTGACGCTATACATAGGTAGTGACCTATGTATAGTGCACGGGTGTAATGGTGTCCCAGCACTCACAAAGTTCGGGGAATTTGCCCTGAACGATGTATGGGCACCTTGGCTAGTGCCAGGGTGCCCACACACTAAGTAACTTGGCACCCAACCTTCACTAAGTGAAGGTTAGACATATAGGTGACTTATAAGTTACTTATGTGCAGTGAAAAATGGCTGTGAAATAATGTGGACGTTATTTCACTCAGGCTGCAGTGACAGGCCTGTGTAAGATTTGTCTGAGCTCCCTATGGGTGGCAAAAGAAATGCTGCAGCCCATAGGGATCTCCTGGAACCCAGACACCCTGGGTACCTCAGTACCATATACAAGGGAATTATATGGGTGTACCAGTGTGCCAATGAGAATTGGTAAATTTAGTCACTAGCCTGCAGTGACAAATTTAGAAAGCAGAGAGAGCATAAACACTGAGGTTCCAGTTAGCAGAGCCTCAGTGGTACAGTTAGGCACCACACAGAGAACATATATAGGCCACAAACGTATGAGCACTGGGATCCCAGTGACACATAACAAACATACTGACAACATAGGGTTTTAACTATGAGCACTATCAGGATCCCAGTGAGACAGTAAAAATACCCTGACATATACTCACAAACAGGCCAAAAGTGGGGGTAACAAGGATAGAAAGAGGTTACCTTCCTACAATAAACACTGAGGTTCTGGTTAGCAGAGCCTTGGTGATACAGTTAGGCACCATACAGGGCCTACATTATGAGCACTGGGGTCCTGTCTAGCAGGATCCCAGTGACACAAAGGCAAAAACAAACATACATACAGTGAAAAATGGGGGTAACATGCCAGGCAAGATGGTACTTTCCTACACAATCCCCCCCCAAATGAAGGACAGTAAGGCTAACCTTGCCCAGATGAGTCTTCATTGTCTCAGTGGAAATATCCGGAGAGTCCATCTGCATTGGAGTAGGTACTCCCAGGTCTATGTTCCACTGTATAGTCTATTCCCTGTAGGGATATGGACCACCTCAACAATTTGCGTTTTTCACATTTCATTTGTTTTAGCCAAAGTAGAGGTTTGTGGTCTGTCTGAACAATAAAGTGAGTACCAAACAGGTATGGTCTCAACTTTTTAAGTGCCCAGACCATAGCAAAGGCCTCCCTCTCTATGGCAGACCAACGCTTTTCTCTAGGGGTCAACCTTCTGCTGATAAAAGCAACTGGTTGATCCTGGCCCTCAGAATTCAGTTGTGATAGTACTGCCCTTACCCCTAATTCAGATGCATCAGTTTGAAAAATGCATTTGTTGGAGTAACAAGAGCTTTTAAGGACAGGTGCAGAGCACATGGCCTGTTTGAGCTCCTCAAAAGCTTTCTGACAGCTGGCTGTCCATAATACCTTCTTAGGCATTTTCTTGCTAGTGAGATCATTAAGAGGGGCTGTTATGGAGCCATAATTCTTGATGAATCTCCTATAGTACCCTGTGAGGACTAAAAAGGCTCTCACCTGGGTTTGAGTTGTAGGGGGAACCCAATCTATGATAGTTTGAATTTTCCCCTGTAGTGGTGCAATCTGTTCTCCACCAACAAGGTGGCCCAGATATACCACTTACCCCTGTCCTATCTGGCACTTTGAGGCCTTGATAGTGAGGCCTGCCTTTTGCAGGGCCTCCAAAACTTTCCATAGGTGGACCAGGTGATCATCCCAGGTTGAGCCAAAGACAGCAATATCATCTACATATGCTGCACTGAAAGCTTCCAACCCTCGCAGGACTGTGTTCACCAACCTCTGAAAAGAGGCAGGTGCATTTTGCAAACCAAAGGGCATTACTGTGAATTGGTAGTGCCCTCCAATGGTAGAAAATGCTGTCTTGGGTTTAGCATCTTCTGCCAATCTAATCTGCCAATACCCTGCAGTTAGATCAAAAGTTCTAAGATACTTGGCAGAAGCCAGTGTATCAATGAGCTCATCTGCCCTGGGTATAGGGTGAGCATCATTTTTGGTTACCTGATTGAGCCCTCTGGAATCTGCACAAAACCTCATCTCTCTCTTTCAATCTTTGGTGTGAGGTTTTGGTACAAACACAACTGGGCTAGCCCTGGGGCTTTCAGAAGGTTCAATCACCACTAAGTCCAACATTTTCTGCACCTCTTGTTTAATGCAGTCCCTGACATGGTCAGGCTGCCTATACATTTTACTTTTGACAGGCAGGCTGTCTCCAGTGTCAATTGTATGTTCACACCAGCATGTTGTACCTGGTATAAGTGAAAAGAAGCCTGAAAACTGACTTAAGAGATTGATGCAGTTGTCTTTCTGTTCTGCAGTCAGACAGTCAGCTAAGACCACTCCCTCCACCAAGGCATCTGCTTCAGTGGTAGAAAAGAGATCAGGGAGAGGGTCACTCTCTTCTTCCTGTCCCTCATCTGTTGCCATGAGCAGGGTGAGATCAGCCCTGTCATAGTAGGGTTTCAGGCGGTTGACATGAATCACCCTAAGGGGACTCCTGGCAGTGCCTAGGTCTACCAAATAGGTAACCTCACCCTTCTTTTCAACAATTAGATGGGGTCCACTCCATTTGTCCTGGAGTGCTCTTGGGGCCACAGGCTCCAATACCCACACCTTCTGTCCTGGGTGGTACTGAGTCAGGACAGCCTTCTGGTCATGCCATTGCTTTTGCAGCTCCTGCCTGGCCTGAAGGTTTTTACTGGCCTTTTTCATATACTCAGCCATTCTGGATCTTAGGCCAAGTACATATTCTACTATATCCTGTTTGGGAGCTTTTAAAGATTGTTCCCAACCCTCCTTCATAAGAGCAAGTGGACCTCTTACAGGGTGCCCAAAGAGGAGTTCAAAGGGGCTGAAGCCCACTCCTTTCTGGGGTACTTCCCTGGAAGCAAAAAGGAGGCAAGGTAACAGGACATCCCATCTCCTTCTGAGTTTTTCAGGGAGTCCCATTATCATACCTTTGAGAGTTTTATTAAACCTCTCAACCAGACCATTTTTTGTGGATGGTAAAGGGTGGTGAACTTGTAGGTAACAGCACACTGTGAGAAAGTAGCCTCTTTCTGGCCTTGTTACCCCCACTTTTGGCCTGTTTGTGAGTATATGTCAGGGTGTGTTCACTGTCTCACTGGGATCCTGCTAGCCAGGGCCCAGTGCTCATAGTGAAAACCCTATGTTTTCAGTATGTTTGTTATGTGTCACTGGGACCCTGCTAGCCAGGACCCCAGTGCTCATAAGTTTGTAACCTATATGTATGTGTTCCCTGTGTGATGCCTAAATGTCTCACTGAGGCTTTGCTAACCAGAATCTCAGTGGTTATGCTCTCTCTGTACAAATTGTCACTAACAGGCTAGTGACCAATTTCACCAATTCATATTGGCATACTGGAACACCCTTATAATTCCCTAGTATATGGTACTGAGGTACCCAGGGTATTGGGGTTCCAGGAGATCCCTATGGGCTGCAGCATTTCTTTTGCCACCCATAGGGAGCTCTGACAATTCTTACACAGGCCTGCCACTGCAGCCTGAGTGAAATAACGTCCATGTTATTTCACAGCCATTTACCACTGCACTTAAGTAACTTATAAGTCACCTATATGTCTAACCTTTACCTAGTAAAGGTTGGGTGCTAAGTTACTTAGTATGTGGGCACCCTGGCACTAGCCAAGGTGCTCCCACATCGTTCAGGGCAAATTCCCCGGAGTTTGTGAGTGCGGGGACACCATTACACGCGTGCACTATACATAGGTCACTACCTATGTACAGCGTCACAATGGTAACTCCGAACATGGCCATGTAACATGTCTAAGATCATGGAATTGTCACCCCAATGCCATTCTGGCATTGGGGTGACAATTCCATGATCCCCCGAGTCTCTAGCACAGACCCGGGTACTGCCAAACTGCCTTTCCCGGGGTTTCACTACAGCTGCTGCTGCTGCCAACCCCTCAGACAGGTTTCTGCCCTCCTGGGGTCCAGCCAGGCTTGGCCCAGGAAGGCAGAACAAAGGACTTCCTCAGAGAGAGGGTGTTACACCCTCTCCCTTTGGAAAAAGGTGTCAGGGCTGGGGAGGAGTAGCCTCCCCCAGCCTCTGGAAATGCTTTGATGGGCACAGATGCTGCCCATCTCTGCATAAGCCAGTCTACACCAGTTCAGGGATCCCCCAGCCCTGCTCTGGCGCGAAACTGGACAAAGGAAAGGGGAGTGACCACTCCCCTGACCTGCACCTCCCCTGGTAGGTGTCCAGAGCTCCTCCAGTGTGCTCCAGACCTCTGCCATCTTGGAAACAGAGGTGCTGCTGGCACACTGGACTGCTCTGAGTGGCCAGTGCCAGCAGGTGATGTCAGAGACTCCTTCTGATAGGCTCTTACCTGTGTTGCTAGCCAATCCTCCTTCCTAAGTAGCCAAACCTCCTTTTCTGGCTATTTAGGGTCTCTGCTTTGGGGAATTCTTTAGATAACAAATGCAAGAGCTCATCAGAGTTCCTCTGCATCTCTCTCTTCACCTTCTGCCAAGGAATCGACTGCTGACTGCTCAGGGCGCCTGCAAAACCGCAACAAAGTAGCAAAGACGACTACTGCACCTTGTATCGCTGATCCTGCCGCCTTCTCGACTGTTTTCCTGGTGGTACATGCTGTGGGTGTATTCTGCCTCCTCTCTGCACTAGAAGCTCCGAAGAAATCTCCAGTGGGTCAACGGAATCTTCCCCCTGCAACCGCAGGCACCAAAAGACTGCATCACTGGTCCTCTGGGTCCCCTCTCAGCACGACGAGCGTGGTCCCTGGAACTCAGCAACTCTGTCCAGGTGACTCCCACAGTCTAGTGACTCTTCAGTCCAAGTTTGGTGGAGGTAAGTCCTTGCCTCCCCACGCTAGACTGCATTGCTGGGTACCGCGTGATTTGCAGCTTCTCCGGCTCCTGTGCACTCCTCCAGGATTTCCTTTGTGCACAGCCAAGCCTGGGTCCCGCCACTCTAACCTGCAGTGCACAACCTCCTGAGTTGTCCTCCGGCGTCGTGGGAACTTCTTTTGTGACTTCGGGTGAGCTCCGGTTCACTCTTCTTCGTAGTGCCTGTTCCGGCACTTCTGCTGGTGCTGCTTGCTTCTGAGAGGGCTTCTTGTCTTGCTGGGCGCCCCCTCTGTCTCCTCACGCAATTGGCGACATCCTGGTCCCTCCTGGCCACAGCAGCATCCAAAAACCCTAACCGCGACCCTTGCAGCTAGCAAGGCTTGTTTGCGGTCTTTCTGCGTGGGAACACCTCTGCAAGCTTCTTCACGACGTGGGACATCCATCCTCCAAAGGGGAAGTTCCTAGTCTTCTTCGTTCTTGCAGAATCCACAGCTTCTACCATCCGGTGGCAGCTTCTTTGCAACCTCAGCTGGCATTTCCTGGGCATCTGCCCACTCCCGACTTTGTCGTGACTCTTGGACTTGGTCCCCTTGTTCCACAGGTACTCTCGTCGGGAAATCCATCGTTGTTTCATTGCTGGTGTTGGTCTTCCTTGCAGAATTCCCCTATCACAACTTCTGTGCTCTCTGGGGAACTTAGGTGTACTTTACACCTACTTTTCAGGGTCTTGGGGTGGGCTATTTTTCTAACCCTCACTGTTTTCTTACAGTCCCAGCGACCCTCTACAAGCTCACATAGGTTTGGGGTCCATTTGTGGTTCGCATTCCACTTCTAGAGTATATGGTTTGTGTTGCCCCTATACCTATGTGCTCTCATTGCAATCTATTGTGACTGTACATTGCTTGCATTGCTTTCTATTGCTATTACTGCATATTTTTGGTATTGTGTACATATATCTTGTGTATATTTGCTATCCTCATACTGAGGGTACTCACTGAGATACTTTTGGCATATTGTCATAAAAATAAAGTACCTTTATTTTTAGTATATCTGTGTATTGTGTTTTCTTATGATATTGTGCATATGACACCAGTGGTATAGTGGGAGCTTTGCATGTCTCCTAGTTCAGCCTAAGCTGCTCTGCTAAGCTACCCTTTTCTATCAGCCAAAGCTGCTAGACACCTCTTCTACACTAATAAGGGATACCTGGACCTGGTGCAGAGTGTAAGTACCCCTTGGTACTCACTACAAACCAGGCCAGCCTCCTACAGACACTCCTTCCAAATTGCCTTTAGGTATGCAGACATGAAGTTGCTACCTCTGTCTGACACCACTTCCTTAGGAAAACCCACCCTGGAAAAGATTCCCAGGAGGGCCTTTGCCACTGCAGGAGCTGTAGTGGTCCTTAAGGGGATGGCTTCAGGATATCTTGTGGCATGGTCCACTACCACCAAGATTAATCTTTTGCTTGAAGCTGATGGAGGGTCAAGCATGCCAACTATGTCAACCACTACTCTTTCAAAGGGCACCCCAACCACTGGAAGTTGAATTAGAGGGGCCTTTGGAGTGCCACCAGTCTTTGCTCTGGCTTGGCAGGTCACACAGATTTGCAAAAGTCTTTTGTGTCCTCTGACGTATGAGGCCAGTGAAACAAGGGGACAAGTCTTTCCCAAGTTTTCGTCTGGCCCAAATGCCCAGCCAAAGGAATGTTGTGAGCCAGGGTGAGAAGAAACTCTCTGTACTGCAAGGGAATGAGCAATCTCCTGGCAGCTCCAGGTTTAGGGTCCCTTGACTCTGTGTACAAGAGGTTGTCTTCCCAGTACACCCTATGGCTATCACTGACATCCCCATTCTGCTGTTTGACAGCTTGCTGTCTCAAACCCTCTAATGTGGGACAGGTTTCCTGTGCCACACTCAGCTCTTCCCTGGCAGGCCCTCCTGCACCCAAAAGCTCAGCAGTGTCTGCTGCCAGCTCCTCTGGTGTAGGTTCTGCACAGGGAGAGGATTCCTCTTCCTCAAAAGGGGAATCTTCTGTAGAGGGAGGGATAGTGGCAGGGATTTACCCTTTCTACCCCTAGTTTTTGGGAGCACTTGGTCCATTGTTCCAGGATCCAAGTTTCCCTGTCCTTTTTGCTTCTTGGCCTGAGCCCTTGTCAAAGCAAAAATATGCCCAGGAATGCCCAGCATTGCTGCATGAACCTCCAACTCCAGTTCTGGCCAAGCGGATGTTTCCAAATCGTTCCCTAGTACGCAATCTACAGGTAATTCAGTGGCTACCACAACTTTCTTTGGACCAGTAACCCCCCCAGTTGAGATTCACAACAGCCATGGGGTGGCTAAGAGTGTTGTTATGAGCGTCTGTCACTTGGTACTCCTGACCAAGTAGGTGTTGATCAGGGTTGACAAGTTTTTCTATCACCATATTTACACTGGCTCCTGTGTCCCTGTAGGCCTCAACCTCAACACCATTGATTAGGGGTAGTTGCTTGTACTTACCCATATTAAGGGGACAAGCAACCAAGGTGGCAAAGTCAATGCCATCATCAGAGACTAAAACAGCCTCTGTGGTCTCCCTAACAAGACCAACCCCAACTACATTGCCAATAGTGAGCCCAGCTACACCCTTGGATTGGCTATTTGTAGTAGATGTCCCACCACCACTGCCATTAATAGGGGCACTAGAGGTTGCAGCAGGGGTTGTGGTGGTGGGAGGTTTGGTGTTTTTCTTTGAACAAGTGGAATCACTTGCCCAATGGCCTTAGACTTTACACAAATAACACCACAGCTTTTTCTGACTGTTTGAAGAGGATTTGGACCCACCACCCCCAGAGGAATTTTGTGGACCTGATGAAGACTCAGAATGTTTACTTTTGTCCCCACCCTTCTCAGAAGACCTAACATCCTTCTTCTTGCCATCCTTGTCACCCCCTGTATGAACTTTTCTGTTCACCCTTGTTCTGACCCACTTATCTGCCTTCTTTCCCAATTCTTGGGAAGAGGTCAGATCAGAGTGTACTAGGTATTGGTACAACAAGTCAGACACACAACTGTTAAGAATATGCTCTCTCAGAATAAGATTAAACAGGCTTTCATAGTCAGAAACTCTACTACCATGCAACCAACCTTCCACTGAACAGTCCACAAAATCTGTCCAGTCTTGAGAGGACTCTTTTCTGGTGTCTCTGAACTTAATTCTGTATTGTTCAGTGGTTAAGCCAAATCCATCCACGAGTGCATCTTTCAAAACTTTGCAATTATTGGCATCACTTTCTCTGACAGTAAGGATCCTATCCCTACCCTTTCCAGTGAAAGATAGCCGCAAGATAGCAGCCCACTGCCTTTGAGGGACCAACTGTACCATACAGGCCCTCTCAAGTGCAGCAAACCACTTGTTAATGTCATCCCCCTCCTTCTAAGGGGGGACTATCTTATGCAGATTTCTGGAATCTTGCTCTCTAACAGGATTGCTATCAGAAATACTGCTGCTGCCACCATGGGGAACTAACCTCAATCTCTGTCTTTCCCTCTCAATGTCTAGGGATTCCTTATCTAAGGCCAGCTGCTGCTGTTTAAGCTTCAGTCTGGTCTCTTCTACCCTTAGCTTTCTGAGTTCCCTTTCCATTAAGTTATCCTCAGGGTGGGTGGGGAGAGAGACCTGTCCCTATCTGGCTGGACCCTAGTAACCTGGCCTCTCGGAGTGAAAGATGTCCTACTGACGTGTGACCCTCTAACACTACCAGTGTCACTAGGTGCCCTGCTAGGGGGCAGGACTTTGTAAGAATCCTCCCCAGCTTCTTCAGGGAACTCCTCTGAGTCTGACTGGGAACCTTCCCCTTTTTCTAACCTCTCCTGAGATGGGCCAAACTGGTTCTGGTCATCTTCAATGAGCATGTTAAAGAGAAACTCTTTTGTAGGATTCTTACCTATACGTAAACCTCTATCCAGGCAGAGACCTCTCAAACTTTTGTAGTTCAAACTCTCATATGTTGTATTAACAGTTTTGGGAGTGGGCTCTACGACAGACATGATAGAAAAGGTTTAAGGATAATGAGAGAAAAAGTTTTAGAACTTTAGAAAGCACAGAGAAAAAACTTTTTCAAAATTTGGGAAAACTTTTAGAAGTTTTCAAAACTTTTCAGAAACTTTATTAAAAGTTTTAGAGTAGAAAAGTAAACTGTTTTGGTTAAGTGTACATATACTGAACTATTTGGTATATGATTTTCTTATGAAAAGCACCAAATGACAAAGTGGTAAAGCAGTTGCAAGTACTCATCCCACCGCTGCCACCAATGTAGGAGGCTGGCCTGGCTTATAGTGGGTACCTTGTGGTACTTACACCCTGTGCCAGGTCCACTTATCACTCATTAGTAGAATAGAGGTGTTTCTAGCAGCTTAGGCTGATAGAAGGTAGCTATGGGAAAGTAGCTTAGGCTGAACTAGGAGACATGGAAAGCTCCTTCTATACCACTTATATCATATAGCACAATATCATAAGAAAACACAATACTCAGAGTTACTAAAAATAAAGATACTTTATTTTAGTGACAATATGCCAAAAGTATCTCAGAGAATACCCTCACTTAGGAGGTAAGTAATATAAACAAGTTATATGTACACAAACCCAAAACAGGTAAGTAACAGTAAGAAAAGTAGTGCAAACAATGTAGAATCACAATAGGATGCAATAGTCACACATAGGTCAAGGGACAACACAAACCATATACTCCAAAAGTGGAATGCGAATCACAGATGGACCCCAGACCTATGGGAGACTGTAGAGGGTCGCTGGGACTGTAAGAAAACATTAAGGGTGTCCAAAATACCCCACCCCAAGACCCTAGAAAGTAGGAGTAATGTTACCCTACTACCCCAGAATGACACAATAGTTGTGATAGGGGGATTCTGCAAGAACCACAAGCACCAGCAAAACACTGAAGATGGATTCCTGGACCTGAAGACCTGTAAAGGAAGGGGACCAAGTCCAAGAGTCGCGATAGTGTCCAGGGGGGAGGAGCCCAGAAAACCCCAGATGAAGGTGCAAAAGGGCTGCCTCCAGGTGGAAGAAGCCGAAGATTCTGCAACAACGAAAAGGGCTAGGATCCTCTCCTTTGGATGGAATATGCCCCACGGTGTGCTGGATCTTGCAGAAGTGTTTCCATGTAGAAATACCACAAACAAGCCTTGCTAGCTGCAAGGGTCGTGTTAGAGGTTTTTGGGTGCTGCTGGGGACCAGGAAGGACCAGGATGTCGTCTCTTGGAGGAGGAGACAGAGGGGGCGCTCAGCAACTCAGAGAGCCCCCTCAGAAGTAGGCAGCACCCGCAGAAGTACCGGAGCAGGCACTTGGAAGTTCTGTGAACTCAGAGTCACAAAAGGAGGGTCCCACGAAGTTGGAGTCCAACTCAGCGGGTTGAGCACTGCAGGATGGAGTGCTGGGGACCCAGGCTAGGCTGTGCACAAAGGAATCCTTGGAGAAGTGCACAGAAGCCGGAGCAGCTGCAGATCACGCGTACACAGGTTTGCTGTCTGGCGTGGGGAGGCAAGGACTTACCTCCACCAAATTTGGACAGAAGGGCCACTGGACTGTGGGAGACACTTTGACTCAGCTACTGTGTTCCAGGGACCACGCTCGTCAGGATGAGAGGGGACCCAGATGACCGGTGATGCAGTCTTTTGGTGCCTGCGTTAGCAGGGGGAAGATTCTGTCAACCCACGGGAGATTACTTCTGGGCTTCCAGTGCAGGGTGAAGGCAGACAGCCCTCAGAGAATGCACCACCAGGAAACAGTCGAGAAAGCCGGCAGGATGAGGCGCTACAATGTTGCTGGTAGTCGTCTTGCTACTTTGTTGCGGTTTTGCAGGCGTCCTGGAGCAGTCAGCGGTCGATCCTTAGCAGAAGTCGAAGAGGGAAGTGCAGAGGAACTCTGGTGAGCTCTTGCATTCGTTATCTGAGGAATAGCCCAGAGGAGAGACACTAAATAGCCAGAAAAGGAGGTTTGGCTACCAAGAAAGGAGGTTTGGCTACCAAGAGAGGTAAATACCTATCAGAAGGGGTCTCTGACATTAGCTGCTGGCACTGGCCATTCAGAGCAGTCCAGTATGCCCCCAGCACCTCTGAATCCAAGATGGCAGAGGTCTGGGACACACTGGAGGAGCTCTGGGCACCTCCCGTGGGAGTCACTGGTCAGGGGAGTGGTCACTCCCCTTTCCTTTGTCCAGTTTTACGCCAGAGCAGGGCTGGAGAATCCATGCACCGGTGTAGACTGGCTTATGCAGAGATGGGCACCATCTGTGCCCATCAATGCATTTCCAGAGGCTGGGGGAGGCTAGTCCTCCCCAGCCCTTCACACCTATTTCCAAAGGGAGAGGGTGAAACACCCTCTCTCAGAGGAAATCCTTTGTTCTGCCTTCCTGGGCTGGGACTGCCCAGACCCCAGGAGGGCAGAACCATGTCTAAGGGGTTGGCAGCAGCAGCACCTGCAGTGGAAACCCTGGAAAGGCAGTTTGGCAGTACCCGGGTTCTGTGCTAGAGACCCGGGGGATCATGGAATTGTCCCCCCAATACCAGAATGGTATTGGAGTGACAATTCCATGATCTTATACATGTTACATGGCCATGTTCGGAGTTACCATGGTGATGCTACACATAGGTAGTGACCTATGTGCAGTGCATGCGTGTAATGGTGTCTCCGCACTCACAAAGTTCAGGGAATTTGCCCTGAGCGATGTGGGGGCACCTAGGCTAGTGCCAGGTTGCCCACACACTAAGTAACTTTGCACCTAACCTTCACAAAGTGAGGGTTAGACATATAGGTGACTTCTAAGTTACTTATGTGGAGTGAAAAATGGCTATGAAATAACGTGGACGTTATTTCACTCAGGCTGTGTAGGAGGCTGGCCTGGCTTGTAGTGGGTACCGGAGGTACTTACACCTTGTGCCAGGTCCAGTTATCCCTTATTAGTGTAGAAGAGGTGTTTCTAGCAGCTTAGGCTGATAGAAGGTAGCTATGGCAAAGCAGCTTAGGCTGAACTAGGAGACATGTAAAGCTCCTACTACATCACTTATATCATATGCACAATATTATAAGAAAGCACAATACACAGAGTTACTAAAAATAAAGGTACTTTACAATATGCCAAAAGTATCTCAGTGAGTAGCCTCAGTAAGAAGGTAAGATATATACACAAGTTATATGTACACAAACCAAAAATAGGTAAGTAATAGCAAGAAAAGTAATGCAAACAGTGTAGAGTCACAATAGCTTGCAATAGGAGCACATAGGTATAGGGGCAACAAAAACCATATACTCCAAAAGTGGAATGCGAACCACGAATGCACCCCAGACCTATGTGAGCTTGTAGAGGGTCGCTGGGACTGTAAGAAAAGAGTGAGGGTTAGAAAATACTCCACCCCAAGACCCTGAAAAGTAGGAGTAAAGTACACCTACTACCCCCAGAGAGCACAGAAGTTGTGATAGGGGGATTCTGCAGGAAGAACAAACACCAGCAGTGCACTGACAACGGATTTCTGGACCTGAGTACCTGTAAGACAAGGGGACCAAGTCCAAGAGTCGCGACAGTGTCCGGGGGGGCAGGAGCCCAGGAAAACCCAGCTGAAAGTGCAAGGAAGCTGCCACCAGTTGGAAGAAGCTTGGAGTTCTGCAACAAAGAAGAGGACTAGGAACTTCTCCTTTGGAAGACAGGTGTCTCACGTCACGGTGAAGCTTGCAGACGTGTTCCCACGCAGAAAGACCATGAACAAGCCTTGCTAGCTGCAAGGGTCGCGGTAGAGGTTTTTTGGTGCTGCTGAGGCCCAGAAGGGACCAGGATGTCGCCTTTTGGAGGAGGAGACAGAGGGGGCGCTCAGCAACTCAGAGAGCCCTCACAGAGCAGGCAGCACCCGCAGAAGTACCCCAACAGGCACTTAGAAGTAAAGTGAACCAGAGTCCACGCGAAGTCACAAAAGGGAGTCCTACGACTCTGGAGGACAACTCAGAAGGTTGTGCACTGCAGGACGGAGTGCTGGGGATCCAGGCTAGGCTGTGCACGAAGGAAATCCTGGAAGAGTGCACAGAAGCCGGAGCAGCTGCAAATCACACTGTACACAGCTTTGCAGTCTAGCGTCGGGAGGCAAGGACTTACCTCCACCAAACCTGGACAGAAGAGTCACTGGACTGTAGGAGTCACTTGGACAGAGTTGCTGCGTTCCAGGGACCACGCTCGTCAGGATGAGAGGGGACCCAGAGGACCAGTGATGCAGTCTTTTGGTGCCTGCGTTAGCAGGGGGAAGATTCCGTCGACCCACAGGAGATTTCTTCAGAGCTTCTGGTGCAGGGTGAAGGCAGGCTACCCCCAGAGCATGCACCACCTGGAAACAGTCGAGAAAGCCGGCAGGATTAGGCGCTTCAATATTGCTGGTAGTCGTCGTGCTACTTTGTTGCGGTTTTGCAGGCGTCCTGGAGCAGTCAGCGGTCGATCCTTTGGTAGAAGGTGAAGAGGGAGATGCAGAGGAACTCTGGTGAGCTCTTGCATTCGTTATCTACAGAATTCCCCAAAGCAGAGACCCTAAATAGCCAGAAAAGGAGGTTTGGCTACCAAGGAAGGAAGATTGGCTACCAAGAGAGGTAAGAGCCTATCAGAAGGAGCCTCTGACGTCACCTGCTGGCACTGGCCACTCAGAGCAGTCCAGTGTGCCCCCAACACCTCTGTTCCCAAGATGGCAGAGGTCTGGAACACACTGGAGGAGCTCTGGGCACCTCCCCTGGGAGGTACTGGTCAGGGGAGTGGTCACTCCCCTTTCCTTTGTCCAGTTTCGCGCCAGAGCAGGGCTGGGGGATCCCTGAACCGGTGTATACTGGCTTATGCAGAGATGGGCACCATCTGTGCCCATCAAAGCATTTCCAGAGGCTGGGGGAGGCTACTCCTCCCCAGCCCTTCACACCTATTTCCAAAGGGAGAGGGTGTAACACCCTCTCTCAGAGGAAATCCTTTGTTCTGCCTTCCTGGGCCAGGGCTGCCTGGACCCCAGGAGGGCAGAAACCTGTCTGAGGGGTTGGCAGCATCAGCAGCTGCAGTGGAGACCCCGGAAAGGCAGTTTGGCAGTACCCGGGTTCTGTGCTAGAGACCCGGGGGATCATGGAATTGTCCCCCCAATACCAGGATGGTATTGGGATGACAATTCCATGATCTTAGACATGTTACATGGCCATGTTCGGAGTTACCATTGTGAAGCTAAACATAGGTAGTGACCTATGTATAGTGCACGCGTGTAATGGTGTCCCCGCACTCACAAAGTCCGGGGAATTTGCCCTGAACTATGTGGGGGCACCTTGGCTAGTGCCAGAGTGCCCACACACTAAGGCCCTCATTACAACATTGGCTGTAAAGGCCGCTTACCACCGTGCAGAAGACCGGCAACACACCGCCGCGGAAATCCGCCACAGCTATTATGGCCCACAGCTCGGAATCCGCCAAAATTCAGACACCCACACAAGTCCGCCAAACGAAAGGTGAGTGATAAACTGGCGAAAACAAAACCTCCACCGTCACGCCAACAGAAATACGCCCACACTATCACGACACACGAATCCACGCGGCAGTCTTTCAACTGCGGTCTTCCATTGGCGGTACACACCGCCGCGCTCAAAATTCACACACTAACAAAACACAGCCACATTGGAGAATTCAAAATACACACACCTGATACACATACACACACCACACCCAATACAATATAAAACACACACCCACATCACCCACAAACCCCTACGACAAAAACACCGAAAGAAGTCCAGAGAGAGACACTACAAACTACTACCAAGCATCCACAGGCACACCAGACCATCACCCACATAACTTCCACGCACCTCACACAACACACCACTACATATCAGTGCACTTATCACCACACACACCACCCCGCACATCACCCACACCACCCCATGGCACGGCAAAGACCCCCCAGGTTCTCAGAGGAGGAGCTCAGGGTCATGGTGGAGGAAAACGTTCGGGTAGAGCCACAGCTATTTGGATCACAGGTGCAGCACACTTCCATTGCTAAGAAGATGGAGCTATTGCGAAGAATAGTGGACAGGGTCAACGCAGTGGGACAGCACCCAAGAAATCGGGATGACATCAGGAAGAGGTGGAACGACCTACGGGGGAAGGTGCGTTCCGTGGTCTCAAGGCACTACCTTGCGGTTCAGCAGACTGGCGGCGGACCCCCACCTCCTCCCCCACAACTAACAACATGGGAGGAGCAGGTCTTGGCGATTCTGCATCCTGAGAGCCTCGCAGGAGTAGAAGGAGGAATGGACTCTGGTAAATCAAATCTTAACTATTACATCCCCCAGCCTACCTGCATGCTATCACATACCCCACCCTCACCCCCATCACTCCAACTCCTCACAAATGTCCCAATTTTACAAACCACACATCCCAACACCAAGCCCTGCATGCTACACCAAAGCATGGACACCCATCACCAAAGCATGCCCACTTCACATACCCATACACCCCCCTAAACCATCATCACACAAGGTCCCACACAGGAATGCAAGCACTGGGGTACACGGTCACCCACCCATTGCACACCATGGCACACACAGATGTAATAAACATCCTTTTATACCCCTGCAGGACCCCTACCCAACGTCACCGGACAGGAGGGTCCATACATGTCCACACCACCAACAGAAAAGGCCCACAGTGATGACGGCAATTCTGTCCAACTGGATCTAGATGACCAGCCCGGCCCATCGGGGACCTCGGGACAGTCAGTTCCCATCACACAGTTACAGGCCACTACAGAGCTTCCCCCCTCTGGAAACACCAGCACAGCACCCACCCAGCAGGCCCATACCTCTGTCCCCAGGACACGTCAATCAGCAGTGTGTCCACCACTACAGGGAACCATCAGTTCCACCCTGGGCACCATCGTAGGGGTGCTGAAGGAAGTACTCAACACCAGGAGGGACACTGTGGCACAACAAGGGGCCTCTGACACTAGCCTGGACGATGAACTGCCCACCACCTCCGCTAGTGGACAGGACGCCCCGCCACAGGACCACCACACCAGCACCCCACCCCCTGCAGAGGGAGAACCACCCCGCAAACGGTCCCTGAGATCCAGGACAAAGATTGAGAACGATGCCAAGACCCCCGCCAAGAAATGAGACCACCCTGAATGTCATCTTTCTGTCCCACTTTGTCACCCTGTCCATCCTCAAGCTGCCCCAGCTCCACTTCCTATGCCCATTTGGGCAATGCAAATGTGAGACTAATAGACTGGACTCTGCCATGGACATTCCTACACCATCACCCCTGACCATTTTACAACCCCCTCCAATATTTAGCACTTAAATAAACACCCTTGAAGCACAAAACAATCTGGAGTCAGTCTGTGATTACGAAATAGTGTATTAGCAATTACAGTGACAAAATGCTCTTACAATTGTAATGTCAACATACCTATGTCACATAGCTCTAGTCCATGAGGAAACAAAGCAGACGTCACACAGTGGGACCCACATCTGTCAAATCGTAAGGGAAAGTGACAACACAGTGACCATACACTGGGTGAAAACAACAGACAATAGAGAGGTAGTAGTGTCAAAGTACATGTAGTAGGCAGGTCTGTACCCTTACCTGTGTCTCATTGGAAATATTGCAGGATCACTGAGTTCCTGTTTGTAGGAAATTACCATCTTGCCTGGCATGTTACCCCCATATTTCACTGTATATATGTTGTTTTAGTCTATGTGTCACTGGGACCCTGCCAGGCAGGGCCCCAGTGCTCATAAGTATGTGCCCTGTATGTGTTCCCTGTGTGATGCATAACTGTCTCACTGAGGCTCTACTAACCAGAACCTCAGTGGTTATGCTCTCTCTGCTTTCCAAATTTGTCACTAACAGGCTAGTGACTAAATTTACCAATTCACATTCGCATACTGGTACACCCAGATAATTCCCTAGTATATGGTACTGAGATACCCAGGGTATTGGGGTTCCAGGAGATCCCTATGGGCTGCAGCATTTCTTTTGCCACCCATAGGGAGCTCTGACAATTCTTACACAGGCCTGCCAGTGCAGCCTGAGTGAAATAACGTCCACGTTATTTCACAGCCATTTACCACTGCACTTAAGTAACTTATAAGTCACCTATATGTCTAACCTTCACCTGGTGAAGGTTGGGTGCAAAGTTAATTAGTGTGTGGGCACCCTGGCACTAGCCAAGGTGCCCCCACATCGTTCAGGGCAAATTCCCCGGACTTTGTGAGTGCGGGCACACCTTTACACGCGTGCACTGTACATAGGTCACTACCTATGTACAGCGTCACAATGGTAACTCCAAACATGGCCATGTAACATGTCTAAGATCATGGAATTGTCACCCCAATGCCATTCTGGCAATGGGGGGACAATTCCATGATCCCCCGGGTCTCTAGCACAGAACCTGGGTACTGCCAAACTGCCTTTCTGGGGTGTCCACTGCAGCTGCTGCTGCTGCCAACCCCTCCGACAGGTTTCTGCCCTCCTGGGGTCCAGGCAGCCCTGGCCCAGGAAGGCAGAACAAAGGACTTCCTCTGAGAGAGGGTGTAACACCCTCTCCCTTTGGAAATAGGTGTGAAGGCTGGGGAGGAGTAGCCTCCCCCAGCCTCTGGAAATGCTTTGATGGGCACAGATGGTGCCCATCTCCGCATAAGCCAGTCTACACCGGTTCAGGGATCCCCCAGCCATGCTCTGGTGCGAAACTGGACAAAGGAAAGGGGAGTGACCACTCCCCTGACCTGCACCTCCCAGGGGTGGTGCCCAGAGCTCCTCAAGTGTGTTCCAGACCTCTGCCATCTTGGCACAGAGGTGTTTGTGGCACACTGGACTGCTCTGAGTGGCCAGTGCCAGCAGGTGACGTCAGAGGCTCCTTCTGATAGGCTCTTCCCTCTCTTGGTAGCCAATCCTCCTTCCTAGGTAGCCAAACCTTCTTTTCTGGCTATTTAGGGTCTCTGCTTTGGGGATTTCACCAGATAACGAATGCAAGAGTTCACCAGAGTTCCTCTGCATCTCCCTCTTCACCTTCTGCCAAAGGATCGACTGCTGACTGCTCAGGACGCCTGCAAAACCGCAACAAAGTAGCAAGACGACTACTGTCAACCTTGTATCGCTTCATCCTGCCGGCTTTCTCGACTGTTTCCCGGTGGTGCATGCCCTGGGGGTAGCCTGCCTCCTCTCTGCACCAGGAGCTCTGAGGAAATCTCCCGTGGGTCGACGGAATCTTCCCCCTGCAACCGCAGGCAACAAAAGACTGCATCACCGGTCCTCTGGGTCCCCTCTCAGCACGACGAGCGTGGTCCCTGGAACTCAGCAACTCTGTCCATGTGACTCCCACAGTCCAGTAACTCTTCAGTCCAAGTGTGGTGGAGGTAAGTCCTTGCCTCCCCATGCTAGACTGCATTGCTGGGTACCGTTTGATTTGCAGCTGCTCCGGCTCCTGTGCACTCTTCCAGGATTTCCTTCATGCACAGCCAAGCCTGGGTCCCCGACACTCTAACCTGCAGTGCACAACCTCCTGAGTTGTCCTCCGGCGTCGTGGGACTCCCTTTTGTGACTTCGGGTGGACTCCGGTTCACTTTTCTTCTAATTGCCTGTTCAGGTACTTCTGCGGGAGCTGCCTGCTTCTGTGAGGGCTCCCTGACTTGCTAGGTGCCCCCTCTATCTCCTCATCCAAGTGGTGACATCCTGGTCCCTCCTGGGCCACAGCAGCATCCAAAAACCCTAACCGCGACCCTTGCAGCTAGCAAGGCTTGTTTGCAGTCTTTGTGCGTAGGAACACCTCTGCAAGCTTCTTCACGACTTGGGACATCCATCTTCCAAAGGGGAAGTTCCTAGTCCTCTTTGTTCTTGCAGAACACCAAGCTTCTTCCAACAGGTGGCAGCTTCCTTGCACCCTCAGCTGGCATTTCTTGGGCTCCTGCCCACTCTCGACACTGTCGTGACTCTTGGACTTGGTCCCCTTGTCATACACGTACTCAGGTCCGGAAATCCACTGTTGTTGCATTGCTGGTGTTTGTTCTTCCTGCAGAATCCCCCTATCACGACTTCTGTGCTCTCTGGGGTGGTAGGTGCACTTTACACCTACCTTTCAGGGTCTTGGGGTGGGCTATTTTTCTAACCCTCACTGTTTTCTTACAGTCCCACCGACCCTGTACCAGCTCACTTAGGTTTGAGGTCCATTTGTGGTTCGCATTCCACTTTTGGAGTATATGGTTTGTGTTGCCCCTCTACCTATGTGCTCCTATTGCAATCTACTGTAACTTTACATTGCTTGCATTACTTCCTTTTGCTATTATCTGCATAATTTTGGTTTGTGTACATATATCTTGTGTATATAACTTATCCTCATACTGAGGGTACTCACTGAGATACTTTTGGCATATCGTCATAAAAAATAAAGTACCTTTATTTTTAGTATATCTGTGTATTGTGTTTTCTTATGATATTGTGCATATGACACCAGTGGTATAGTAGGAGCTTTACATGTCTCCTAGTTCAGCCTAAGCTGCTTTGCCATAGCTACCTTCTATCAGCCTAAGCTGCTAGAAACACCTCTTCTACACTAATAAGGGATAACTGGACCTGGCACAAGGTGTAAGTACCTCTGGTACCCACTACAAGCCAGGCCAGCCTCCTACACTGTTGTCCATGTCCTCTTCTTCTGCTTCCTCGTCTTCACTGTCCACAGGCTCCACAGCTGCAACAACACCGCCATCTGGACCATCCTCCTGCAGAAAAGGCACCTGTCATCGCAAAGCTAAGTTGTGAAGCATACAGCAGGCCACGATTATCTGGCATACCTTCTTTGGTAAGTAGAATAGGGATCCACCTGTCATATGGAGGCACCTGAACCTGGCCTTCAGGAGGCCGAAGGTCAGTTTGATAATCCGCCGAGTTCGCCCATGGGACTCATTGTAGCGTTCCTCTGCCCTTGTCCTGGGATTCCTCACTGGGGTCAGTAGCCATGACAGGTTAGGGTAACCAGAGTCACCTGCAAATGGCGAGGGACAACTGTTAGACACACACTAACCTGTAGGGATATCCCCAGACAACCATTCCCACTGTCTTGCTTCCAGGTGCTCACCTAATAGCCACACACGGTGCCTCTGGAGTTCACCCATCACATAAGGAATGCTGCTATTCCGCAGGAAGTAGGCATCATCCACTGAGCCAGGGAACTTGGCATTCACATGGGAGATGTACTGGTCTGCCAAACACACCATGATAACTCTTCCGGTTTCTGTACACCTGTTCACTCCTGCGAGAGGGGGACCAAAGCTAAACAGGTCCCATCAATGGCACCTATGATGTTGGGGATATGTCCCAGGGCATAGAAATCACCTTTCACTGTAGGCAAATCCTCCACCTGAGGGAAAACGATGTAGCTCTGCATGTGTTTCAGCAGGGCAGACAACACTCTGGACAACACGTTGGAAAACATAGGCTGGGACAACCCTGATGCTATGGCCACTGTTGTTTGAAATGACCCACTTGCAAGGAAATGGAGCAATGACAGCACCTGCACTTGAGGGGGGATTCCTGTGGGATGGCAGATAGCAGACATCAGGTCTGGCTCCAGCTGGGTACACAGTTCATGGATTGTGGCACGGTCAAGCCTGTAGGTGATGATCACATGTATTTCCACCATTGTCGACAGGCCCAGCAGTGGTCTGTACACCAGAGGATGCCGCCATCTCCTCACATGTCCCAGCGGACGGTGCCTATGAAGGACAAAAGCGAGCACAGAGTCAACCAACTCAGAGGTACGCACCCACAGCTTACACAGAACACGAATCCTAATCCGAAAAGTGGCCTGTATGTGTGTTGGGATGGCGGATTGGTGACATCAGGTCTGGCTCCAACTGGGTACACAGTTCCTGGATTGTGGCACGGTCAAACCTGTAGGTGATGATCAAATGTCGCTCCTCCATTGTTAACAGGTCCACCAGCGGTCGGTACACCGGAGGATTCCGCCATCTCCTCAGATGTCCCAGCTGACGGTGCCTAAGAAGGACAACAGCGACCACAGAGTCAACAAATGCTCAGGTATGTACCCACAGCTACACAGAACACAACACCAAATACAAAACTCTTCCTGTATGTGTGTTGAGTGTAGGCCTAGGTATGTGTGACGCAGTAGTAAATTAAGCCGTGTGGGCCCCTGAAATGGCGGCTGCCTGACCTCTAAAGTGGGACAATGGGATGTGAGCTAACTGCGCTGGCATTGTACACTGTCGCGGTAGGCGGTCGAAGACCGCGGCGCAATGCTGCATTGGTTAACATTGGACCCTATGGGTCCCAGGAGCCAATGATGATGTACGCCGGCGGTGACGGTACGCACCGCCGCGGACGTGACCGCCATTTTCTATCTGTTCAATCACTCGATACCTGATCTTTGACAGGAGAGGTCCTACACAGCAAGTGCTGCTGTGGCCTCGGTCTGGAAGAGACAATGGCTCGAGTGTCTGGGGAAAGGGCCCCTGCCTTCACATCGGAGGAGTTGGAGAAACTCGTGGATGGGGTCCTCCCCCAGTACACGCTACTCTGCGGTCCTCCAGACAAACAGGTAAGTACACTGGGAGCATGCTGTATGGGCTATGACTGTGTAGAGTGGGGTGGATGTAAGATGGGGTGAGATTGAGGCGTGCATGAAACGATGGTGAGTGCATGTGCCACATGGCAAGGGTAGGGATGGGGGCCAATGACTGACGGTGCAGTTGGTAATAAGTTTCTCTTTCCCCTGTACAATTCATCAAGGTCAGCGGCCACCAGAGAAAAGATATTTGGTGTGCCATTGCCAAGGATGTCCGGACCCTGGGGGTCTACCACAGACGGAGCACCCACTGCCGGAAAAGATGGGAGGACATTCGCCGCTGGAGCAAGAAGACGGCAGAGGCTCTGCTGGGGATGGCCTCCCAACGTGGGAGGGGTGCGCGTCGCACCATGACCCCCCTGATGTTCAGAATCCTGGCGGTGGCGTACCCGGAGTTGGATGGGCACTTGAGGGCATCACAGCAGCCACAAGGGGGTGAGTACACTCTCATCCTGCTGATTTTGCGCGCAGTGGAGGTGTCTGGGTGGGGGAGGTGGCTGTGGGTTTCCCTAGGCCAGGGTGAGTTTAGTAGGCAAGGTCCCTCCATAAGGCAGGCCACGTGGCACCCCACCCCACCTCTGTAGAGTGCCAAGTACACCTAGGCATGCCCCTGTTTCATCCATGTGTGCAGATGTCATCCATAGCCTTGTAGGCCATTTCCCAGGGATTGAACAGTGGAGCCCAAGAGCGTGGCGTAGTGTAGGGGGCTTCTGTATCTGTCGTGTCCGCCAACGGTAGCAGTAATGCATGCACTCAACATGTCTTTCTTCTGTCGTCATCCCCCTTTTTGTGGTCTCCCTGTTCTTGTGTGCATTAGCATCATCAGGCGGAGGAGCAGTGGCACCGGAGCACGAGGGAGCTGCCGGAGCACGAGGGAGCTGCATCCCACATGTCCCTGGAGGGCGACACTACAGACTCGGAGTTCACCAGTGGGACGGAGGGCGACGGGATCTCCACGGCGGGGACAGGAGCTGACACCAGCGACACGGACTCATCCTCTGATGGGAGCTCCCTTGCGGTGGCGGCAACATCTGTGCCCCCGCATCTACAGGTACAGCTGCCACCCCTCCCTACCAGCACCGCCCTCCCAGAAGCCCCTCAGCCTCTGCCTCGTGCCCGCTCACCCAGGAGGGTGGGCATCACCTTCGCCCCAGGCACCTCAGGCCCTGCCCCAGTCACCCCTGCTGCCCTCAGTGAGGAGGCCATTGACCTCCTTAGGTCCCTCACTGTTGGGCAGTCTACCATTTTGAATGCCATTCAGGGTGTAGAAAGGCAGTTGCAACAAACAAATGCATTCCTCAAGGGCATTCATTCTGGTCAGGCGGCCCTTCAGCGAGCTTTTCAGACTCTGGCCTCAGCACGGATGGCAGCCATTGTCCTCGTCTCTAGCCTCCCCCCTCCAACTTCCTCCACCCAGACCCAATCCCCTGTACCCCAGCCTATCCCAAGCACACCTTTAGACCAGCATGCACACACGTCAACACACAAGGGAAGCTCAGGCAAACATAAGCACCACACATCCCACAGGCACTCACGCAAGCATCACACACATGCAGAAACACCAACATCCACTGCCTCCACTGTGTCCCCCTCCTCCTCGTCTCCCTCCTCCCTCCCAGTCTCGTCTCCACTCATACCTGCATGTACTACATCTACAGCCACTACTGCCATCACCAGCACACACACCACCACACCCCGCTCACATGCAGTCACCACCCCCACTACCATTCACACGTCCCCTGTGTCCTCTCCCAGTGTGTCTGTGACGCCACCTCCCAAGATACACAAACGCAGGCACACACCCACCCAACAGCCATCCACCTCACAACAGCCTCCAGCACATGCACATTCACCCAAAGTCACCAAACGAACACCTCCTACAACCACAACCTCTTCCTCCACTCCCAAACCCCCTCCAGCTACCCGTCCCAGTGTCTCCCAAAAACGTTTCCTGTCCAACCTTGACCTCTTTCCCACACCTCCCCCACCCCGTCCGTCTCCTAGGGCCCGACTCTCCAGGTCCCAACCTAGCACCTCAACCACAACATCTCCGGGATCAGTGGTGCCTGTAGTCACCGGAATCTGGAGTGCACCGGCCACCAGAGCAGCCAGTGTGGCACGGAGCCACAGCACGGACAGTCTCCCACCTGTCAAGCATCAAAAGTTGGCCAGTGCCCGGCGGGAGAGGGGGAAGACTCCAGCCACCAAAGCCGCTCCCAGGGGTCCCGGTGGGAGTGTGGATTCAGCTGCGACGCCTTCCAAGGTGGGGAAGGGCCACAAGAAACCTGGCAAGTCTGGGAAGAGCAGCACGGCGGAGGAGACCGCCATCATCCCCGCAGCCCAGGAGGGCACCGCCATCATCCCCGCTGCCCAGGAGGCCACCACCATCATCCCTGCTGCCCCGGAAGCCACCACCAGCACTTGCCCTGCTGCCCAAGAGGCCACCGCCATCATCCCCGCTGCCCAGGAGGTCACCGCCATCATCCCCGCTGCCCAGGAGGCCCCCGCTAGCACCTGCCCTGCTGCCCAAGAGGGCACCGCCATCATCCCCGCTGCCCAGGAGGCCACCGCCATTATCCCCGCTGCCCATGAGGCCACAGCCAGCACCTGCCCTGCTGCCCAGGATGCCACCGCCAGCACAAGCCCCGCTGGGCTAGAGAGGACCGCCAGCACAAGCCCCACTGGGCTAGAGAGGACCGCCAGCACAAGCCCCGCTGGGACAGAAAGGACCAACAGCACAAGCCCCGCTGGGCTAGAGAGGACTGCCAGCACAAGCCCCGCTGGGCTAGAGAGGACCGCCAGCACAAGCCCCGCTGGGACAGAGAGGACCGCCAGCAGCTGAGTCACTGCATAGGAGCCCGCCGCCTCAAGCACCGCTGAACAGGGCACCGCCGCCTCAAGCACCGCTGAACAGGGCACCGCTGCTACAAGCACCGCTGAACAGGGCCCCACCGCCACAAGCACTGCTGAACAGGGCACTGCCGCCTCAAGCACCGCTGAACAGGGCACCGCCGCCACAAGGACCCCTGAACAGGGCACCGCCGCCCCAAGCAACGCTGAACAGGGCACCGCCGCTACAAGCACCGCTGAACAGGGCACCGCGGCCACAAGCACCTCTGAACAGGGCGCCGCTGCCACAAGCACCGCTGAACAGGGCACCGCCGCTACAAGCACCGCTGAACAGGGCACCACCGCTACAAGCACCGCTGAACAGGGCACCGCCGCCTCAAGCACCGCTGGCCCATGAACGCCAAGGGCACTGACGGTACTGAATCCGTCGTGAGCAGGATGAAGCACTCTGGGCACAGAGCCCCCTCCAGAACCAGTGGAGAGATACACCCACTACCTCTGTCCTTAGCAGGATACAGCACTCTAGGCACCATGCCCCCTCCAGAACCAGTGGAGACTGTCACCCACTACCTCTGTCCTTAGCAGGATGAAGCACTCAGGGCACGATCCCCCCTCCAGAACCAGTGGAGACTGTCATCCACTACCTCTGTCCTTAGCAGGATGAAGCACTCTGGGCACCATGCCCCCTCCAGAACCAGTGGAGACTGTTATCCACTTGAGAGGCTGTGGCTTTGCACTCCCCAGGATTGAACAGTGGGCAACCCACCCACTGTAGAGACTTGAGAGACTACGGCTTTGCACTCCCCAGGATTGAACAGTGGGCAACCCACCCACTGCAGGGACTTGAGAGACTGTGGCTTTGCACTCCCCAGGATGGAAAAGTGGGCAACCCACCCACTGCAGAGACTTGAGAGACTGTGGCTTTGCACTCCCCAGGATTGAACAGTGGGCAACCCACCCACTGTAGAGACTTGAGAGACTGTGGCTTTGCACTCCCCAGGATGGAACAGTGGGCAACCCACCCACTGTAGAGACTTGAGAGACTGTGGATTTGCACTCCCCAGGATTGAACAGTGGGCATCCCACCCACTGTAGAGACTTGAGAGACTGTGGTTTTGCACTCCCCAGGATTGAACAGTGGGCAACCCACCCACTGTAGAGACTTGAGAGACTGTGGCTTTGCACTCCCCAGGATGGAACAGTGGGCAACCCACCCACTGTATAGACTTGAGAGACTGTGGCTTTGCACTCCCCAGGATGGAACAGTGGGCAACCCACCCACTGTATAGACTTGAGAGGCTGTGGCTTTGCACTCCCCAGGATTGAACAGTGGGCATGTGGCCCTCTCGTGGATTTGGCGTTGTGCACTCAACCGGCTGAGGTGCCCCCTCTTTCCCTCCCCCTGAGGTGCCTGTTTTCTTGCTCTCTGATGCCCCTGCAGTGTTCTCTCCGTCATGGTCGGGGATCTTGTGTGGGCCTCGCCCATACCGTGTGGGCCTAGTGTTCCACGGACTTCATTGGAGCACTACCTGGACTACTAAGCTTGGTGTATATTTTGTTTATGGTGTATATATATATTTTTGCGTACTTGATTTTAGTATATTACAATGGTTACACTAATTTCCTTTTGTCTTTGCATTCTTTGGGAGGGCTTGGGGTGTGTAACTGTAATGTATCATGCTGTATTGGTGTGTATGTTGTCGTGGGTGAGGGTTGGGGTGTTGCGTGTGTGTGTGTCCCTGTTTTATCCCTCCCCCCTCCCTTGTGTCATAGGTGCAGTACTCCTCGTTGTCTTCGCCGCCAGCGTTCGTGCTCCTGGTAGAAAAGTAAGAAGATGAGGGCTGGCAGGATGTGCAGCTCGGGTTCCATGGCGTCCGGATTCCTTGTGGGGTGTGTAGAGGTGAGAGTTTTCCCTTCGAGATCATGTTTCCGCTGTGTTTTTGTCGGCGGTGAATCCGCCACTGAAAAGGTGGCGGATTGGTAGGTTGTGATACTGTGAGCGGTACTTTGCCTTCCGCCTGTCTAAGTGTCATTACCGCCGTGGCGGTCAGAGTGTTAAAGTGGCTGTCTTTGTTGGCGGTTTCCGCCACGGTCGTAATTCCAATTTTTTTACCGCCGGCCTGTTGGCGGTCTTACCGCCGCTTTAACAGCGTCCGCCAGGGTTGTAATGACCACCTAAGTAACTTTGCACCCAACCTTCACCAGGTGAGGGTTAGACATATAGGTGACTTATAAGTTACTTATGTGCAGTGAAAAATGGCTGTGAAATAATGTTGATGTTATTTCACTCAGACGTCAGTACCTGGTTGGTACTGAATCAGAACAGCCTTCTGGTCATGCCATTGCTTTTGGAGCTCTTGGCTGGCCTGGAGGTTTTTACTGGCCTTTTTCATGTACTCAGCCATTCTGGATCTTAGGCCAAGTACATAGTCCACTATGTCCTGTTTAGGAGCTTTTAAAGGTTGTTCCCAACCCTCCTTCACAAGTGTTAGTGGACCTCTTACAGGGTGCCCAAAGAGGAGTTCAAAGGGGCTGAAGCCCACTCCTTTCTGGAGTACCTTCATGTAAGCAAAAAGGAGGCAAGGTAACAGGACATCCCATCTCCTCCTGAGTTTTTCAGGGAGTCCCATTATCATACCTTTGAGAGTTTTATTAAACCTCTCTACCAGTCCATTAGTCTGTGGATGATAAGGAGTGGTGAATTTGTATGTCACACCACATTCCTTCCACATAGCCTTCAAGTATGCAGACATAAAGTTGCTACCCCTGTCTGATACAACCTCTTTTGGGAAACCCACCATGGAAAAGATTCCCAGGAGGGCCTTTGCCACTGCAGGTGCTGTAGTGGTCCTTAGAGAAATTGCTTCTGGATATCTTGTGGCATGGTCCACAACCACCAAGATAAACCTATTGCCTGAAGCAGTAGGAGGGTCAAGGGGGCCAACTATGTCAACCCCTACCCTTTCAAAGGGGACCCCAACCACAGTTAGTGGAATAAAGGGAGCCTTTGGTGTGCCACTAGTCTTGCCACTGGCTTGGCAGGTCACACAAGACTTACAAAAATCTTTTGTGTCCTCTGACATCCTAGGCCAGTGAAACAGGGGGACAAGCCTTTCCCATGTTTTGATCTGGCCCAAATGCCCAGCCAAAGGAATGTCATGTGCCAGAGTTAGGAGGAACTCTCTGTACTGCAGGGGAATGGCCAATCTCCTGGCTGCTCCAGGTTTTGGGTCCCTTCCCTCTGTGTACAAGAGGTTGTCCTCCCAGTAAACTCTATGTGAGTCACTGACATCCCAATTTTCCTGCTTGACAGCTTGCTGTCTGAGACCCTCTAATGTGGGACAGGATTGCTGTGCCACACTCAGCTCTTCCCTGGCAGGCCCCCCTCCGCCCAAAAGCTCAGCAGTGTCTGCTGCCAGCTCCTCTGGTGAAGGTTCTGCACAGGGAGGAAATTCTTCTTCCTCAGAAGGAGAATCATCTGTAGAGGGTGGGATAGTGGGTAGGGATGTACCCTTGCTACCCGTAGCTTTAGGGAGCACTTGGTCCATTGTTCGAGGATCCAAGTCACCCTGTCCTTTTTGCTTTTTGCAAAAATATGCCCAGGAATGCCCAGCATTGCTGCATGAGCCTCCAACTCCTCTTCTGCCCAAGCTGATGTCTCTAAATCATTTCCTAGTAGACAGTCTACAGGTAAATCTGAAGCAACCACAATTTTCTTTGGACCAGTAACCCCCCCCCCCCAGTTGAGATTCACAACAGCCATGAGGTGTCTAAGAGTGTTGTTATGAGCCCCTGTCACTTGGTACTGGTGACGAAGTAGGTGTTGTTCAGGGTGTACCAGTTTCTCTATTACCATGGTAACACTGGCACCTGTGTCCCTGTAGGCCTGAATCTCAACACCATTTATTAGGGGAAGTTGCTTGTACTTATCCATATTAAGGGGACAAGCAACCAAGGTGGCCAAATCAATGGCACCTTCAGAGACTAACACAGCCTCTGTGGTCTCCCTAACAAGACCAACCACAACTAAATTACCAAAAGTGAGCCCAGCAACTCCCTTGGATTGGCTATTAGAAGGTTTGCTCCCACCACCACTGCTATTACTAGGGGCACTAGAATTTGCAGTAGGGGTTGTGGTAGTGGGAGGTTTGGTGTTTTTCTTTGGATAACTGGCATCAGTTGTCCAATGACCTTTGACTTTACACAAATAACACCAAGGCTTTTTAACTTGATTTGAAGAGGATTTGGACCCACCACCCCCACCAGAGGATTTTGGTGGGCCTGATGAAGATTCAGTTTTACTTTTGTCCCCACCCTTGTTAGAAGACTTACCACCCTTCTTCTTGCCATCCTTGTCACCCCCTGTATGAACTTTTCTGTTCACTCTTGTTCTGACCCATTTGTCTGCCTTCTTTCCCAATTCTTGGGGAGAGGTCAGATCTGAGTCCACTAGATATTGGTGTAACAAGTCAGACACACAGTAATTCAGAATATGCTCTCTCAGAATAAGATTATACAGGCTTTCATAGTCAGAAACTTTACTGCCATGTAACCACCCCTCCAAGGCCCTCATTGAACAGTCAACAAAGTCTATCCAGTCTTGTGAGGACTCTTTTCTGGTGTCTCTGAACTTAATCCTGGATTGTTCAGTGGTTAAACCAAATCCATCCAAGAGTGCATCCTTCAAAACTGCAAAATTGTTAGCATCCCTTTCTCTAACAGTAAGGAGCCTATCCCTACCCTTTCCAGTAAACGATAGCTGCAATAAAGCAGCCCACTGCCTTTGAGAGACCCCCTGTACCATACAGGCCCTCTCAAGTGCAGCATACCACTTGTTGATGTCATCCCCCTCCTTGTAAGGGGGAACTATCTTGTGCAGATTCCTGGAATCATGCTCTCTAACAGGATTACTATCAGGAATACTGCTCCTGCCACCATGGGGTCCTAACCCCAATCTCTGTCTCTCCTTCTCCAGGTGTAGGGATTCCCTGTCTAGAGCCAGCTGATGCTGTTTGAGTCTGGTCTCTTCCACTCTCAACTTTTTGAGTTCCCTTTCTAACATGTTGTCTTCAGGGTGGGTGGGTTGGGAATGCTTGGACACTGAGGATAAATTGGAAACAACAGAGGGAGATCTGTCCCTAACAACTTGGACTCTAACAACCTGGCCTCCAGGAATAAAAACATCCCTACTATGATGGGAGCTCCTATTACTACCAGCATTTCTATGTGGTCTGCTGAGGGGCAGATTTGGAATAGAACCCTCCCCACCTCCCTCAAGGGGTTCCCCTGAGTCAGAATGGCAGCTATCTATTAACTTCTCATTTGAAGTGCCTGCTAGGGACTCATCATTCACAATGAGCATGTTATACTGAAACTCTCTTGTAGGGTTCTTTCCTATCACTAAACCTCTATCTAAGCAGAGACTCCTTAGGCTCTTGAAATTTAAATTGTCATAGGTAGTATTGACCATTTTAAGAGCAGCCCCTACTTCAGACATGATAGAAGAAGGTTTAGAGAGTGAGAAGAGAGAAAAAGTTTCAGAACTTTTTAAAGGACAGAGAAAAACTTTTTCAAACTTTTAGAAACTTTGTAGAAGTTTTAGAGTACTTTTCAGCACTTAGTAGAAAGTGTAAGAGGAGAAAAGCAAAACGTTTTGGTTAAGTGTACATACACTGAACTTGTTTTGTATATTATTCTCTTATGCAAAGTACACAATGACAAAGTGGTAAGTAGTTACAAGTACTTATCCCACCACTGCACAACCAATGTAGGAGGCTGGACTGGCTTGTAGCGGGTACCAGAGGTACTTACACCTTGTGCCAGGTCCAGTTATCCCTTATTAGTGTAGAAGAGGTGTTTCTAGTAGCTTAGGCTGATAGAAGGTAGCTATGGCAAAGCAGCTTAGGCTGAACTAGGAGACATGTAAAGCTCCTACTATACCACTGGTGTCATATGCACAATATCATAAGAAAACACAATACACAGATATACTAAAAATAAAGGTACTTTATTTTTATGACAATATCCCAAAAGTATCTCAGTGAGTACCCTCAGTATGAGGATAAGTTATATACACAAGATATATGTACACAAACCAAAATTATGCAGGTTATAGTAAGAAAAGCAATGCAAGCAGTGTAAAGTTACAATAGATTGCAATAGGAGCACATAGGTATAGGGGCAACACAAACCATATACTCCAAAAGTGGAATGCGAACCACGAATGGACCCCAAACCTATGTGAGCTTGTAGAGGGTTGCTGGGACTGTAAGAAAACAGTGAGGGTTATCAAAATAGCCCATCCCAAGACCCTGAAAGGTAGGTGTAAAGTGCACCTACTGCCCCCAGAGAGCACAGAAGTAGTGATAGGAGGATTCTGCAGGAAGAACAAACACCAGCAATGCAACAATAGTGGATTTCCGGACCTGAGTATCTGTAAGACAAGGGGACCAAGTCCAAGAGTCGCGACAGTGTCGAGAGTGGGCACGACCCCAGGAAATGCCAGCTGAGGGTGCAAGGAAGCTGCCACCGGTTGGAAGAAGCTTGGTGTTCTGCAAGAACGAAGAGGACTAGGAACTTCCCCTTTGGAAGATGGATGTCGCACGTCGTGAAGAGGCTTGCAGAGGTGTTCCCCGCAGAAAGACCGCAAACAAGCCTTGCTAGCTGCAAGGGTCGCGGTTAGGGTTTTTGGATGCTGCTGTGGCCCAGGAGGGACCAGGATGTCGCCACTTGGAGGAGGAGACAGAGGGGGCGCCCATCAAGTCAGGGAGCCCTCGCAGAAGCTGGAAGCACCTGCAGAAGTACCTGAACAGGCATTCGGAAGAAGAGTGAACTGGAGTCCACGCAAAGTCACAAAAGAGAGTCCCACGACGCCAGAGGACAACTCAGAAGGTTGTGCACTGCAGGTTAGAGTGTTGGGGACCCAGGCTTGGCTATGCACGTAGGAAATCCTGGAAGAGTGCACAGAAGCCGGAGCAGCTGCAAATCACGCGGTACCCAGCAATGCAGTCTAGCGTGGGGAGGCAAGGACTTACCTCCACCAAACTTGGACTGAAGAGTCACTGGACTGTGGGAGTCACTTGGACAGAGTTGCTGAGTTCCAGGGACCACTCTCGTCGTGCTGAGAGAGGACCCAGAGGATCGGTGATGCAGTCTTTTGTTGCCTGCGGTTGCAGGGGGAAAATTCTGTCGACCCACTGGAGATTTCTTCAGAGCTCCTGGTGCAGAGAGGAGGCAGGCTACCCCCAGAGCATGCACCACCTGGAAACAGGTGAGAAAGCCGGCAGGATGAAGCGATACAAGGTGCCTAGTAGTCGTCTTGCTACTTTGTTGTAGTTTTGCAGGCGTCCTCAGCCGTCAGCGGTCGATCCTTTGGCAGAAGGTGAAGAGGGAGATGCAGAGGAACTGTGGTGAGCTCTTGGATTCGTTATCTGAAGAATTCCCCAAAGCAGAGACCCTAAATAGCCAGAAAAGGAGGTTTGGCTACCAAAGAAGGAGGATTGGCTACCAAGAGAGGTAAGAGCCTATCAGAAGGAGCCTCTGACGTCGCCTGCTGGCACTGGCCACTCAGAGCAGTCCAGTGTGCCACAAACACCTCTGTTTCCAAGATGGCAGAGGTCTGGGACACACTGGAGGAGCTCTGGGCACCTACCCTGGGAGGTGCAGGTCAGGGGAGTGGTCACTCCCCTTTCCTTTGTCCAGTTTCGTGCCAGAGCAGGGCTGGGGGATCCCTGAACCGGTGTAGACTGGCATATGCAGAGATGGGCACCATCTGTGCCCATCAAAGCATTTCCAGAGGCTGGGGGAGGCTACTCTTCCCCAGCCTTCACACCTATTTCCAAAGGGAGAGGGTGTTACACCCTCTCTCAGAGGAAATCCTTTGTTCTGCCTTCCTGGGCCAGGGCTGCCTGGACCCCAGGAGGGCAGAAACCTGTCTGAGGGGTTGGCAGCAGCAGCAGCTGCAGTGGACACCCCGGAAAGGCAGTTTCGCAGTACCCGGGCTCTGTGCTAGAGTCCCGGGGGATCATTGAATTGTCCCCCCAATGCCAGAATGGCATTAGGGTGACAATTCCATGATCTTAGACATGTTACATGGCCATGTTCGGAGTTACCATTGTGACGCTGTACATAGGTAGTGAGCTATGTACAATGCACGCGTGTAATGGTGTCCCCGCACTCACAAAGTCCGGGGAATTCGCCCTGAACGCTGTGGGGGCACCTTGGCTAGTGCCAGGGTGCCCACACACTAAGTAACTTTGAACCCAACCTTCATCAGGTGAAAGTTAGACATATAGGTGACTTATAAGTTACTTAAGTGCAGTGGTAAATGGCTGTGAAATAACGTGGATGTTATTTCACTCAGGCTGCACTGGCAGGCCTTTGTAAGAATTGTCAGAGCTCCCTATGGGTGGCAAAAGAAATGCTGCAGCCCATAGGGACCTCCTGGAACCCCAATACCCTAGGTACATCAGTACCATATACTAGGGAATTATATGGGTATACCAGTATGCTAATGTGAATTGGTGAAATTGGTCACTAGCCTGTTAGTGACAAATTTGGAAAGCAGAGAGAGCATAACCACTGAGGTTCTGGTTAGCAGAGCCTCAGTGAGACAGTTAGGCATCACATAGGGAACACATACAGGGCACATACTTATGAGCACTGGGGCCCTGCCTGGCAGGGTCCCAATGACACATAGACTAAAACAATAAACACCTCTATTCTACTAATAAGGGATAACTGGACCTGGCACAGGGTGTAAGTACCACAAGTTACCCACTATAAGCCAGGCCAGCCTCCTACAAGAGGAAAATCCAAACTATCATAGATTGGGTTCCCCCTACAACTCAGACCCAGGTGAGAGCCTTTTTAATCCTCACACGGTACTATAGGAGATTCATAAAGAATTATGGCTCCACAACAGCCCCTCTTAATGATCTCACTAGCAAGAAAATGCCTAAGAAGGTTTTATGGACAGCCAGCTGTCAGAAAGCTTTTGAGGAGCTCAAACAGGCCATGTGCTCTGCACCCGTCCTAAAAAGCCCTTGTTACTCCAAGAAATTCATTGTTCAAACTGATGCATCTGAATTAGGGGTAGGGGCAGTACTATCACTACTGAATTCTGAGGGCCAGGATCAAACATTTGCTTTTATCAGCAGAAGGTTGACCCCTAGAGAAAAGCGTTGGTCTGCCATAGAGAGGGGGGCCTTTGCTGTGGTCTGGGCACTGATAAAGTTGAGGCCATACCTGTTTGGCACTCACTTTAATGTTCAGACAGACCACAAACCTCTACTTTGGCTAAAACAAATGAAAGGTGAAAACCCTAAATTGTTGAGGTGGTCCATATCCCTACAGGGAATGGACTATACAGTGGAACATAGACCTGGGAGTACCCACTCCAATGCAGATGGACTCTCCAGATATTTCCACTTCGACGATGAAGACTCATCTGGGCAAGGTTAGCCTTATTTTCCTTTGTTTGGGGGTGTTGTGTAGGAAAGTACCATCTTGCCTGGCATGTTACCCCCATTTTCACTGTATGAATGTTTGTTTTTGCCCATGTGTCACTGGGATCCTGCCAGGCAGGACCCCAGTGCTCATAATGTATGCCCTGTATGTGTTCCCTGTGTGGTGCCTAACTGTATCACTGAGGCTCTGCTAACCAGAACCTCAGTGTTTATGCTCTCTCTGCTTTCTAAAACTGTCACTGCAGGCTAGTGACTGATTTTACCAATTCAAATTGGCACACTGGTACACCCATATAATTCCCTTGTATATGGTACTTAGGTACCCAGGGTATTGGGGTTCCAGGAGATCCCTATGGGTTGCATCATTTCTTTTGACCACCCATAGGGAGCTCAGACATTTCTTACACAGGACTGCCACTGCAGCCTGAATAAAATAACGTCCCTGTTATTTCACAGCCATTTTTCACTGCACATAAGTAACTTATATGTCATCTATATGTCTAACCCTTACTCGGTGAAGGTTAGGTGCCCAGTTACTTAGTGTGTGGGCACCCTGGCACTAGCCAAGTTTCCCCCACATTGTTCAGGGCAAATTCTCCAAACTTTGTGAGAGCTCCTCCATTGTGTCCCAGACCTCTGCCATCTTGGATTCAGAGGTGTTGGGGCACAATGGACTGCTCTGAGTGGCCAGTGCCAGCAGGTGACGTCAGAGACTCCTCCTGATACGTGCTTACCTCTTTCAGTAGCCAACACTCCTTTCTTAGTAGCCAAACCTCCTTTTGTGGCTATTTAGGGTCTCCCATAGTCCAGTGGCCCTTCTGTCCAAAGTTGGTGGAGGTAAGTGTAGGAAAGTACCATCTTGCCTGGCATGTTACCCCCAATTTTCACTGTATATATGTTGTTTTAGTTGTGTGTGTCACTGGGACCCTGTCACCCAGGGCCCCAGTGCTCATAAGTGTGCCTGAATGTGTTACCTGTGTAGTGACTAACTGTCTCACTGAGGCTCTGCTAATCAGAACCTCAGTGGTTATGCTCTTTCATTTCTTTCAAATTGTCACTAACAGGCTAGTGACCAATTTTACCAATTTACATTGGCTTACTGGAACACCCTTATAATTCCCTAGTATATGGTACTGAGGTACCCAGGGTATTGGGGTTCCAGGAGATCCCTATGGGCTGCAGCATTTCTTTTGCCACCCATAGGGAGCTCTGACAATTCTTACACAGGCCTGCCACTGCAGCCTGAGTGAAATAACGTCTACGTTATTTCACAGCCATTTTACACTGCACTTAAGTAACTTATAAGTCACCTATATGTCTAACCTTTACCTGGTAAAGGTTGGGTGCTAAGTTACTTAGTGTGAGGGCACCCTGGCACTAGCCAAAGTGCCCCCACATTGTTCAGGGCCAATTCCCCGGACTTTGTGAGTGCGGGGACACCATTACACGCGTGCACTACATATAGGTCACTACCTATATGTAGCTTCACAATGGTAACTCCGAATATGGCCATGTAATATGTCTATGATCATGGAATTGGCCCCTCTATACCATCCTGGCATAGTTGGCACAATCCCATGATCCCAGTGGTCTGTAGCACAGACCCTGGTACTGCCAAACTGCCTTTCCCGGGGTTTCACTGCAGCTGCTGCTGCTGCTGCTGCCAACCCCTCAGAGAGGCATCGGCCCTCCTGGGGTCCAGCAAGGCCTGGCCCAGGATGGCAGAACAAAGGACTTCCTCTGAGAGAGGGTGTTACACCCTCTCCCTTTGGAAAATGGTGTGAAGGCAGGGGAGGAGTAGCCTCCCCCAGCCTCTGGAAATGCTTTCATGGGCACATTTGGTGCCCATTTCTGCATAAGCCAGTCTACACCGGTTCAGGGACCCCTTAGCCCTGCTCTGGCGCGAAACTGGACAAAGGAAAGGGGAGTGACCACTCCCCTGACCTGTACCTCCCCTGGGAGGTGCCCAGAGCTCCTCCAGTGTGCTCCAGACCTCTGCCATCTTGGAAACAGAGGTGCTGCTGGCACACTGGACTGCTCTGAGTGGCCAGTGCCACCAGGTGACGTCAGAGACTCCTTGTGATAGGCTCCTTCAGGTGTTGCTAGCCTATCCTCTCTCCTAGGTAGCCAAACCCTCTTTTCTGGCTATTTAGGGTCTCTGTCTCTTGGGATTCCTTAGATAACGAATGCAAGAGCTCATCCGAGTTCCTCTGCATCTCTCTCTTCACCTTCTGCCAAGGAATCGACTGCTGACCGCGCTGGAAGCCTGCAAAACTGCAACATAGTAGCTAAGACGACTACTGCAACTCTGTAACGCTGATCCTGCCGCCTTCTCGACTGTTTTCCTGGTGGTGCATGCTGTGGGGGTAGTCTGCCTCCTCTCTGCACTAGAAGCTCCGAAGAAATCTCCTGTGGGTCGACGGAATCGTCCCCCTGCAACCGCAGGCACCAAAAAGCTGCATTACCGGTCCCTTGGGTCTCCTCTCAGCACGACGAGCGAGGTCCCTCGAATCCAGCAACTCTGTCCAAGTGACTCCCACAGTCCAGTGACTCTTCAGTCCAAGTTTGGTGGAGGTAAGTCCTTGCCTCACCTCGCTAGACTGCATTGCTGGGAACCGCGACTTTTGCAGCTACTCTGGCCCCTGTGCACTTCCGGCGGAAATCCTTTGTGCACAGCCAAGCCTGGGTCCACGGCACTCTAACCTGCATTGCATGACTTTCTAAGTTGGTCTCCGGCGACGTGGGACTCCTTTGTGTAACTTCGGGTGAGCACCGTTTCACGCATCCTCGTAGTTCCTGTTTCTGGCACTTCTCCAGGTGCTACCTGCTGCTAAGAGGGCTCCTTGTCTTGCTCGACGTCCCCTCTACCTACTGGTCCAATTTGCGACCTCCTGGTCCCTCCTGGGCCACAGCAGCGTCCAAAAATGCTAACTGCACGATTTGCAGCTAGCAAGGCTTGTTGGCGTTCTTTCGGCGGGAAAACACTTCTGCACGACACTACAAGGCGAGAGGGATCCGTCCTCCAAAAGGGAAGTCTCTAGCCCTTTGCGTTCCTGCAGAAACCCCAGCTTCTTCTGTCCAGTAGAAGCTTCTTTGCACCCGCAGCTGGCATTTCCTGGGCATCTGCCCATCTCCGACTTGCTTGTGACTTTTGGACTTGGTCCCCTTGTTCCACAGGTACCCCAGATTGGAAATCCAGCGTTGTTGCATTGTTGGTTTGTGTCTTTCCTGCCTTATTCCCCTATCACGACTTCTTTGTCCTTTGGGGAACTTTAGTGCACTTTGCACTCACTTTTCAGGGTCTTGGGGTGGGCTATTTTTCTAACCCTCACTATTTTCTAATAGTCCCAGCGACCCTCTACAAGGTCACATAGGTTTGGGGTCCATTCGTGGTTCGCATTCCACTTCTGGAGTATATGGTTTGTGTTGCCCCTATCCCTATGTGTCTCCATTGCATCCTATTGTAACTATACATTGTTTGCACTGTTTTCTAAGACTATTACTGCATATTTTGGTATTGTGTATATATATCTTGTGTATATTTCCTATCCTCTCACTGAGGGTACACTCTGAGATACTTTGGCATATTGTCATAAAAATAAAGTACCTTTATTTTTAGTATAACTGTGTATTGTGTTTTCTTATGATATTGTGCATATGACACTAAGTGGTACTGTAGGAGCTTCACTCGTCTCCTAGTTCAGCCTAAGCTGCTCTGCTAAGCTACCATTATCTATCAGCCTATGCTGCTAGACACCCTATACACTAATAAGGGATAACTGGGCCTGGTGCAAGGTGCAAGTACCCCTAGTTACTCACTACAAGCCAGTCCAGCCTCCTACAGTAAGTCCTTGCCTCCCCACCCCAGACAGCAAACCTGAGTACTGCGTGATTTGCAGCTGCTCCTGGTTCTGTGCACTTTTACAAGGATTCCATTGTGCACAGCCTAGCCTGGGTCCCCAGCACTCCGTCCTGCAGTGCTCAACCCACTGAGTTGGACTCCGGCGTCGTGGGACCCTCCTTTGTGACTCTGAGTCAACCGCTGTCCTCAGATCTTCTAAGTGCCTGCTCCGGTACTTCTGTCGGTGCTGCCTGCTTCTGTGGGGGCTATCTGAGTTGCTGAGCACCCCCTCTGTCTCCACCTCCAAAGGGCGACATCCTGGTCCTTCCTGGTCCCCAGCAGCACCCAAAATCCTCAAGGCGACTCTTACAGCTATCAAGGCTTGTTTGCGGTATTTCTGCCTGGAAACACTTCTGCAACCTCCAGCACGCCGTGGGACATCTTACATCCAAAGGAGAAGTTCCTAGCCCTTTTCGTGTTGCAGAATCTTCGGTTTCTTCCACCCGGAGGCAGCCCTTTTGCAAATTCATCCGGGGTTTTCTGGGCTCCTGCCCCCCCTGGACACTGTCGCGACTATTGGACTTGGTCCCCTTGCTTCGCAGGTCCTCCCGTCCAGGAATCCGTTTTCAGTGCACTGCTGGTGTTTGCTGTTCTTGCAGAATCCCCCAATCACGACTATTGTGCTCTTTTGGGGTAGTAGGTGTACTTTACTCCTACTTTTCAGGGTCTTGGGGTGGGGTATCTTGGACACCCTGACTGTTTTCTTACAGTCACAGCGACCCTCTACAAGCTCCCATGGGTCTGGGGTCCATTTGTGATTCGCATTCCACTTTTGGAGTATATGGTTTGTGTTGCACCTAGACCTGTGTTCACCTATTGCAACCTATTGTAATTCTACACTGTTTCCATTACTTTTCTGACTCTTACTTACCTGTTTTGGGTTTGTGTACATCTAACTTGTGTATATTACTTACCTTCTTACTGAGGGTACTCACTGAGATACTTGTGGCATATTGTCATAAAAATAAAGTACCTTTATTTTTAGTAACTCTGGGCCAGATGTAGGTAGCAAAAAAATTGCGAGTCGGAAATTGCGAGTCTTTGCCACTCGCAATTTCCGACTCGCAAACAGGTATCCAACAAGAAGAAGCGACTTCATTTTGCGACTCGCAAATGAAGTTGCACCGCAGATTGCGAGTCCGCTGTTTGCGAGGTCGCTTTTTGCGACCTCGCTAAAAACGAACACGCAAATTGCGAGTGGGTGTTGCAAATTGCGACTGTGCTGCATATTGCATGCAGGTGCAGCAGAACACTCTGGAAAACACTTCCTGGCTCTTGATGATGACATCACAGCCAGGAAGTTTACAAATACACCTGGGAGGAGGGAGGACCACACCCATTTCCAACTGCTGAACAACCAACAGGAGGAACAGCAGCAACAATGGAGGAATCAGGCAGAAAGAGGAAAATCTAATTTTCTGAAAAGAAACTGGAGGTGCTGACAGAAGAACGCTGCAAGCACCATGATCAACTTTTTGGAAGAGCAGCCCTCAGAGTGCCTGAGGTGGACAAAAGGAGGATTTGGACGGAAATCCAGGAGAAGGTGAATGCAATTGGGGTGAGCCACAGGTGCATAGAAGAACTGAAAAAAAGATGGTATGACCTGCGCTCCAGGACAAAGGAGAGGGTGGCAGAGCGCCTCCGGGAGATGAGGGGCACTGGAGGAGGCCCATCTACCGTCCCACCACCCACACCCATGAGGAACAAGTGCAAGAGACCTTGGAGCCAGAGGCAGTGCCTGGAATAGGAGAGCTGGACACGTCAGCGCCAGGACCATCAACCAGTGAGTACCATGAAACATGCATGTACACCCATATCTGCCATACCCCAACCCACCTAGTACACAGCAGCATGCACAACCAAAATAGCTCTATTTCAGAGTAGCAACCACCAGAATGGTGCATTATGGGCAATGTAGTCCAGTAGGCAGCTGATAGGCAACAGTTTATTAGGAAGCATACAACAGATGATAGTCCCACAGGTCTCCCACAAGACACCACCACCAGCCACACCGTCCAGGGTGCAGAGGTCAGCCACCAGGCAGCACAGGACCCAGGAGCAGCCACCACAGGGACCTGCACCACCCGACCACAGTCCCCTCCAGATGCACCAGTGGCCATAGTGGAGATAGACCCAGCACCCGGTCCCAGCCACAGTGCCAGCCAACAGGACACTGATGCACCACTGCGTCGCAGACGACGTGTCCATGTCCCTGCAGTGTCCCAGGGAGATGTAGGGGACTCCTCCATGTCCGCCGCCGAGGCAGCACTCATCGAAGATCAGCGCCTGCAGACAAGGCAAATGAGACTGATATCAGGGGCCATGCGGCGAATGGAGAGGAATCAGACAACAGGACTGGCACAGGTCCACACAGAGCTTCAAAACCTGAACACTCACGTAGGTGACCTTGCGTTCTCCATCAGGCAACTAGTGATTGAACTTGTTACGGAGAGAGAGAGTGCAAGGCGCCGTGACGCCAACTAATCCACCGTCTAGACCGCATGGCTGCCCCCATCGTCCGCCTGGCTGTGAATACTACAGGGCTGTCACGCCGCACAGTCAGTTTACAGGTCGACATGGGCCACTTTGCCAGCGATGTGGCTCGCGGCCTGGGACGGATAAGCCACGCTGTGGACATGATGGAGGCACGACAGGTGGCTAGGGGCGCAGCAGACACCCCACAAGACAGTGAGGAGGGCTCTACTATCAGTAGTGCATCTGCCACAGACACCAGGGTCTTGTGTAGTGGCAGTGCACGGCAGAGATCTGCAGACGGTCCAGGCACCAGCCATGCTGGGCGTCCCAGGCGTAGGATGTGAGCTACGCACTTACAAACATTTGAGGCACATGAGGTTAATGTGTCCTCATAGCAGGTGGACTTTTACAGCCCCTGATCAATAGTTCATTTCTATAGTTTTTTGGTTCACTTCATTAAAGTTCTTGTTTGTTCCACTTCACACCTGGGCTCTTTGTGTGTGACATTCGTGTGTGTGGTGACAGGCAGCACATACCTTCCAAAGTATTGGTTTGCAATGTGGTCCTGTCTCTGTCTGCCTTGATTTGCAATGCTTCTATCCCCATGATGGCGATGCAGTAGCTCTTGCTCGTCATCCTCCGAATCTGGGTCTTCAGGGGTGAGCCCACGTCTGGTGGCAATGTTGTGCAGTATAGCGCATGCGCCAACGATATTGAATGCTGTTATTGGGGCATACTGGAGGGCACCTCCACTTCTGTGGAGGCATCTGAATCTTGCCTTCAACATTCCAAAGGTCCTCTCTATAACATTTCGGGTCCTCCTATGTGCACTGTTGTATCGCCTCTCTGTCTCATTGCTGGGTGTTAAGTACGGGGTAAGTATCCATGGTCGTAGTGCATATGCACTGTCACCTGTTTGGCAAAAATGAACAATGTTAGCTGGGCATGGATGGGTTCCACATTGACCTGTGTGTATGTCTGCAAGGTGTATTCAGCTATACCTAGGAGATATCCGTCTCCAAACTCCCCACGTTCTAGGCGTTGGTGTATCCCACTGTGCCTGAAAATGTAAGAGTCATGTGTACTCCCTGGAAATTTGGCTGCCATGTCAGTGATGACATAATGGGTGTCACATACCACCTGGATGTTCATTGAGTGGGTACACTTCCGGTTGCGGAACAGATATTCCAGATTTGCAGGAGGGCATATTTGTATATGTGTCCCATCTACACACCCTATTACATGTGGGAAGTTGGCAATCCTGTAGAATTCCAACTTGGTGCTGTTGATTTCTGCCTCATTCCTGGGTAGATATATGAATCTGGACATGTGTGTGAGTATGGCATCTAGGAATGCTCTGAAGAACCGTGAGAGTGCATTTTGAGATACCCCACCTGCCACTGCAATGACCCCCTGATAGCTACCCGAGGCCAAGAGGTGCAGTGAGCATAGCACTTGCACATGTGTGGGGATGGCGCTGCCGCGCACAGTCTGGCGTTGAAGCTGCGGATTGAGTAGATCTATTAATTCTAATATTGCTGCACTGCTGAGTCTGTATTTATCATAGATCTCCTCCTCAGTTTGTTGGAAAAGTGTCTGTCTGGTTCTGTATTTCTTCTCCTGTCTCTGGCTCCTCCTCCTCATCTGCTGTGCAGCGTGGGCTCTCCTCCTCCTTGCTAGCACATATATCTCCGCCATCTTGAGTAACCCAGGTGCCTTCTGGGTCTCCTTTTATACTTTGGTTATGGTTACCACCTGCTCTGAGTTAGTGGTAAATTGGAAGGGCACAATGGGCTTTTTGCGACTAGTCGCAATTTGCGAGTGGCTATTTCATATGGTTTGCGACTCGCAAATTGCGACTTCCTATTTGCGGGTCGCACAATGGGGTCGCAATTTTTGCGAGTCGTAATGGCTTGCGGCGCAATTTGCGATTCGGAAATGGGGTTTTTGCATCCCATTTCCGATTTTGCGGGGTCGCAAATTGCGATTCGGGCCATTTGCGACTCGCAAAATTTTGCTACATCTGACCCTCTGTGTATTGTGTTTTCTTATGATATTGTGCATATGATATAAGTGGTATAGTAGGAGCTTTGTATGTCTCCTAGTTCGGTCTAAGCTTCTTTGCCATAGCTACCTTCTATCAGCCTAAGCTGCTAGAAACACCTCTATTCTACTAATAAGGGATAACTGGACCTGGCACAGAGTGTAAGTACCTTTGGTACCCACTACAGGCCAGGGCAGCCTCCTACACAGAGCGTCAGTGATACAGTTAGGCACCACACAGGGAACACATACTATGAGCACTGGGGTCCTGCCTGGCAGGATCCCAGTGAAACAAGTCCTAAAACATACATACAGTGAAATATGGGGGTAAAATGCCAGGCAAGAAGGTACTTTCCTACAGTGACACAGTTCCAAAAATATCTTAGATCAATACTCCTTCTGGAGGTAAGTATTATACACAATATATACACTAGGCACCACAATTAGACAAGTAAATAGTCATAGAACAATGCAAGCAGTAGGAAATCCTATAGAATGCAATGGGCGAAAATAGGACTAGGATCAACACAAACCATATAATGAAAAAGTGGAATGTGAATCACAAATTACCCCCTAGACAAGTGTAGTGTGTGCAGAATCACTGGGAGAGTAAGAATAGAGTAAAGGTAAGTAAATTACCCCACCCCAGAGCCCAGAAAAGCAGGAGTAAAGTACTGAAAGTTTCCTTAGGACACACTACACCTCGTTTTTGGGATTTTGCAGCAGCCAACCAAGTCTGCAAAGAACAACTGCTGGATTATTGGACCTGAAGACCTGCAAAGGAATGGGACCAATTACAGAAGTCGAAAGAAGTTCCAGGAAGGACTGGAGCCCCTGCCAACCCAGAAGAGGCTGCAAAAGAAGAGTCCCCTGTTAGTTGAAGACTGCAGAAATGCACACTAGGAAGATGCCAGCGGGTTTGTGCATGATGCAAAAGATTTCCCATGGCGTGAAGATCGTTGCAGACGAGATATCGTGTTGGAAGGTGCAAAAAAGCCTTGGATATGGCAAAAGTGTGTTTTTCATCAAAATGGTGCTGGATGGACCCATGAGGGACCTGGGGGCCTCAACTCTGTGTGATGAAGAAGAGGGGGATCCCAGCACTTTAGAGAGCCCTCAGGATGCCAGCCAGCACCACCAGAAGCTGCAGGATCCAGGTTCAAAGGAGGTGCAAGACGCGGTTGATGCAGCGCAACAAAAGAAGGTCCCACGCTGCCGGAGAACAACTCAGCGAGTTGAGCATTGCAGGGTGGAGTGCTGAGGAACTGAGCCAGGCTGTCAACGAAGGAATTTTGCAAAGAGTGCACAGAGGCCTCAGGAGGCAAAGAAGACACAAAACACAGGGGTACAGTCGTTCTTGGGGAAGTTCTTACCTCCTCCACATTGCGTCAGCAGGACCTCAGGACAGTCTATGTCGAAGATGTCCACCCCCTGTGTCCTTGGGAGCACGCTCGTCGCCGTGAGAGGAGTCCCAGGGTACTAGTCGTCACCTGGGAAGGTGCCTGTTTGGAGAAGAGGAGTGACTCCGTCACTCCACGGGAGATTTCTCCGGTCCTTCTGGTGCAGGATGAAGACAGGGAGTCCCCAGAGCATGCACACCGTGGAGACTGTTGCAGTTGCTGACTTGGAGCTGAGGTTGCTGAAGAAAAGTGTCCCTTGTAGACACTTTGTTGCAGTTATAACGTTTCTTGGCGCAGGCTACACTTGATCCGAGGTCATAGGATGCTGAAGTTGTTGCAGAGGATTGCTGAAGGAAACTTGCAAGCAGAATCTGAAGAGAACCCACAGGAGAGACCCTAAATAGCCCTGAGAGGGGCATTGGCTACCTTATCAGGTATGGACCTATCAGGAGGGGTTTCTGACGTCACCTGCTGGCACTGGCCACTCAGCGCCCTCCAGAGTGCCCCCACACCTTGCAAAGCAAGATGGTTGAAGTCTGGGATACACTGGAGGAGGTCTGGGCACCACCCCTGGGTCACTCCCCTTTCCTTTGTCCAGTTGCCCGCCAGAGCAGGGTAGAAGGGGTCCCTGAACTGGTGTAGACCGGTTTATGCAAGGAGGGCACCATCTGTGCCTTTCAAAGCATTTACAGAGGCTGGGGGAGGCTACCCCTCCTCAGCCTGTAACACCTATTTCCAAAGGGAGAGGGTGTAACACCCTGCTCTCAGAGGAAATGCTTTGTTCTGCCTTCCTGGTTATGTGTGCAGTGTTGTGCATACTCTTATGGTATATTATGTGTCATGTTACAGCCCTGAAGAAGTCCTATGTGGAAGGACGAAATGCGTTGGCTGTTGTTACTACAAATTCTATGTGTTGTTGAGAACAAGTGGAAGAAAATAAAGAAAAGATTCATCACATCTTTACTATATACAAAAGACTGGACATTTCTGTATTTTTACAACTTGGAAAAGTGGTGCACGACCATAGTGTTTTTTGTATGTTTTTTCCCCTTTTTTCTTAAAAAGGCTTACACCTTAGCAGTAGGTGTTTTGGTCGAGGTGCACACGGGGAACAATTCAATATATACTTTTTGCTCACTTGGGAACACACAGGGATATATGCGTCCTGTATGAGCCTGCTGCCTTTGTTTGTTTGGAGATTAAGTTAACAAGGCTCTTACGCACTTCCCTTTTCCAGTTAAATTATAACAGAATTACATCAATATGTCACGTTTTAGAGATAATCGAGAGTAACTGGCAAGGGACCTATTTTCGAATCAGTTGAGTCACAATGCTACAAATGCACAGGTACAGGGTACTGATATTTTAAGGTTGAAATTTCAAAAATTGGAAAGATTAAGGAAACTGGAAATGGCGAGATGGTGGGATGGGATAACTCTACAGAAATACCTTGAGAATGGTAAAATCCCCAGGGGACTTAGAATTCTTATTTTTCCAACATATGAGCATTTGGATGATGATGCACTTAGAGAATGGGAGGACAACCTACAAAATGCATCATTTGTGATGATGCGCATACTAATAAAACACACATATAAGAAGGTTTGTAAACTGCAGGTGGATATAGATCAAGTGGAAAAGGAAATCAAGAGTGTTCCTCAAAAAGATCTGACTAAGAAGAATTATGAGATCCTAGATAAAGTATTGGATGACTGTCAAATCTATCTACGGGACAAAAAATTACATAGGGTCAAACGGGATGACTTGGATTACAAACTAGGCAGAGTGTATACATTTGCCCATAAATACGATAATGTCAAGGTGCAAGACACACGAAAAAGAGGTGGTGAGAACTTAAGTGACACACTGATCTCTCCAATGGAAGCTCTGTTACCTCATTGGATAGGGTAACATCAAATGAAATAGGTTCATCCAAATCTGTCCCACCAAGCTCCTCTAATTTTTTTAGTGGAAATGGAAAGGTTAAGATTAGGAACAAAATTGATCAGAAAAGAAGACCAGAAGGGGTGGGAAACGATGGAAACAGAGGACCTGAAAAACAGGGGGTACAAACGCGTTCCAAGAGGAACTAGCTTCCACAAAATCATATGAAGAAATGACTAATGGGGGTGACCTGGTTATTGAAATTTGTCTGATCGTCCTCTCAATAAAGCAGAGTCTGATGTACTGAGCAAAGGTCTGATCCAGTCAATGTTTTTATAGACCTGTTCAAATTTACACGCCAGCTCAAATTGAAGGACTATTTTAATTCCTTACAAGGAATGACTACCTCTAGGGCATTGCCAGACAATACATCTACTGAGGACGTACAGGTATCCACACAACTTGTTTCAGATTTATATGATTTACAACTTATGATGTCCTTGCAAGATGACAATGAATTAGAAATTGATGACCTAAGAGCACATCTAGGTATTAGGGAAGACTTGGAGATAAACAGTAGATTAAAATTATGCTCCAAATTCATACCCGCCAGAACCCATCACATCAACCTTTTTACTGACAAGGTAACGAAAGACCTACATAATTGCTTTGATAGGAGGACCGATAAGTGGCACAAGGGTGGCAACTTATCCGATTTGGAGAGAAAGGCACTTGCCCCTTTAAGATCAGACCAATCAATTGTGATCTGAGAGGCAGATAAAGGAGGAAATGTGGGCATAATGAATAAAGTTGAATACTTTGGAGAAATAGAAAGACAATTGGACGATTTTACCTGTTATACAAACATCACAGATAATCCAATACACAGGTTGGCTGATTTTATTAACATGAAATTTACAGGTTGGCATGAATCTGGTCTCATCAAATGGTGATGAATATAAATATTTGTTTGTCAAAAGTCCCCGGTACCCCTGTATCTATATTCTTCCAAAAATACATAAAGTAGGAGATTTCCCGCTGGGCAGGCCTATGATATCAGGTATTGCCTCTCCCACTGTAGGAAAAGAATCAACGTACTCTGACAATCTTTCAAAGGTTTTTATGCAACCTACATTCTTTTATACAGGACAGCAAGGACATCCTTAATAACTTTGAGGACTTTCCATTGTCAGATGAACTTAAGTTTGTTACAATGGACGTCACCAGCTTGTATACTTGTATCCATAAGCAGTTTGGAATTCAAGCCATTATGTCTTTTTTTAACACAAGAACAGCTGATCATTATGAACACAGTCAGATGATTATTGAGATGATTGACATTATCCTGTCAAAGAACTATTTCCTACACAGTGGCAGGTGGTTCCAACAGATCCAAGGCACTGCGATGGGTTCAAAATTTGCTCCATTGTATGCATGCCTTTTTTGGGGCTGGTACGAAAGGCAACATGCATGGGGTAGATATGCCTCCCCCTGGACAGAATATATTGTGTTTTGGGGAAGGTATATAGATGACATAATTTTACTATGGAATGGGATGGTAGAACAGTTGACCTCATATCATGCTTTTCTTAATGATAATCCCTACAATGTTAAACTAAGCATGCAGCACAATAAAGACAAAATAGACTTTTTGGATATCCGGTTTTCCGTGGCCGACAATAGAATACAAAGTGCTTTATTTAGAAAATCAACAGCTTGTAACAGCATTCTACATGCAACAAGTGCTCACCCTAAATCAGTCATTCATAATATCCCCTTTGGTGAAATGGTATGTGTAAGACGTAACTGCAGCACTGTTGAAAGTTTGACACAAATTGAAAACACTAAACAGAGATTTATCAAAAGGGGATACGATAGAAAAATTCTGTTAAATGCAGAAAAACGAATTATGAAAATGCCTATGAAAGATACCTCGTACGTGAAGCCTCAGAGTGATAAAAAAAAAATAGCCTGACTGGGTGGCGTTTGTAACTCAATACCCTGTCTTGAGTCAAGATATCTTTAAGATCTTAAAACTGCACTGGCACTTACTTGTGGATACACCAGGACTAAAAGGGTGTATATCAAAATCTCCTAAGGTAACCTACCGTAGAGGTATGACATTACGAGATCAACTATGTCCAAGCTACATCACTATGGCTTTTAATGAAACATGGCTTCCCACCAAACCAAAAGGATTTTATGTTTGTCATGAGTGTAACATGTGCACGTTGGGTTTAGACAAATCAAAAGACTTTTGTTCTAACACCACTAGAAAGTACACAATAAAACATTTCATTAACTGCAAGACAAAATATGTGATCTATATTTTGGGTTGCACTTGCAACAAAATCTATGTGGGGAGCACAGTAAGGCCCCTAAAATTAAGAATACTGGAGCATGTACGTGCAATATAAAATCAAGACAGTAGGTACCCACTAACATCCCACGTGATGCTATCTCATGCTGATAATGCGTGTATCTGGTTTCAGGGGGTGGACTATGTGCCACCTCACCAAAGAGGAGGAAATAGGGAACAGATTCTACACCAGAAAGAGGCAGCATGGATTTGCCACCTGCAAGCGGTTGAACTTGGTCATAATACTGATAATGAATTTCACTACTGTTTGCAATTGGACTTTATTGTTTGTGCACATACATGGGGCCATTTTGACTAAGTAGCGATAATTCATGATGACTAGCATGTTCTTTGGTTTTTGCTCTTAGATTTTTTGTAATCGTTTTTTATTTCTTTATATGGCAATACCTTAGGACATATATGATGTTTTTTTCTGTATGATCGTTTTTGAAAATCGAATATTTTTTTTGCGCACTCCAAGATGCCCGCCACTGAATACACAAGCTTTATTCGGCCAGCAGACCATCAAAGCAATACAAAACAAAGTAAATAATCATCATAAATAGAACAATACAAATCTACCATAAACCAAATTTACGGAAGAGAGTAAAATCCATTATGCCCGAGCTAAAACCAGTTAAAATCATTATAGATAAAAGTTACGTATATGCCGTGCCTCTACTAAAAACTTGCTTACAGCATAAATTAACACACTTGAATTGTGACTTTTTAGAATCCTCAAAGCTGAAGCACATTTTCTTAACTTCAATTCCCGACAAATGTCACTGATCCATTTAGACCTTGGAGTTAAATAAGCAGGACAGAAAAACATAAAATGCTCTACCGTTTCCAGGGAATTACCACACACAGGACAAGTATCAGACGTTAAATTGGATCCCCATCTGCTCATCAGGGCCATTAATGGTAATGTTCCGAAGCGGAATCTGGCATACAGTCCTTTGCCTAATAGGTCAGGTATTATATCTAGATATAATTCAAATTCCGGGTACCATTTAAAATCAATGAAAAGATTAGTTAAACGACCACTAGATTTGCGGGCAATATAATTATTCCGTACATAAAGTATTGAAGGGAGCCTACTGGTCTTAACATGGGATTTCTCAAGTTGATAAGGGTTCTCCCATAAATCTCTCAGTCCCAATGTACAAAGCCAGCTGGATACATGTTTGATCCATGGGATAGAGGTAGAATTCGTACATTTTAGCAATTCTAGAAGTGAGGACTTACAATATATACGACCAATTCGGGGACTATCCATAGCCTCACCCAATACAACAAAGGTCAAAGAATAATTAGATCAGCCATTCGTTTTAACCCTAAGTCTAAAAATAAAGGGATTAATGGGGTGCTGATGGGGCATGCACATAAAGCCCGAGCAAAGCTATTCTCAATTTTAGTTATTCTACTGCTATCTGACATGCCCCAAATCTCTGCACCATAGGCAGCAGCACCCTGCGCCTTAGCCACATAGATCTTTATTGCTGGGGATACAGCTTTGGCAATCGTGCTCCTATAAAGGCGCAATATGGATGCTGCCCGATGTTGCAAAAGCCCGGCACTCTTGCTAACCTGTTCCTCCCAATGAAGTAAATCTGTGAGCCTCACACCCAGGTAATCGATGGATCTAACCTGGTCCAAAATAACACCATCTAGCCTTATAGTGCATTTCTTCCGAGGTCCGGAGCGGAGCACCATCAGTTTAGTTTTCTTCAGGTTCAGCTCTAGGCCAGAATTCCAACAGAATGAATTACATTTGTCCACAAGAATTTGTAAACCCATAGGGGTTTTTGAAATAACTAAGGAATCATCCGCAAAAAGGAGAATAGGAATTTTCTGATTAACTAAAATGGGAGCATCATTTTGACATGCCCTTAATTCTTGCACCACCTCATTAATATATAGGGAGAACAAGAGTGGTGCTAACACACATCCCTGTCGGACGCCTCTTTTAATAGGGAATTTATTAGTCAACTCACCTTGTTTGCCCCACCTCACTTGCGCATATGTGTCTTCATGCATGCGTTTCAATAGGAAAATTGTATGGGCTGGTATCCCTATTTTATATAGCACTTCCCAAAGCTTTTCTCTTGGGACCAAATTAAAGGCGGAACGCAAGTCAACAAAGGCAACATATAAGGGCTGCTTTGCCAGAACTACATATTTCCAATGTAACACAGCCAACCTAAAGGCCTGGTCTACCGTACTTATTATAGGCCGGAACCCCGCCTGTAACGGTGAAAGAATCTGCTGTTCCGTAACCCAGCTTGATAGTCTACCTAGAAGCTGTTTGGCGAAGATTTTTTGCAGATTGTCAATTAAACTAACCGGTCTATAGTTGGATGGGAGATTTGGGTTACCCTTTTTGTAAATGGGGATAATTTCGGCACCCTTCCACGTCTCGGGAATCTGCCCTCCTTTTATGATTTTATTTGACAATAAGTTGATATACCAGGTCCATATAAGTGGCTCAGATTTATATAGATCGCCTGGGATTTTATCTGTTCCTGGGGCTTTACCAGATTTCAAAGAATTAATAGCATCAGCAGTTTCTTCTAAGGAGAAACAAGTGTAACTCTCAGGGTCATTTGGTAAAGTGAGGGGGTCTAAACCCACATTATCACAATCAAAGGCCACAGAGGAGGTAGTTTCCTCATAAAGAAGAGAGAAATGCTCCACCCAACATTCAGGTTGAATATGATTCCTTAGATTAGATCTACCCCCTCTCTCATGTTTAGTCAACAATTCCCAGAAAAGCTTGTTATTATTTGTTTTTGAAGCATCCAACAACTCCTGCCAAATAGAGTCTTCCCAAGATGTCTTTGAATGTAAAATTGTCTTTTTGTACATACATCTTGCTTGTTTGATCACCCCCGGAGTCCCAACCTTAATGGCCTTTTTTAGACCTGACTTGGCCCTCATACATGTATAGTTAAACCATCTACTGTTGTTCAGAGCCCTGCCTCGCGGGCTTGCCTTGACCTTTTTGTAAAAAATACTTTGAAGTTTAACCATCATGTCTGCATGAATACCAAGAAGTGGAATAGCCTCAGGATCAGACTCTTCATAGGCTGACAAGTTATCAGAAAACATTAGGTAAATCTTGCGTAACAAGTAAGGGTTCGACATCACTTTTGGCCACCCTAACTTTGAATAAGCATTGTTAAAAATATGGGGAGGGACTGTTGGGAATTGCATGTTCGAGGTTCTACCAAAGATATTCCCAGAGAGGGTGAGTAACAGGGGATAATGATCACTCTCACACCTGGAATCCACCCTCATATCCCACAATAGCAGCCAAAGTCGCACGTCCACTAGAAAATCATCGATAACACTAGTCAGAGAACCTCGTTGGAATGTAGGAGCAAGGTTTAAGTCAGAAGGAGTACGCCCATTACAAGCCCTAAGGCCAAATTTTAAACATAGTGAGGCTAGCTGAGCTGCAACACGAGAACGTGGGCAGGGGCTATCACCATTCAATTGTGCAATCCCCCATAATTCATCCTCCTCCATGGTTAAATTACTAAAGAACTCAGAGGGTTCGAAGGTACAATTTACATCCCCAGCAATAATTAAATAAGAGAGTTTGTATAGTGTCTAAAAAAATCTGTAAGTAGAGTTAAAATATGTGATTCTGATCCACGTGAGACTGATCGTGCGTATACATTAATAAGAATTATGTTAAAATTCTGCTGGAAAGAGATTTGTAAGCCCATCAGATCTGGACAATCAAATTTTAAAACCTTATAATCACATTGCAGTTATAAATTTAAAAGAATTAAAAGTCCCCCTTTTGCTCGAACTGTTGCTTTCTCAGATGGTTGTGCAGGGACATTAAAGGAAAGGAACCCATCTATACTAGTTCGACCCTCAACCCATGTTTCTTGGAAAAGACACACATCTTGGGACTTTATGTAAGTAGCCCAATCGATATCGTCCAGTTTCCTGGCAAGGCCAGCAAGATTCCAAGTCATTATGGATAAACCAATAGTATCTGTTTTAGTATCATAGGTTGTGGGAAAAACATCCTTGTAGTTCAACTCATCAATGGTCTTGTCCAATCTAATTATTTGAGCTTCCTCTAAAATGTCCCTATTAAGGGCTTCCTGGGCAGATGACAGTCATACAGAACCATGAAGCATAAGTTCACCTTCCTCCCGGGAGTCTCTCCTATTAGCATGGGCATTATGACCAGACACAAGGGCCTGTTTTAAATCCACTAGTTTGGGAACTAACATAATGCCTTCTCCTTTTAGCCCCTTGAACTGGCGCATACGTGCAACAAAGTTGATGAGTTGGTCTGCCATGATTTTGTCCAAAAACACAATTGCAATTACTTCAAAGTTTGACCCAGAGGGACTCCATCTTTCGGTTGTTCGGATGTCCGAGCGTATAACTGAAAGGCATTCCTGTCGATGATGCAACCAATGGATAACCTTATTAAGCCTAGACTCTTGGTCCTCAGCAGACCTGTATGACAGCTTTGGAACATTAGTTAAGAAAAGAGTATTGCCTCCATACCTAGAGCCTATGCTTGATAGAGGGATGTCTAAGGCGCTATGAGCTCTTTGGGAGGGAATGATGCAGGTTGAGCCCTTAATCAGAGAGTTGATAGGATGTCATGGTATTATGCCTCGTAGTAAGATGACGATTCGGTGGAGCAAGGGAGCTGCCGACAGTGTCAACACCGCTCACCGCCATAGTTCCACCAGAAATGGAACTATTGCACCCTATATATTTACTTTTAGGATTGGCTGTATAGGGATTTAAATTAGCCTCTGTGGCACCCAAATAGAACCCAGAGCTTTGAGAATAGTCGGTAGGCCCCTTGCACACATTGATATTGGATGAAAGTAGTTCGGCCGCCACAATTCCACCTTCCTCAACTGTCTCTAGCTTTTGGCACTTACATCTCGGTTGCTGGACCATTTTCCCCTGTAGGAGTTTAGTTAACTGCAATACTGGATTCCTAACTTCTTCTACTCTATGAAGAATTAGAGGCAAGGTAACTTTACTAGCAGATGGTTCAGAGCACGTAACAGTAATAGGGGGGGAGATGGCAGACTCAATATCTGTCTTGGCCAAAAGGAGGTCATGGGTCTCAGTCAAATCGCCCTCCTCAGTCAAGAGCTCAAAGCGATTTCTGCTTAGGGACAAGCCTTATCTCAGGACTCAAAGGTAGGGGAATACGTTCTATTTCCTCTGCATGAGCTGCCCCCTGGGTGTGTGGAGAATTGGAGGTGCTACTATAAGCCGCCATACCCTGCTGAATCGAGGGAATAGTGGCATTAACAATGGGCAGTTTTCCTGCGCATCGGTTGGTTCCCCAGAGACAACTATTTGGCTCTTCTTCTTATTAAAAAACTACTGGATCCTTTTGGGATGGAGTGATGGCTTCCTCTGGGGCAAGGTTTCGCGAGTACCTAATTCACTATTAAGTATGGCCTCCACCTCCTCAAATAATAGATCAACCTCGTCAAGTGATTTCGGGCCACCATGTACGGACTTATTAGTTTCCTAGGACGCTTTTTCTGTTTTTTTATATCATCCAGTAGTGCTGGCGGGTCAACAGCTTTCCTTTTCCCCATAGTTTAAAATATTTAAAAAAACTAAAAGGAAAATAATAGTCTTACTTGAGAGCTCCCGTTGAGAGGTCTGTCCTGTCCCGGTCTCAATCAGGCAATGACGGGAGAGGGCGGGTCCGTTTTCTACAAAACAGAGCCACTCAAGTTAAACTGTGCAATTTTCTTGAATGTCAACTAGACTCTTTACTGCAGACGAAAGAGGGTGGCTTCGCCCGGGCACCGCCCGCGCGCATCCCGCGAGCGGGAGCGCAAGCAGGGAATTTAAAGGGCTCCTGCCCTAATTACACAGGTGCTGGTCTCTCCTGCGGCCCCCGGCTGGCGTTGTGCGCTTGTGATGGCCGCCACATTTATATCCTCTTGTGATATGGTATGTTTAAGATTGAACAGTAACAACTTTATGAATCTGGATGGCCCGCAATATGTTTTTTGCAGTGGATTACTCTCTGTACTTGTATTTAATTTGAACGGACGTTGCAGGAAGTTGATTATCGGCATGCGATGAGCTATCTGCTATCTTTACAAAGATGGCCTCCGCTATTACTATTCATTTCCGATGCGGTTTGCACATCAGACATTCGGGCCACACTTCCGGATCAGGACGGATCACTGACCAAGCATTTGTACCCGAGTACACCGGATCCGGCGGGTTTTTTAAAACCGCGTCGCTCCCCTGGTGCTTGCCTTACTTTTTATATACCGCGCTGCCACACACGTGGACACCTGTGAAATTCGTCTACCTTATGGATAATATCGACCCTGAAGCCCTTACAAGGTACTTTTTGGACGGGTGTTTTTTCGGCTGCTACGCTTTTATAGATTACTAACTTGCTCTTAATACTGCTTACATGATTGAATTTGTTTGTGCTGATATTTGCTGTTTTTGATAATCACATTGGGCTTAATGAATCATTGTGATTTTATAATATAACGCAGTAAGAAAATCCTTTTTTTGATCAAATTACCTCAGATTCAGCTTGACATCTCATTTTAGGTTGGATTATCTATGTTTTTGAATATTTGAGAACGATTAGATTGTAATTTTGGAGTTATATTTTGGTACCAACATGGTTTGAGTACTTTATAAATCGTCAAGTATGGGGTTTGTTTTCTTCATACTAGATTTGTCAAGACAGATTTCAAGGTTATGAGGACATAGACAAACAAGCAACCGGTCAGAAAACAAATTAGGTATTTCCAGTTGTGGGATCTATAGAATTCACACAAACTGTTCATGTATAGGTTTTTCGTCACAATTATGTACTTAATCACTGGCGGACTATATCAGGTATTCTTTGGGAGATTGTAACCTTTTCACTCACCTACATTAACGATCGCTGTAAAATTCCTTGTCATTTTCCCCTTGTCGTTTGTTTGGTTCACATTTATCTATTTGTCTAAACTGTGTCTAGCTATTGTTATTAATGTCTTTGTATATGTGTAGATATTTTTTAATTTTTAAGCACACAAAACTGTGGTTACGTGTGCAGTGTTGTGCATACTCTTATGGTATATTATGGGTCATGTTACAGCCCTGAAGAAGTCCGATGTGGAAGGACGAAAAGCGTTGGCTGTTACTACAAATTCTATGTGTTGTTGAGAACAAGTGGAAGAGAATAAAGAAAAGATTCATCAAATCTTTGCTATACACAAAAGACTGGACATTTCTGTATTTTTACAACTTGGATAAGTAGTGCACGACCATAGTGTTTTTTGTGTGACTTATAAGTTACTTAAGGGCAGTGAATATGGCTGTGAAATAGTGTGTGCACTATTTCACCCAGGCTGCAGTGGCTGTCCTGTGTAAGGGTTTGTCTGCGCTCCCTATGGGTGGCAAAAGAAATGCTGCAGCCCATATGGATCTCCTGGAACCCCAATGCCCTGGGTACCTAGATACCATCTACTAGGGACTTATAAGGGGGGTCCAGTGTGTCAATTGAAATTGGTAAATGAAGTCACTGGCCTACGGTGACAAATTTAAAGGTAGAGAGAGCATAAGCACTGAGGTTCTGAGTAGCAGAGCCTCAGGGACAGTTAGGCACTACACAGGCATACACATTAGGCCACAAACTATGAGCACTGGGGTCCTGGCTAGCAGGATCCCAGTGAGACAGGAAAAACACACTGACATATAGGTTTTTGTCACGGTTTCGGTCGGGTCTGATTAGGACTCTGGTTGGGACACCCCTTGAGGTCACCGAATATCGTAAAGAGGTAGTATACTGGGGAAGAAGAGCAGCTAAAGGCATACACGGAAAGGACAGCTATGAACAGGCACAGGAAAGTAAAAGCAGAGCAACCCTTGTGTGAACAAACAGGAAACAGATTACTAATGGACAAACACGCTGGGGTTGTACACAGAGTAAAGCGTAGAACCTCCCACAGTGACAGGGAATGTCAATGCCTCTGTGCAGTTTGCTCTCACAGATAGTCACCCTGCCAGCCCCATAGAAAGGAGGCAGCAGAAGTCATTCTGTCTCTGGACCCTAGAGCACAGACAAGGAAAGTACTTACATACACAAGACACGCTCTTGTGGGTCCAGCTGGAAACACAGTGGCGATTCCTGAGAAAACAGCAATAGCACACTGTCATTGTTAGGCACGAAAGACAACATATAAAACTAGACAAGGATGGGGGCTGGAATTGCCTCCTGGAAACCAGGAGCCAACCCCAGAACAAAGGAGGACACTTATACACTGGTGAATACTGATAGAACACTTACCCGACACAAATAACCAAGAAGAAACAGAAAGGAACAAACTAAGAGGCAGAGGCAAGAACTAGGAACAGGCTCAGGCTGAAGTAAAGGGACTAGGACTTGAAAACAGGGCGCAAACTTCTGGCTGGGACAAACAGAGACAGGACAGGGAAACTGAGAGCAGGCTCTGGCTGGAACAGGCAAGGACAGGGCTGGAATACAGGGAGTAGGAAATGAGCAGTAACAGGACTGGGAAACAGAGAGAAGGTTCAGGCTGAAACAAGGCAGAAGCAGGGCAGAGAAACAGGGAGCAGGCTCTGGAACAAACAAACAGGTACAAGGCTAAGAGATAGGGAGCAGACTCTGGCTGGAACAATCAGGAGCAGGGCAGAGAAACAGGATCAAGCTGGAACAGAACAGGAACAAAACTGGAACACCATCCGACAAAGTGTCTGTAACACAAAGGAATCAAACTCCAATTCACGACAGGGATCTTGAGGAAATGGCTGCTTATAAGCAGTTCCAAGCTGGGCTGCACAGGAGAGGTCTCAGGTGTGTGTAGTTTCAGACACTTGCAAGTCCTGGAGGAGAGGATCCGGTGAAAAGGAGCAACTGGACTTCTCCCATAGAAAACAATGGGAAACAGAATCCGGGCTTTCCTGACTACCAGCCTGTGCATTATGGGATTTGCAGTCCCAGGAAGCAAATGTAGTACTACACAAGTGTACCATGGAGAAAAGAGAAACAAACAGGAGTCAGCAAGGGACTCTAGATAAGTGTTTAAGGTGATTCCCAGGTTTCTGTCAGTCGCCTTACAGCGCCCCCTAGAAATGGGACGACAGAGTCGTAACAGGTTTTTATCTATGAGCACTGGGGTCCTGGATAACAGGATCCCAGTGACACAGTAAAAACACACTGACACACACTCACAAACAGGCCAAAAGTGGGGGTAACCATGCTAGAAATAGGCTACTTTCCTACACTCCCTTTTTAGCATTGTTAGCCCCCACTTTTTGTCTGGTTTCTGATGTGGCTTTGACTGTTAGTGCACTGGGTCCATGCTAACCAGAGTCCCAATGCCAGATTTCTTTCCCCAAAACTGCATTTGTTTTGTACAGTAGGCAAACTCTTTAGCTACAACTGTAAGTCCATAGTAAATGCTACTCCAGGGTCTGTGAGGGCTGCAGCACCAGTTGCGCCACTCACAAAGACCCCTCACCAAACTCACACAAGTGCTGCCATTGGACACTGAGACCCATATTTATACTTGTGCGCAGTTTAGTGTCAAAGATTCTAACACTGGCTAACGCCATTTCTTTGCGCTGGTCTGGTTCAGATTTATACTTTGACGTACGGCGGCGCAAACCACTGGTGTGAGTCATTTTTTTGGACTCAAACCAATGCGTCACGTCGTAAAGAAAAACGACGTTAACGCGGCGAAAATGACTTTGATCCGGTTACGACGTCGCAAACTGGATACGCCCCTTTTTTTTACACAGTTGCATCAAAAAGCGGCGCAAACACAGCAAAATGTGCAAAGGAGAGCCAAAATGGATCCCAGAAGCTTTGAGAGACCCCAGAAAGATGACAACAGACCAGGAACAAGCCAGGAGGACCCACATAAGAGCCAGGAGAGGGAGAAGAAGGAAAGGAATTGTCGGTTCAGTGCAGAGGAGTAGGAAATACTGGTGAAAGAGGTGACGGAACATCAGCACCAACTTTTTGGCACCTCTAAATTGCTGTAGGAAAGTACCATCTTGCCTGGCATGTTACCCCCATATTTCACTGTATATATGTTGTTTTAGTGTATGTGTCACTGGGACCCTGCCAGCCAGGGCCCCAGTGCTCATAAGTGTGCCCTGTATGTGTTCCCTGTGTGATGACTAACTGTCTCACTGAGGCTCTGCTAATCAGAACCTCAGTGGTTATGCTCTCTCTGCTTTCTAAATTGTCACTAACAGGCTAGTGACCAATTTCACCAATTCACATTGGCATACTGGAACACCCTTAGAATTCCCTAGTATATGGTAGTAAGGTACCCAGGGTATTGGCGTTCCAGGAGATCCCTATGGGCTGCAGCATTTCTTTTGCCACCCATAGGGAGCTCTGACAATTCTTACACAGGCCTGCCACTGCAGCCTGAGTGAAATAACGTCCACGTTATTTCACAGCCATTTACCACTGCACTTAAGTAACTTATAAGTCACCTATATGTCTAACCTTCACCTGGTGAAGGTTGGGTGCAAAGTTACTTAGTGTGTGGGCACCCTGGCACTAGCCAAGGTGCCCCCACATCGTTCAGGGCAAATTCCCCGGACTTTGTGAGTGCGGGGACACCATTTCACGCGTGCACTATACATAGGTCACTACCTATGTATAGCGTCACAATGGTAACTCCGAACATGGCCATGTAACATGTCTAAGATCATGGAATTGTCACCCCAATGCCATTCTGGCATTGTGGAGACAATTCCATGATCCCCCGAGTCTTTAGCACAGACCCGGGTACTGCCAAACTGCCTTTCCCGGGGTTTCACTGCAGCTGCTGCTGCTGCCAACCCCTCAGACAGGTTTCTGCCCTCCTGGGGTCCAGCCAGGCTTGGCCCAGGAAGGCAGAACAAAGGACTCCCTCAGAGAGAGGCTGTTACACCCTCTCCCTTTGGAAAAAGGTGTCAGGGCAGGGGAGGAGTAGCCTCCCCCAGCCTCTGGAAATGCTTTGATGGGCACAGATGGTGCCCATCTCTGCATAAGCCAGTCTACACGGGTTCAGGGATCCCCCAGCCATGCTCTGGTGCGAAACGGGACAAAGGAAAGGGGAATGACCACTCTCCTGACCTGCACCTCCCAGGGGAGGTGCCCAGAGCTCCTCCAGTGTGCTCCAGACCTCTGCCATTTTGGAAAGAGAGGTGTTGCTGGCACACTGGACTGCTCTGAGTGGCCAGTGCCAGCAGGTGACGTCAGAGACTCCTTCTGATAGGCTCTTACCTGTGTTACTAGCCTATCCTTCTTCCTAAGTAGCCAAACCTCCTTTTCTGGCTATTTAGGGTCTCTGCTTTGGGGAATTCTTCAGATACCGAATGCAAGAGCTCACCAGAGTTCCTCTGCACTTCTTTCTTCACCTTCTGCCAAAGGATCGACCGCTGACTGCTCAGGACGCCTGCAAAACCGCAACAAAGTAGCAAAGATGACTTCTGCAACCTTGTATCGCTTCATCCTGCTGGCTTTCTCGTCTGTTTCCTGGTGGTGCATGCTCTGGGGGTAGCCTGCCTCCTTCTTGCACCAGGAGCTCTGAAGAAATCTCCCGTGGGTCGACAAAATCTTCCCCCTGCAACGGCAGGCAACAAAAGACTGCATCACCGGTCCTCTGGGTCCTCTCTCAGCACGACGAGCGTGGTCACTGGAACTCAGCAACTCTGTTCAAATGATTCCCACAGTCCAGTGACTCTTCAGTCCAAGTTTGGTGGAGGTAAGTCCTTGCCTCCCCACGCTAGGCTGCATTTCTGGGTACCGCGTGATTTGCAGCTGCTCCGGCTCCTGTGCACTCTTACAGGATTTCCTTCGTGCACAGCCAATCCTGGGTCCCCGACACTCTAACCTGCAGTGCACAACCTTCTGAGTTGTCCTCTGGCGTCGTGGGACTCCCTTTTGTGTCTTCGGGTGGACTCCGGTTCACTCCTCTTCCAAGTGCCTGATCCGGTACTTCTGTGGGTGCTGCCTGCTTCTGTGAGGGCTCCCTGACTTGCTGGGCGCCCCCTCTGTCTCCTCATCCAAGTGGCGACATCCTGGTCCCTCCTGGGCCACAGCAGCACCCAAAAACCCTAACCGCGACCCTTGCAGCTAGCAAGGCTTGTTTGCGGTCTTTCTGCATGGGAACACCTCTGCAAGCTTCTTCACGACGTAGGACATCCATCCTCCAAAGGGGAAGTTCCTAGTCCTCTTTCTTCTTGCAGAATCCACAGCTTCTATCATCCGGTGGCAGCCTCTTTGCACCCTCAGCTGGCATTTCCTGGGCATCTGCCCACTCTCGACATTGTCGGGACTCTTGGACTTGGTCCCCTTGTTTCACAGGTACTCAGGTCTGGAAATCCACTGTTGTTGCTTTGCTGGTGTTGGTCTTCCTTGCAGAAACCCCCTATCACGACTTCTGTGCTCTCTGGGGGTTGTAGGTGCACTTTACACCTACCTTACAGGGTCTTGGGGTGGGCTATTTTTCTAACCCTCACTGTTTTCTTACAGCCCCAGCGGCCCTCTACAAGCTCACATAGGTTTGGGGTCCATTCGTGGTTCGCATTCCACTTTTGGAGCATATGGTTTGTGTTGCCCCTATACCTATGTGCTCCTATTGCAATCTACTGTAACTGTACACTGCTTGCATTACTTCCTTTTGCTATTACTGCATATTTTGTATTGTGTAAATATATCTTGTGTATATTTGGCATCCTCATACTGAGGGTACTCACTGAGATACTTTTGGCATATTGTCATAAAAATAAAGTACCTTTATTTTTAGTATATCTGTGTATTGTGTTTTCTTATGATATTGTGCATATGACACCATTGGTATAGTAGGAGCTTTGCATGTCTCCTAGTTCAGCCTAAGCTGCTCTGCTATAGCTACCTTCTATCAGCCTAAGCTGCTAGAAACACCTCTTCTACACTAATAAGGGATAACTGGACCTGGTACAGAGTGTAAGTACCCCTTGGTACCCACTACAAGCCAGGCCAGCCTCCTACGATTGCCAATTAGTTGGAGAGAGGCAATTTGGCAACAAATTGTTGACAAGTTAAACAGTGTGGCAGAAGTACGGAGAACAGCCATCGAGTGCAAAAAAACGCTGGCGTGACTGCAAGCGCAGGACCAAGGAAAAGTTCGCCAGGAACATGAAGGCAGCACTGCAGACTGGAGGTAGGAGTCCAGCACCGCAGGAGGCCCTGGACCACATGGAGGAGATGGTGGCAGCCATCATCCCTGAGGAGATCGTCACAGGGATTCAAGGACAGGACAGCGCAGATTACCAGGAGACAACACAGATGCAGGGTAAGTGGCATGGGGAACTCAAATGCCAAAATGTTAACTGTAAGCAGAGGGGTGGACATACCTACTACACAATGCATGTCAGCCATGGAAATCAGGCAGGGTAAAGGGGAAAGGGGCACGGCACAGGGGCATGGGCTGTTCAGAGGACACCTGGGGCACAGTACTACACTACACCAACAACCTTTGCATTGGGGTATGCTGCCATGCCAAGGATGTAGGAAAGGTAAAGCCAGTCCAGGAGGGTAGGGTACAACGTAAAACTGGCCTGCTGTCACACAACAGCTGCTATTCTCCCTACATGAACTAGGGCTCAATTAACAGTCTCAGGCCATATCCGCAAGTGGAATTTAACATTGACAACAGTTGCCACTACCACCTTTGCTGTGTGTGCAGGTCAAGTAGCTAATGGCAGTTACGTGCCCATGGATCAGACACACCCAAATTAGAGGGTTTAGGATGACAATGTTATCAATCCCCTGTAATCAATACAAATGTGCTAATCCTGTCAAATGTGAATGTCCATAGTCGCTACAAACATTAGCCATTGTCAGAAACATTATAAGGTACACAGCAGTAATGTCATATCCATGCTGCACATGTCAGGGTCTACCCTGTGCCTGGGTCACAATAGCTGCAATGCCACCATGCAACATCCCAACTGTCATACTGCTAAGACAACAGCATTGAGGGGGAGGACATATGTTTCCGGCTAGTGAAACACAACCACACAGTCAGAAGAGGAAATGGAATACTGCTAGAACCATCAGTGCAATCCAATGTAGTACACATTCCCCAACAGCAGTATTACACTCTACCAATGCTGACATCTGTCTTGTGCCATTCCAATGCTATACATAGTATATGCTAGGTTTCAGCAACATATAGCTGGATGTAAAATATCAGAGACTGGGGCAGTTCCAGATTGTTAAGTGTGGTGCAAGTGCCTTCAGAACACCCACAGCCAGTGCAAGGCCACAGCATGAGAATGGAAGTAGACGGAGGGTTGTGTTGTACAATAAGGTGGCAACATACAATTTGGCCAGAACCTACATCTAGAGCATGTGATGCAGACAATTCTCCAAACTGCCCATACTACATGTGACATACAGGTGGGGCATGCTAATATTAAAGACAGGAACAATGAACAGGAACCAAAATCACAATGTGCAACCAATAGGAAGTCAGGCACGTCACATTACAAATGCCACAACACGGACCCACTAATGGTACTATATCTCATTGCAAAGGACGATGGCTCTCCTGGGGATATGCCTGTCCTGGACTTCCCTGATGACATGGATGTCGAGCTGACAAACATCAGCCAGCAGACCCTCCAAAATGTCCTTGGAACCCCACCTTCAGTAGTAAGGAGGAGCACAGATACAGCAGCCATCATAGAGGACCCACCCACCACCCCATTAGTACGACCTGCCAGCTCTAACCCAGCTGAGGACTCTGACGACACTGGCACCAGCTTTGAGAGGACTGTAGTTGGAGTACAGCGGGAGCTGGCCAAGGAGGTGCGGGTGGGGATGGAAAATATGGCAGCCAGCCTAGAGGGGGTGCGTTCGTGCATGATGTCCACTGCAGAACAGGCAGCAGCCATGCAAAGGCAAACATCAATCTTGCAAGAACTTCAACAAAGTGTGAAGGAAATCAGCACAGCAGTAAGGGAGTTGACACAACACCTCCAACAACAAACCTTTCAACTCATGCACAAATGCAATACTGACCCCCTCAGGGCCGACCTGGCTGCCTACCACAGTGATGTAGCTGCTATCCTTAAGAACCAGCAGCTCCTCCTTGCTGCAGTACTGCCCTTAATAACCCCACAGTTGGCAGCTACCAGGATTTCTGACTCCACGTCTTCAAACACTGAAGTGTGTGTTGCCCCTTCAAACCCACCACCACCAAGGGCAGAGGAGACAACACACACATCAGAAGGTGAAGAAGTGCAACAGATCACCTTCACCCATAAGAGTACCCGGTAGAACAAGTCTATACCACATGGGTACTTATAACTAAGGTCCTGTGCTTTGTAACATGCCAGTCTTGCAACAGCTGCTCACTGTAGGAGGCTGGACTGGCTTGTAGTGAGTACCAAGGGGTTCTTACACCTTGCACCAGGCCCAGGTATCCCTTATTAGTGTAGAGGGGTGTCTAGCAGCTTAGGCTGATAGAAAAGGTAGCTTAGCAGAGCAGCTTAGGCTGAACTAGGAGACGAGTGAAGCTCCTACAGTACCACTAGTGTCACTTGCACAATATCATAAGAAAACACAATACACAGATATACTGAAAATAAAGGTACTTTATTTTTATGACAATATGCCAAAGTATCTCAGTGAGTACCCTCAGTATGAGGATAGCAAATATACACAAGATATATGTACACAATACCAAAATATGCAGTAATAGCAATAGAAAACAGTGCAAACAATGTATAGTCACAATAGAATGCAATGGGGGCACATAGGGAGAGGGGCAACACAAACCATATACTCTAGAAGTGGAATGCGAACCTTGAATGGACCCCAAACCTATGTGACCTTGTAGAGGGTCGCTGGGACTGTAAGAAAACAGTGAGGGTTAGAAAAATAGCCCACCCCAAGACCCTGAAAAGTGGGTGCCAAGTGCACCTAAGTTCCCCAAAGAGCACAGAAGTCGTGATACGGGAATTCTGCAGGAAAGACCAACACCAGCAATGCAACAACGATGGATTTCCAGACGAGGGTACCTGTGGAACAAGGGGACCAAGTTCAAAAGTCACGATCAAGTCGGGAGTGGGCAGATGCCCAGGAAATGCCAGCTGTGGATGCAAAGAAGCTGCCACCGGATGGTAGAAGCTGAGGATTCTGCACGAACGACAAGGGCTAGAAACGTCCCCTTTGGAGGATGGATGTCCCACGTCGTGAAGAGTCGTGCAGAAGTGTTTTCCCGCAGAAAGACCGCAAACAAGCCTTGCTAGCGGCAAGGGTCGCGGTTACGGTTTTTGGATGCTGCTGTGGCCCAGGAGGGACCAGGATGTCGCCAATTGCGTCAGGGGACAGAGGGGGCGCCCAGCAAGACAAGGAGCCCTTTCAGAAGCAGGCAGCACCCGCAGAAGTGCCGGAACAGGCACTACGAAGTGGAGTGAAATGGTGCTCACCCGAAGTTGCACAAGAGAGTCCCACGCCGCCGGAGGACAACTCAGGAGGTCGTGCAATGCAGGTTAGAGTGCCGTGGACCCAGGCTTGGCTGTGCACGAAGGAAATCCTCGGTGAGTGCACAGGAGCCGGAGTAGCTGCAAAACACGCGGTTCCCAGCAATGCAGTCTGGCATGGGGAGGCAAGGACTTACCTCCACCAAACTTGGACTGAAGAGTCACTGGACTGTGGGAGTCACTTGGACAGAGTTGCTGAGTTCCAGGGACCTCGCTCGTCGTGCTGAGAGGAGACCCAGAGGACCGGTGATGCAGTTCTTTGGTGCCTGCGGTAGCAGGGGGAAGATTCCGTCGACCCACGGGAGATTTCTTCGGAGCTTCTAGTGCAGAGAGGAGGCAGACTACCCCCACAGCATGCTCCACCAGGAAAACAGTTGAGAAGGCGGCAGGATCAGTGTTACAGTGTCGCAGTAGTCGTCTTTGCTACTTTGTTGCAGTTTTGCAGGCTTCCAGCGCGGTCAGCAGTCGATTCCTTGGCAGAAGGTGAAGAGAGAGATGCAGAGGAACTCTGATGAGCTCTTGCATTCGTTATCTAAAGAATTCCCCAAAGCAGAGACCCTAAATAGCCAGAAAAGAGGGTTTGGCTACTTAGGAGAGAGGATAGGCTAGCAACACCTGAAGGAGCCTATCAGAAGGAGTCTCTGACGTCACCTGCTGGCCCTGGCCACTCAGAGCAGTCCAGTGTGCCAGCAGCACCTCTGTTTCCAAGATGGCAGAGGTCTGGAGCACACTGGAGGAGCTCTGGGCACCTCCCAGGGGAGGTGCAGGTCAGGGGAGTGGTCACTCCCCTTTCCTTTGTCCAGTTTCGCGCCAGAGCAGGGCTGAGGGATCCCTGAACCGGTGTAGACTGGCTTATGCACAGATGGGCACCATCTGTGCCCATCAAAGCATTTCCAGAGGCTGGGGGAGGCTACTCCTCCCCTGCCCTGACACCTTTTTCCAAAGGGAGAGGGTGTAACACCCTCTCTCTGAGGGAGTCCTTTGTTCTGCCCTCCTGGGCCATGCCTGGCTGGACCCCTGGAGGGCAGAAACCTGTCTGAGGGGTTGGCAGCAGCAGCAGCTGCAGTGAAACCCCAGGAAAGGCAGTTTGGCAGTACCCAGGTCTGTGCTAGAGACCCGGGGAATCATGGGATTGTCTCCCCAATACCAGGATGGCATTGGTGGGGCAATTCCATGATCTTAGACATGTTACATGGCCATATTCGGAGTTACCATTGTGAAGCTACACATAGGTAGTGACCTATATGTAGTGCACGCGTGTAATGGTGTCCCCGCACTCACAAAGTCCGGGGAATTGGCCCTGAACAATGTGGGGGCACCTTGGCTAGTGCCAGGGTGCCCACACACTAAGTAACTTAGCACCCAACCTTTACCAGGTAAAGGTTAGACATATAGGTGACTTATAAGTTACTTAAGTGCAGTGTAAAATGGCTGTGAGATAACGTGGACGTTATTTCACTCAGGCTGCAGTGGCAGGCCTGTGTAAGAATTGTCAGAGCTCCCTATGGGTGGCAAAAGAAATGCTGCAGCCCATAGGGATCTCCTGGAACCCCAATACCCTGGGTACCTCAGTACCATATACTAGGGAATTATAAGGGTGTTCCAGTATGCCAATGTAAATTGGTAAAATTGGTCACTAGCCTGTTAGTGACAATTTGGAAATAAATGAGAGAGCATAACCACTGAGGTTCTGATTAGCAGAGCCTCAGTGAGACAGTTAGTCATAACACAGGTAACACATACAGGGCACACTTATGAGCACTGGGGCCCTGCCTGGCAGGGTCCCAGTGACACATACAACTAAAACAACATATATACAGTGAAATATGGGGGTAACATGCCAGGCAAGATGGTACTTTCCTACACAACCCCCCCCTCCCCCCGAAACGAAGGACAATAAGACTAGCCATGACCTGATGAGTCTTCATTGTCTAAGTGGAAATATCTGGAGAGTCCATCTGCATTGGAGTGGGTACTCACAGGTCTATGTTCCACTGTATAATCCATTCCCTGTAGGGATATGGACCACCTCAATAATTTAGGGTTTTCACCTTTCATTTGTTTTAGCCAAAGTAGAGGTTTGTGGTCTGTCTGAACAATGAAGTGAGTGCCAAACAGGTATGGCCTCAACTTCTTCAGTGCCCAGACCACAGCAAAGGCCTCCCTCTCTATGGCAGACCAACGCTTTTCTCTAGGGGTCAACCTCCTGCTGATAAAAGCAACAGGTTGATCCTGGCCCTCAGAATTAAGTTGTGATAAGACTGCCCCTACCCCTAATTCAGATGCATCAGTTTGGACAATGAATTTTTTGGAGTAACAGGGCAGGTGCAGAGCACATGGCCTGCTTCAGCTCCTCAAAAGCTTTCTGACAGCTAGCTGTCCACAATACCTTTTTAGGCATTTTCTTAGATGTGAGGTCATTAAGAGGGGCTGCAATGGAGCCATAGTTCTTTATGAACCTCCTGTAGTACCCAGTGAGGCCTAAGAAGGCTCTCACCTGGGTCTGAGTTGTAGGGGGAACCCAATCTATAATAGTTTGGATTTTCCCTTGAAGTGGTGCAATCTGTTCTCCACCTACCAGGTGTCCCAGATAAACCACCTTCCCCTGCCCTATCTGGCACTTTGAAGCCTTGATAGTGAGGCCGGCTTTTTGCAGGGCCTCCAAAACTTTCCATAGGTGGACCAGGTGATCATCCCAGCTGGAGCTAAAGACAGCTATATCATCTAGATATGCTGCACTAAAAGCCTCCAGCCCTTGCAGGACTGTATTCACCAACCTCTGAAAAGTGGCAGGTGCATTTTTCAATCCAAAAGGCATTACTGTGAATTGGTAATGGCCTCCTATGGTTGAAAATGCAGTTTTTGCTTTTGCATCTTCTGATAACTTGATCTGCCAATACCCTGCAGTCAAATCAAAAGTGCTTAGATACTTGGCAGATGCCAGTGTATCTATTAGCTCATCTGCCCTGGGTATAGGGTGAGCATCAGTTTTGGTTACTTGGTTGAGACCTCTATAGTCTACACAAAACCGCATTTCCTTCTTTCCATCCTTGGAATGAGGTTTTGGTATAAATACCACAGGAGAGGCCCATGGACTTTCAGAGTGCTCAACCACTCCCAGTTCAAGCATTTTCTGTACTTCTTGCTTTATGCAGTCTCTGACATGGTCAGGCTGCCTATAGATCTTACTTTTGACAGGCAAGCTGTCTCCAGTATCTATAGTGTGCTCACACCAAGAAGTGGTGCCTGGCACAGTAGAGAAGAGTTCAGAAAACTGACCCAGGAGATTTATGCAGTGATCTTTCTATTCAGCAGTAAGACAATCTGCCAAAACTACACCTTCCACTAGAGCATCTTGTTCTGTGGAAGAGAAGAGATCAGGGAGAGGGTCACTCTCTTCTTCCTGTCCCTCATCTGTTGCCATGAGCAGGGTGAGATCAGCCCTGTCATAGTAGGGTTTCAGGCGATTGACATGGAGCACCCTAAGGGGACTCCTGGCAGTGCCCAAGTCAACTAAGTAGGTGACTTCACCCTTCTTTTCAACAATTATGTGGGGTCCACTCCATTTATCTTGGAGTGCTCTTGGGGCCACAGGCTCCAAGACCCACACGTTCTGCCCTGGTTGGTACTGAACCAAAACAGCCTTCTGGTCATGCCATTGCTTTTGGAGCTCTTGGCTGGCCTGAAGGTTTTTACTGGCCTTTTTCATGTACTCAGCCATCCTAGATCTTAGGCCAAGTACATAGTCCACTATGTCTTGCTTTGGAGCTTTTAAAGGTTGTTCCAAACCCTCCTTAACAAGTGTTAGAGGACCTCTCACAGGGTGTCCAAATAGGAGTTCAAAGGGGCTGAAGCCCACTCATTTTTGGGGTACCTCCCTGTAATCAAAAATGAGGCAAGGTAACAGGATATCCCATCTCCTGCGGAGTTTTTCAGGGAGTCCCATAATCATGCCTTTGAGAGTTTTGTTAAATCTCTCCACCAGTCCATTTGTTTGTGGATGATAGGGTGTGGTGAATTTGTATGTAACACCACACTCCTTCCACATAGCCTTTAAGTAAGCAGACATGAAATTGCTTCCCCTGTCTGATACCACCTCTTTTGGGAAGCCCACCCTGGAAAAGATTCCCAGGAGGGTCTTTGCCACTGCAGGAGCTGTAGTGGTCCTTAGAGGGATTGCTTCAGGATATCTGGTGGCATGGTCCACTACCACCAAGATAAACCTATTGCCTGAAGCAGTAGGAGGGTCAAGGGGGCTAACTATGTCAACCCCTACCCTTTCAAAGGGAACCCCAACCACAGGCAGTGGGATAAGGGGTGCCTTTGGAGTGCCACCTGTCTTGCCACTGGCTTGACAGGTTTCACAGGACTTACAAAATTCCTTTGTGTCCTCTGACATTCTAGGCCAATGAAACAAGGGAACAAGCCTGTCCCAAGTTTTCATTTGCCCCAAATGTCCAGCTAAGGGAATGACGTGGGCTAGAGTTAGGAGGAACTTTCTGTACTCCTGAGGAATCACCAATCTCCTGGCAGCTCCAGGTTTTGGATCCCTTGCTTCAGTGTACAAGAGGTTGTCCTTCCAGTAAACTCTGTGAGAATCACTGACATCCCCATTTGCTTGTTTGACAGCTTGCTGCCTTAGACCCTCTAGTGTGGGACAGGTATGCTGTGCCACACTCAGCTCCTCCCTGGCAGGCCCCCCTTCACCCAAAAGCTCAGCAGTGTCTGCTTCCAGCTCCTCTGGTGTAGGTTCTGCACAGGGTGGAAATTCTTCTTCCTCAGAAGTAGAATCCACTGTAGAGGGAGGGATAGTAGGTAGTGATTTACTTCTACTAACCCTAGCTTTAGGGAGCACTTGGTCCATTCTTCCAGGATCCAAGTCACCCTGTCCTTTTTGCTTTTTGGCCTGAGCCCTGGTTAAAGCAAAAATATGCCCTGGAATGCCCAGCATTGCTGCATGAGCCTCCAACTCCACATCTGACCAAGCTGATGTCTCTAAATCATTCCCTAGTAGACAGTCTACAGGTAAATCTGAGGCAACCACAACTTTCTTTGGACCAGTAACCCCCCCCAGTTGAGATTTACAGCAGCCATGGGGTGGCTAAGTGTGTTGTTATGAGCATTGGTTACTTGGTACTGGTGACCAAGTAGGTGTTGTTCAGGGTGGACCAGTTTCTCTATTACCATTGTAACACTGGCACCTGTGTCCCTGTAGGCCTGAACCTCAACACCATTTATTAGGGGTAGTTGCTTGTACTTATCCATGTTAAGGGGACAAGCAACCAAGGTGGCTAAATCAATAGCCCCTCAGAGACTAACACAGCCTCTGTGGTCTCCCTAACAAGACCAACCCCAACTAAGTTACCAAAAGTGAGCCCAGCTACTCCCTTGGATTGGCTATTAGTAGGTTTGCTCCCACCACCACTGCTATTACTAGGGGCACTAGGTGTAGTAGCAGGGGTTGTAGTGGTAGGAGGCTTGGTGCTTTTCTTTGGACAACTGGGATCTGTTGTCCAATGGCCTTTTATTTTACATAAATAGCACCATGGTTTCCTTTCTTTGTTTTTATTTGAAGAGGATTTGGGCCCACCACCCCCTCCAGAGTGTTTTTGTGGGCCTGATGAAGACTCATTTTTAGATTTGTCCCCACCCTTGTCAGAGGATTACCATCTTTCTTCTTGCCATCTTTGTCACCCCCTGTATGAACTTTTCTGTTCACCCTTGTTCTGACCCATTTGTCTGCCTTCTTTCCCAATTCTTGGGGAGAGGTCAGATCAGAGTCCACCAGGTACTGGTGTAACAAATCAGACACACAATTATTAAGAATATGCTCTCTCAGGATTAAGTTATACAGGCTTTCATAATCAGTAACTTTACTGCCATGTAACCACCCCTCCAAGGCCTTCACTGAATGGTCAACAAAGTCTACCCAGTCTTGTGAAGACTCCTTTTTGGTTTCTCTGAACTTCATCCTGTACTGTTCAGTGGTTAAGCCATAACCATCCAGGAGTGCATTCTTAAGAACTTTTAAATCATTGGCCTCCCTTTCTTTTACCATAAGGAGCCTAACCCTACCCTTTCCACTGAAAGATAGCCATAGGATAGCAGCCCACTGCCTTTGAGGGACATCCTGTACAACACAGGCCCTCTCAAGTGCAGCAAACCACTTGTTAATGTAATCCCCCTCCTTGTAAGGGGGAACTATCTTATGCAGATTCCTAGAATCATGCTCTTTTGTAGGATGACTATTTGGAATACTGCTGCTGCCACCATGGGTTTCTAAACCCAATTTCTGTCTTTCTCTTTCTATTTCTAAAGACTGCCTATCTAAATCCAGCTGTTGCTTCTTGAGCTTCAGCCTCGATTGTTCCACTCTCAATCTATTGAGCTCCCTTTCTAACACTCTGTCATCAGGGTGGGTGGGTAGGGCATGTCTTGAAACAGAAGAATGGTGAGAATGAACAGAAGGAGACCTGGCCCTAACAGATGTCACACTAACATTCTGGCCTACAGAAGTGATATTTCCACTGTGATGAGAAATAACACTATTACTGTGATGTGAGACAACACTCTTACTGTGATGTGAATTCACATTAGTACCAGCTATGCTAGGTGGCTTGCTAGGGGGCAGGTTGGAAAGCTTCCCTCCCACATCTTTTGCTAGGGGTGCCCCAGAATCAGAGTGGGAACCATCAGCTAATTTCTCACCAGAAGTGCCACCTAAGGTCTTATCTTGTTCAATGAGCATATTAACCAACAGTTGTCTTGAGGGATTCTTCCCTACCCCTAAACCTCTATCTACACAGAGACTCCTTGCTTCCTTCCAGCTAAGGTTGTCATAAGCTATGTTGGACAGATCAAGAGTTTGGCCTGTACCAGACATTTTAGACACTGTTTAAGGGATAAACAAAGTGAGAAAAAGTTTTTCAGAACTTTTTGAAAGACAGAAAAAAACTTTTAAAACTTTTTAAGACCTTTTTAGAAAGTTTAGAGGTACTTTACAGCACTTAGAAAAGAAGTGAGAGAAGAAAAGTAAAACTTTTTGGTTAGGTGTACATACACTGAACTTGTTTTGTATATTTTTCTCTTATGAAAAGTACAATGACAAAAGTGGTAAGTAGTTGCAAACTACTTATCCCACCGCTGCCACCAATGTAGGAGGCTGGACTGGCTTGTAGTGAGTACCAAGGGGTACTTACACCTTGCACCAGGCCCAGGTATCCCTTATTAGTGTAGAGGGGTGTCTAGCAGCTTAGGCTGATAGAAAAGGTAGCTTAGCAGAGCAGCTTAGGCTGAACTAGGAGACGAGTGAAGCTCCTACAGTACCACTAGTGTCACTTGCACAATATCATAAGAAAACACAATACACAGATATACTAAAAATAAAGGTACTTTATTTTTATGACAATATGCCAAAGTATCTCAGTGAGTACCCTCAGTATGAGGATAGCAAATATACACAAGATATATGTACACAATACCAAAATATGCAGTAATAGCAATAGAAAACAGTGCAAACAATGTATAGTCACAATAGAATGCAATGGGGGCACATAGGGATAGGGGCAACACAAACCATATACTCTAGAAGTGGAATGCGAACCACGAATGGACCCCAAACCTATGTGACCTTGTAGAGGGTCGCTGGGACTGTAAGAAAACAGTGAGGGTTAGAAAAATAGCCCACCCCAAGACCCTGAAAAGTGGGTGCCAAGTGCACCTAAGTTCCCCAAAGAGCACAGAAGTCGTGATAGGGGAATTCTGCAGGAAAGACCAACACCAGCAATGCAAAAACGATGGATTTCCAGACGAGGGTACCTGCGGAACAAGGGGACCAAGTCCAAAAGTCATGATCAAGTCGGGAGTGGGCAGATGCCCAGGAAATGCCAGCTGTGGATGCAAAGAAGCTGCCACCGGATGGTAGAAGCTGAGGATTCTGCAAGAACGACAAGGGCTAGAAACTTCCCCTTTGGAGGATGGATGTCCCACGTCGTGAAGAGTCGTGCAGAAGTGTTTTCCCGCAGAAAGACCGCAAACAAGCCTTGCTAGCGGCAAGGGTCGCGGTTAGGGTTTTTGGATGCAGCTGTGGCCCAGGAGGGACCAGGATGTCGCCAATTGCGTCAGGGGACAGAGGGGGCGCCCAGCAAGACAAGGAGCCCTATCAGAAGCAGGCAGCACCCGCAGAAGTGCCGGAACAGGCACTATGAAGTGGAGTGAAACAGTGCTCACTCGAAGTTGCACAAGAGAGTCCCACGCCGCCGGAGGACAACTCAGGAGCTCGTGCAATGCAGGTTAGAGTGCCGTGGACCCAGGCTTGGCTGTGCACGAAGGAAATCCTCGGTGAGTGCACAGGAGCCGGAGTAGCTGCAAAACACGTGGTTCCCAGCAATGCAGTCTGGCGTGGGGAGGCAAGGACTTACCTCCACCAAACTTGGACTGAAGAGTCACTGGACTGTGGGAGTCACTTGGACAGAGTTGCTGAGTTCAAGGGACCTCGCTCGTCGTGCTGAGAGGAGACCCAGAGGACCGGTGATGCAGTTCTTTGGTGCCTGCGGTAGCAGGGGGAAGATTCCGTCGACCCACGGGAGATTTCTTCGGAGCTTCTAGTGCAGAGAGGAGGCAGACTACCCCCACAGCAAGCACCACCAGGAAAACAGTTGAGAAGGCGGCAGGATCAGCGTTACAGTGTCGCAGTACTCGTCTTTGCTACTTTGTTGCAGTTTTGCAGGCTTCCAGCGCGGTCAGCAGTCGATTCCTTGGCAGAAGGTGAAGAGAGAGATGCAGAGGAACTCTGATGAGCTCTTGCATTCGTTATCTAAAGAATTCCCTAAATAGCCAGAAAAGGAGGTTTGGCTACTTAGGAGAGAGGATAGGCTAGCAACACCTGAAGGAGCCTATCAGAAGGAGTCTCTGACGTCACCTGCTGGCCCTGGCCACTCAGAGCAGTCCAGTGTGCCAGCAGCACCTCTGTTTCCAAGATGGCAGAGGTCTGGAGCACACTGGAGGAGCTCTGGGCACCTCCCAGGGGAGGTGCAGGTCAGGGGAGTGGTCACTCCCCTTTCCTTTGTCCAGTTTCGCGCCAGAGCAGGGATGAGGGATCCCTGAACCGGTGTAGACTGGCTTATGCAGAGATGGGCACCATCTGTGCCCATCAAAGCCTTTCCAGAGGCTGGGGGAGGCTACTCCTCCCCAGCCCTGACACCTTATTCCAAAGGGAGAGGGTGTAACACCCTCTCTCTGAGGAAGTCCTTTGTTCTGCCCTCCTGGGCCAAGCCTGGCTGGACCCCAGGAGGGCAGAAACCGGTCTGAGGGGTTGGCAGCAGCAGCAGCTGCAGTGAAACCCCGGGAAAGGCAGTTTGGCAGTACCCGGGTCTGTTCTAGAGACCCGGGGAATCATGGGATTGTCTCCCCAATACCAGGATGGCATTGGTGGGGCAATTTCATGATCTTAGACATGTTACATGGCCATATTCGGAGTTACCATTGTGAAGCTACACATAGGTAGTGACCTATATGTAGTGCACGCGTGTAATGGTGTCCCCGCACTCACAAAGTCCGGGGAATTGGCCCTGAACAATGTGGGGGCACCTTGGCTAGTGCCAGGGTGCCCACACACTAAGTAACTTAGCACCCAACCTTTACCAGGTAAAGGTTAGACATATAGGTGACTTATAAGTTACTTAAGTGCAGTGTAAAATGGCTGTGAGATAACGTGGATGTTATTTCACTCAGGCTGCAGTGGCAGGCCTGTGTAAGAATTGTCAGAGCTCCCTATGGGTGGCAAAAGAAATGCTGCAGCCCATAGGGATCTCCTGGAACCCCAATACCCTGGGTACCTCAGTACCATATAATAGGGAATTATAAGGATGTTCCAGTAAGCCAATGTAAATTGGTAAAATTGGTCACTAGCCTGTTAGTGACAATTTGGAAAGAAATGAGAGAGCATAACCACTGAGGTTTTGATTAGCAGAGCCTCAGTGAGACAGTTAGTCATAACACAGGTAACACATACAGGGCACACTTATGAGCACTGGGGCCCTGGCTGGCAGGGTCCCAGTGACACATACAACTAAAACAACATATATATAGTGAAATATGGGGGTAACATGCCAGGCAAGATGGTACTTTCCTACACTCACAAGCACTGTTCTCCAGCCCACTGTTAACTTGTCACTATGCCCTGTGATTGTCTCTCACTACCTCATTTGCAATTCATGTCCCTCTGCACTGTATGACACTTCACCCCAGCATGTCCAATGACATGTCCTTTTGCACTTGTGTAGGATCACAATGGAAGGTGTCACACTAATGGACTCACAATCTAGGAGTCTGTAAATATAGCACTACAGCGCTTTAAAATAAATAGCACTTACACAACCACTTTGTCTCTGTGTAATGTGACACATCAACCGTGAGGGAGATTAGTGATGTTTGCCTTGTGTCAATGCCCATAGAATGTCAATACAACTGCCCTGAAGGATTGTGGGCTGATAACTATGCACAGTTGTAGGATGCTGGCCTGGCTTATAGTGGGTACCTTGTGGTACTTACTCCCTGTGCCAGGTCCAGTTACCCCTTATTAGTGTAGAAGAGGTGTTTCTAGCAGCTTAGCCTGATAGAAGGTAGCTATGGCAAAGCAGCTTAGGCTGAACTAGGAGACATGCAAAGCTCCTACTATACCACTTATATCAAATGCACAATATCATAAGAAAACACAATACTCAGAGTTACTAAAAATAAAGGTACTTTATTTTTATGACAATATGCCACAAGTATCTCAGTGAGTACCCTCAGTAAGAAGGTAAGTAATATACACAAGTTATATGTACACAAACCCAAAACAGATAAGAAAGAGTCAGAAAAGTAATGCAAATAGTGTAGAATTACAATAGGATGCAATAGGCAAACATAGGTCTAGGGGCAACACAAACCATATACTCCAAATGTGGAATGCGAATCACAAATGGACCCCAGACCTATGGGAGCTTGTAGAGGGTCGCTGGGACTGTAAGAAAACAGTCAGGGTGTCCAAGATACCCCACCCCAAGACCCTGAAAAGTAGGAGTAAAGTACACCTACTACCCCAAAAGGACAAAATAGTCGTGATAGGGGGATTCTGCAAGAACCACAAACACCAGCAAGGCACTGAAGATGGATTCCTGGACCTGAAGACCTGCAAGGCAAGGGGACCAAGTCCAAGAGTTACGATAGTGTCCAGGGGGGGGCAGGAGCCCAGGAAACCCCGGATGAAGGTGCAAGGAAGCTGCCTCCGGATGGAAGAAGCTTAGGATTCTGCAACAACGAAGAGGACTAGGAACTTCTCCTTTGGACGGAAGATGTCCCACATCGTGCTGAAGGTTGCAGAAGTGTTCCCACACAGAAATACCGCAAAAAAGCCTTGCTAGCTGCAAGGGTCGCGGTAGAGGTTTTTGGGTGCTGCTGGGGACCAGGAAGGACCAGGATGTCGCCCCGGGGAGGAGGAGACAGAAGGGGCGCTCAGCAACTCAGAGAGCCCTCACAGAAGCAGGCAGCACCCGCAGAAGTACCCCAACAGGCACTTAGAGGAAAAGATCTTCTGGTGCAGGGTGAAGGCAGGCTACCCCCAGAGCATGCACCACCTGGAAACAGTCGAGAAAGCCGGCAGGATTAGGCGGTACAATGTTGCTGGTAGTCGTCTTGCTACTTTGTTGCGGTTTTGCAGGCGTCCTGGAGCAGTCAGCGGTCGATCCTTTGGTAGAAGGTGAAGAGGGAGATGCAGAGGAACTCTGATGATCTCTTGCATTCGTTATCTAAAGAATTCCCCAAAGCAGAGACCCTAAATATCCAGAAAATCCTTTGTTCTGCCTTCCTGGGCCAGGGCTGCTTGGACCCCAGGAGGGCAGAAACGTGTCTGAGGGGTTGGCAGCAGCAGCAGCTGCAGTGGAGACCCCGGAAAGGCAGTTTGGCAGTACCCGGGTTCTGTGCTAGACACCCGGGGGTCATGGAATTGTCCCCCCAATACCAGAATGGTATTGGGGTGACAATTCCAAGATCTTAGACATGTTACATGGCCATGTTCGGAGTTACCATTGTGACGCTATACATAGGTAGTGACCTATGTATAGTGCACGTGTGTAATGGTGTCCCTGTACTCACAAAGTTCGGGGAATTTCCCCTGAACGATGTGGGGGCACATTGGCTAGTGCCAGGGTGCCCACACACTAAGTAACTTGGCACCCAACCTTCACCAGGTGAAGGTTAGACATATAGGTGACTTATAAGTTACTTATGTGTAGTGGTAAATGGTTGTGAAATAACATGGACGTTATTTCACTCAGGCTGCAGTGGCAGTCCTGTGTAAGAATTGTCAGATCTCCCTATGGGTGGCAAAAGAAATGCTGCAGCCCATAGGGATCTCCTGGTACCCCAATACCCTGGATACCTCAGTACCATATACAAGGGAATTATATGGTTGTACCAGTATGCCAATGTGAATTGGTAAATTTAGTCACTAGCCTGCAGTGACAAATTTGGAAAGCAGAGAGAGCATAACCACTGAGGTTCTGGTTAGAAGAGCCTCAGTGAGACAGTTAGGCATCACACAGGGAACACATACAGGGCACATACTATGAGCACTGGGGCCCTGCCTGGCAGGGTCCCAGTGACACAAGGACTAAAACAACATACATACAGTGAAATATGGGGGTACCGACTGTTTCCTGGTGGTGCATGCTCTGGAGGTAGCCTGCCTTCACCCTGCACCAGAAGCTCCGAAGAAATCTCACGTGGGTCGACGGAATCTTCCCCCTGCTAACGCAGGCAGGAAAAGACTGCATCACCGGTCCTCTGGGTCCCCTCTCATCCTGACGAGCGTGGTCCGTGGAACACAGCAACTCTGTCCAAGTGACTCCCACAGTCCAGTGACGCTACAGTCGAAGTTTGGTGGAGGTAAGTCCTTGCCTCCCCACGCTAGACTGCAGAGCTGTGTACTGCGTGATTTGCAGCTGCTCCGGCTCATGTGCCCTCTTCCAGGATTTCCTTTGTGCACAGCCTAGCCTGGGTCCCCAGCACTCCATCCTGCAGTGCACAACCCTCTGAGTTGGCCTCCAACATTGTGGGACCCTCTTTTGTATCTTCGCGTGGACTCCAGTTCACTCTTTCTTCTAAGTGCCTGTTGGGGTATTTCTGCGGGTGCTTTCTGCTTCTGTGAGGGCTCTCTAAGCTGCTGAGCGCCCCTCTGTCTCCTCCTCCAAAAGGCGACATCCTGGTCCTTCCTGGTCCTCAGCAGCACCCAAAAACCTTCACCGCAACCTTTGCAGCTAGCAAGGCTTGTTTGCGGTATTTCTGCGTGGGAACACCTCTGCAAGCTTCATCGCCACGTGGGACATCTGTCTTCCAAAGGAGAAGTTCCTAGTCTTGCAGAACTCCAAGCTTCTTCCAACCGGAGGCAGCTTCCTTGCACCTTCATCTGGGGTTTCCTGGACTCCTGCCCCCCCTTGACACTGTCGCAACTTTTGGATTTGGTCCCCTTGCCTTGCAGGTACTCAGGTCCGGAAATCCATTGTCAGTGCACTGCTGGTGTTTGTTGTTCTTGCAGAATCCCCCTATCACGACTATTGTGCTCTATTGGGGTAGTAGTTGTACTTTACTCCTACTTTTCAGGGTCTTGGGCCGAGGTATCTCGGACACCCTGACTGTTTTCTTACAGTCCCAGCGACCCTCTACAAGTTCCCATAGGTCTGGGGTCCATTCGTGATTCGCATTCCACTTTTGGAGTATATGGTTTGTGTTGCCCCTAGACCTATGTGCTCCTATTGCAACCTATTGTAATTCTACACGGTTTGCATTACTTTTCTTGCTCTTACTTACCTAATTTTGGTTTGTGTACACATAACTTGTGTATATTACTTACCTTCTTACTGAGGGTACTCACTGAGATAGTTGTGGCATATTGTCATAAAAATAAAGTACATTTATTTTTAGTAACTCTGTATATTGTGTTTTCTTATGATATTGTGCATATGATATAAGTGGTATAGTAGGAGCTTTGCATGTCTCCTAGTTCAGCCTAAGATGCTTTGCCATAGCTACCTTCTATCAGCCTAAGCTGCTAGAAACACCTATATTCTACTAATAAGGGATAACTGGACCTGGCACAAGGTGTAAGTACCTTTGGTACCCATTACAAGCCAGGCCAGCCTCCTACATTGGTGGTGCAGTGGTGGGATAAGTACTTGTAACTGCTTTACCACTTTGTCATTTTGTACTTTTCATAAGAGAATCATATACCAAACAGTTCAGTGTATGTACACTTAACCAACAAAAGTTTGCTTTTCTACTCTAAAAGTTTTTACAAAGTTCTGAATAGTTTCTTAAAACTTCTAAAAGTTTTCTAAAAGTTAGAAAAAGTTTGTTCTCTGTGCTTTCAAAAGTTAGAAAACTTTTTCTTTCCTCTCCCTATCGCTAAACCTTTTTGCTATCATGTCTGTGGTAGATTCTGCTCTCAAAACTGTCAGTGCTAATTATGACATTTTGAACTACAAGAGCTTAAGGAGTCTCTGTTTAGATAGAGGTTTAGTCATAGGAAAGAACCCTACAAAAGAGTTTTTGTTTAACATGCTTATGGTGGATGACCAGAACAAGTGTGGCCCATCCAATGAGAGGTTAGTAGAAGCTTCCCAGTCTGATTCAGAGGAACCCCTTGAGGAAGCTGGGGAAGGTTCTGATAAGGGTCTGCCCCCTAGCAGGGCACCTACTAATGCTGGTAGTAATGGAGGTTCCCATCACAGTAGGGCATCCTTTATTCCTAGAGGCCAGGTTACCAGGGTCCAGACAGATAGGGACATGCCCCCCTCTGAAATTTCCCATTTGTCATCTGTGTCAAAGCATTCCCAACCCACCCACCCTGAGGATAACTTGTTAGAAAGGGAACTCAAAAAGTTGAGGGTTGAAGAGACCAGACTGAAGCTTAAACAGTAACAGCTGGCCTTAGATAGGGAATCCCTAGACATTGAGAAGGAAAGACAGAGGGTGGGGTTAGGACCCCATGGTGGCAGCAGCAGTATTCCTGATAGTAATCCTGTTAGAGAGCATGATTCCAGGAATCTGCACAAGAGAGTCCCCCCCTTACAAGGAGGGGGATGACATCAACAAGTGGTTTGCTGCACTTGAGAGGGCCTGTATGGTACAGTTGGTCCCTCAAAGGCAGTGGGCTGCTATTTTTGGCTATCTTTCACTGGAAAGGGTAGGGATAGGCTCCTTACTGTTAGAGAAAGTGAAGCTAACAACTACACAGTATTGAACAATGCACTCTTGGATGGATTTGGCTTAACCACTGAACAATACAGGATTAAGTTCAGAGTCACCAGAAAAGAGTCCTCTCAAAACTGGACAGATTTTGTGGACTGTTCAGTGAAGGCCTTGGAAGGGTGGTTACATGGCAATAAGGTATCTGACTATGAAAGCCTGTATAATCTTATTCTGAGAGAGCATATTCTGAATAACTGTGTGTAGGAGGCTGGCCTGGCTTGTAGTGGGTACCAAGGGGTACTTACACTCTGTACCAGGTCCAGTTATCCCTTATTAGTGTAAAAGAGGTGTTTTGTAGCAGCTTAGGCTGATAGAAGGTAGCTATAGCAGAGCAGCTTAGGCTGAAATAGGAGACATGCAAAGCTCCTACTATACCACTGGTGTCATATGCACAATATCATAAGAAAACACAATACACAGATATACTAAAAATAAAGGTACTTTATTTTTATGACAATATGCCAAAAGTATCTCAGTGAGTACCCTCAGTATGAGGATGCCAAATATACACAAGATATATGTACACAATACCAAAAATATGCAGTAATAGCAAAAGGAAGTAATGCAAGCAATGTAAAGTTACAGTAGAATGCAATAGGAGCACATAGGTATAGGGGCAACACAAACCATATACTCCAAAAGTGGAATGCGAAACACGAATGGACTCCAAACCTATGTGAGCTTGTAGAGGGTCACTGGGACTGTAAGAAAACAGTGAGGGTTAGAAAAATAGCCCACCCTAAGACCCTGAAAAGTAGGTGTAAAGTGCACCTATAACCCCCAGAGAGCACAGAAGTCGTGATAGGCGGTTTCTGCAAGGAAGACCAACACCAGCAAAGCAACCAAAGTGGATTTCCGGACGAGAGTACCTGTGGAACAAGGGGACCAAGTCCAAGAGTCGCGACAATGTCGAGAGAGGGCAGATGCCCAAGAAATGCCAGCTGAGGGTGCAAAGGAGCTGCCACCGGATGGTAGAAGCTGTGGATTCTGCAAGAACGAAGAGGGCTAGAAACTTCCCCTTTGGAGGATGGATGTCCCACGTCGTGAAGAAGCTTGCAGAGGTGTTCCCACGCAGAAAACCCACAAACAAGCCTTGCTAGCTGCAAGGGTCACAGTTAGGGTTTTTGGATGCTGCTGTGGCCCAGGAGGGACCAGGATGTCGCCACTTGGATGAGGAGACAGAGGGGGTGCCCAGCAAGGCAGGGAGTCCTCACAGAAGCAGGCAGCACTCGCAGAAGTACCGGAATAGGCACTTGGAAGAGGAGTGAACCAGAGTCCACCCGAAGACACAAAAGGGAGTCCCACGACGCCGTAGGACAACTCAGAAGGTTGTGCACTGCAGGTTAGGGAGTCGGGGACCCAGGCTTGGCTGTGCACATAGGAAATCCTGGAAGAGTGCACAGGAGCCGGAGCAGCTGCAAATCACGCGGTACCCAGCAATGCAGTCTAGCGTGGGGAGGCAAGGACTTACCTCCACCAAACTTGGACTGAAGAGTCACTGGACTGTGGGAGTCACTTGGACAGAGTTGCTGAGTTCCAGGGACCACGCTCGTCGTACTGAGAGGGGACCCAGAGGGCCGGTGATGCAGTCTATTGTTGCCTGCGGTTGCAGGGGGAAGATTCTGTCGTTCCACGGGAGATTTCTTCAGAGCTCCTGTTGCAAGAAGGAGGCAGGCTACCCCCAGAGCATGCACCACCAGGAAACAGGCGAGAAGGCGGCAGGATAAGCGATACAAGGTTGCAGTAGTCGTCTTTGCTACTTTGTTGCGGTTTTGCAGGCGTCCTGAGCAGTCAGCGGTCGATCCTTTGGCAGAAGGTGAAGAGAGAGATGCAGAGGAACTCTGGTGAGCTCTTGCATTCGGTATCTGAAGAATTCCCCAAAGCAGAGACCCTAAATAGCCAGAAAAGGAGTTTTGGCTACCTAGGAAGGAGGATAGGCTAGTAACACAGGTAAGAGCCTATCAGAAGGAGTCTCTGATGTCACCTGCTGGCACTGGCCACTCAGAGCATTCCAGTATGCCAGCAACACCTCTGAATCCAAGATGGCAGAGGTCTGGGGCACGCTAGAGGAGCTCTGGGCACCTCCCCTGGGAGGTGCAGGTCAGGGGAGTGGTCACTCCCCTTTCCTTTGTCCAATTTCGCGCCAGAGCAGGGCTTGGGGATCCCTGAACCGGTGTAGACTGGCTTATGCAGAGATGGGCACCATCTGTGCCCATCAAAGCATTTCCAGAGGCTGGGGGAGGCTACTCCTCCCCAGCCCTGACACCTTTTTCCAAAGGGAGAGGGTGTAACACCCTCTCTCTGAGGAAGTCCTTTGTCCTGCCTTCCTGGGCCAAGCCTGGCTGGACCCCAGGAGGGCAGAAACCTGTCTGAGGGGTTGGCAGCAGCAGCAGCTGCAGTGCAAACCCTGAAAAGGCAGTTTGGCAGTACCCGGGTTCTGTGCTAGAGACCCGGGGGATCATGGAATTGTCTCCCCAATGCCAGAATGGCAAAGGGGTGACAATTCCATGATCTTAGACATGTTACATGGCCATGTTCAGAGTTACCATTGTGACGCTATACATGGGTAGTGACCTATGTATAGTGCACGCGTGAAATGGTGTCCCCGCACTCACAAGGTCCGGGGAATTTGCCCTGAACGATGTGGGGGCACCTTGGCTAGTGCCAGGGTACCCACACACTAAGTAACTTTGCACCCAACCTTCACCAGGTGAAGGTTAGACATATAGGTGACTTATAAGTTACTTAAGTGCAGTGGTAAATGGCTGTGAAATAACGTGGACGTTATTTCACTCAGGCTGCGCTGGCAGGCCTGTGTAAGAATTGTCAGATATCCCTATGGGTGGCAAAAGAAATGCTGCAGCCCATAGGGATCTCCTGGAACCCCAATACCCTGGGTACCTCAGTACCATATACTAGGGAATTATATGGGTGTACCAGTATGCCAATATGAATTGGTGAAATTGGTCACTAGCCTGTTAGTGACAATTTGTAAAGCAGAGAGAGCATATCCACTGAGGTTCTGGTTAGCAGAGCCTCAGTGAGACAGTTAGTCATCACACAGGGAACACATACATATAGGCCACAAACTTATGAGCACTGGGGTCCTGGCTAGCAGGGTCCCAGTGACACATAACAAACATACTGACAACATAGGGTTTTCACTATGAGGACTGGGCCCTGGCTGGCAGGATCCCAGTGAGACAGTGAAAACACCCTGACATATACTCACAAACAGGCCAAAAGTGGGGGTAACAAGGCTAGAAAGAGGCTACTTTCTCACACTGTGTGTCTGACTTGTTGCACCAATACCTAGTGGACTCGGATCTGACCTCTCCCCAAGAATTGGGAAATAGAAGGCAGACAAGTGGGTCAGAACAAGGGTGAACAGAAAAGTTCATAAAGGAGATGACAAGGATGGCAAGAATAAGGATGGTAAGTCTTCTGACAAGGGTGGGGACAAAAGTAAACATACTGAGTCTTCATCAGGCCCACAAAAATCCTCTGGGGGTGGTGGGTCCAAATCCTCTTCCAATAATCAACCTAAAAAGCCTTGGGGTTATTTGTGTAAAGTCAAAGGCCATTGGGCAACTGATTCCAGTTGTCCAAAGAAAAACACCAAACCTCCCACCACCACAACCCCTGCTGCAAATTCTAGTGCCCCTAGTAATAGCAGTGGTGGTGGGAAACCTACTAATAGCCAATCCAAGGGTATAGCTGGGCTCACTATTGGCAATGTTGTTGGGGTTGGTCTTGTTAGGGAGACCACAGAGGCTGTTTTAGTCTATGAAGGTGCCATTGATTTGGCCACCTTGGTTGTTTGTCCCCTTAATATGGATAAGTACAAGCAACTTCCCCTAACAAATGGTGTTGAGATTCAGGCCTACAGGGACACAGGAGCCAGTGTAACTATGGTCACAGAGAAACTGGTCCACCCTGAACAACACCTACTTGGTCAGCAGTACCAAGTGACGGACGCTCATAACAACACTCTTAGCCACCCCATGGCTGTTGTGAATCTCAAATGGGGGGGTTACTGGTCCAAAGAAAGTTGTGGCTGCCTCAGATTTACCTGTAGACTGTCTACTAGGGAATGATTTAGAGACATCAGCTTGGGCAGAAGTGGAGTTGGAGGCTCATGCAGCAATACTGGGTATTCCTGGGCATATTTTTGCTTTAACCAGGGCTCAGGCCAAAAAGCAAAAAGGACAGGGTGACTTGGATCCTGGAATAATGGACCAAGTGCTACCTAAAGCTAGGGTTAGGAAAGGTAAATCCCTACCTACTATCCCTCCCTCTACAGATGATTCAACTTCTGAGGAAGAAGAATTTCCCCCCTGTACAGAACCTTCACCAGATGAGCTGGCAGCAGACACTGCTGAGCTTTTGGGTGGAGGGGGGCCTGCCAAGGAAGAGCTGAGTGTGGCTCAGCAAACCTGTCCCACATTAGAGGGTCTCAGACAGCAAGCTGTCAAACAGCAAAATGGGGATGTCAGTGACAGCCATAGAGTTTACTGGGAGGACAACCTCTTGTACACAGAGGCAAGGGACCCAAAACCTGGAGCAGCCAGGAGATTGGTCATTCCCCTGCAGTACAGAGAGTTTCTCCTAACTCTAGCACATGACATTTCTTTCTCTGGGCATATGGGCCAGATCAAAACTAGGATGTCAGAAGTCTTGTGTGACCTGCCAAGCCAGTTGCAAGACTGGTGGCACTCCAAAGGCCCCTCTAATTCCACTACCAGTGGTTGGGGTGCCCTATGAAAGGGTAAGGGTTGACATAGTTGGCCCCCTTGACCCTCTTACTGCTTCAAGCAATAGGTTTATCTGGGTGGTTGTGGACCATGCCACAAGATATCCTGAAACAATTCCTCTAAGGACCACTACAGCTCCTGCAGTGGCAAAGGCCCTCCTGGGAATCTTTTCCAGGGTAGGTTTTCCTAAAGAGGTAGTATCAGACAGGGGTAGAAACTTCATGTCTGCATACTTGAAACCAATGTGGAAGGAGTGTGGTGTTACCTACAAGTTTACCACTCATTACCATCCACAGACTAATGGACTGGTAGAGAGGTTTAATAAAACTCTCAAAGGTATGATAATGGGACTCCCTGAAAAACTCAGGAGGAGATGGGTTGCCCTGTTACCTAGCCTCCTTTTTGCTTACAGGGAGATATCCCAGAAAAGAGTGGGCTTCATCCCCTTTGAACTCCTCTTTGGACACCCTGTAAGAGGTCCACTCACTCTTGTGAAGGACGGTTGGGAACAACCTTTAAAAGCTCCCAAAAAGGACATAGTGAATTATATACTTGGCCTAAGATCCAGAATGGCTGAGTACATTAAAAAGGCCAGTTAAAACCTTCAGGCCAGCCAGGAGCTTCAAAAGCAATGGCATGACCAGAAGGCTGTTCTAATCCAGTACCAACCAGGACAGAAGGTGTGGGTATTGGAGACTGTGGCCTCAAGAGCACTCCAAGACAAATGGAGTGGACCCCATCAAGTTGTTGAGAAAAAGGGTAAGGTTACCTATTTGGTAGACCTCAGCATTGCCAGGAGTCCCCTTAGGGTGATTCATGTCAACCGCCTGACCGGGCAGATCTCATCCTTCTCATGGCAACAGATGAGGGACAGGAAGAGGAGAGTTACCCTCTCCCTGATCTCTTCTCCACCACTGAAGCAGATGCCTTAGTGGAAGGAGTAGTTTTGGCAGATTGTCTAACTGCAGAACAGAAAAACAACTGCATCAATCTCTTAGGACAATTTTCTGACCTCTTTTCAATTGTACCAGGTACAATATCCTGGTGTGAACACACAATTGATACTGGAGACAGCTTGCCTATAAAAAGTAAGATTTATAGGCAGCCTGACCATGTCAGAGGCTGCATTAAACAAGAGGTGCAGAAAATGCTGGATCTGGGAGTGATTGAGCCTTCTGAAAGCCCATGGGCTAGCCCAGTGGTTCTTGTACCAAAGCCACACACAAAAGATGGAAAAAGGGAGATGAGGTTTTGTGTAGCCTACAGAGGTCTCAATCAGGTAACAAAAACTGATGCTCACTCTATACCCACGGCAGATGAGCTCATTGATACACTGCCATCTGCCAACTATTTTAGCACTTTTGATTTGACTGCAGGGTATTGGCAGATCAAATTGGCAGAAGATGCTAAACCAAAGACTGCATTTTCAACTATAGGAGGGCACTACCAATTTACAGTGATGCCCTTTGGTTTGCAAAATGCACCTGCCACTTTTCAGAGGTTGGTGAACACAGTACTGCAAGGGTTGGAAGCTTTCAGTGCAACATATCTTGATGATATTGCTGTATTTAGCTCAACCTGTGATGAGCACCTGGTCCACCTTTGGAATGTTTTGGAGGCCCTGCAAAAGGCAGGCCTCACTATCAAGGCCTCAAAGTGCCAGATAGGGCAGGGAAAAGTGGTTTATCTGGGCCACCTGGTAGGTGGAGAACAGATTGCACCAATGCAGGGGAAAATCCAGACAATCATGGATTGGGTTCTGTAGGAAAGTACCATCTTGCCTGGCATGTTACCCCCATATTTCACTGTATATATGTTGTTTTAGTTGTATGTGTCACTGGGACCCTGCCAGCCAGGGCCCCAGTGCTCATAATTGTGCACTGTATGTGTTACCTGTGTTACGACTAACTGTATCACTGAGGCTCTGCTATCCAGAACCTCAGTGGTTATGCTCTCTCATTTCTTTCCAAATTGTCACTAACAGGCTAGTGACCAATTTCACCAATTTACATTGGCATACTGGAACACCCTTATAATTCCCTAGTATATGGTACTGAGGTACCCAGGGTATTGGGGTTCCAGGAGATCCCCATGGGCTGCAGCATTTCTTTTGCCACCCATAGGGAGCTCTGACAATTCTTACACAGGCCTGCCCTTGCAGCCTGAGTAAAATAACGTCCACGTTATTTCACAGCCATTTACCACTGCACTTAAGTAACTTATAAGTCACCTATATGTCTAACCTTTACCTGGTAAAGGTTGGGTGCTAAGTTACTTAGGGCCTCATTATGACCCTGGCGGTAGAGAACCGCCAGGGCCAACGGGGGCGGGAGCACCGCCGACAGGCCGGCGGTGCTCCCTTGGGCATTCTGACCGCGGCGCTTTGGCCGCGGTCAGAAAGGGAAAACCGGCGGTCTCCCGCCGGTTTTCCACTGCCCCTAAGAATCCTCCAAGGCGGCGCAGCTCGCTGCGCCGCCGAGGGGATTCTGACAATCCTTACCGCCATCCTGTTCCTGGCGGCTCGCCCGCCAGGAACAGGATGGCGGTAAGGATTGTCGTGGGGCCCCTGGGGGCCCCTGCAGTGCCCATGCCAATGGCATGGGCACTGCAGGGGCCCCCGTAAGAGGGCCCGCTAGTATTTCACTGTCTGCGTAGCAGACAGTGAAATACGCGACGGGTGCAGTAGCACCCGTCGCACCTTCCCACTCCGCCGGCTCGATTACGAGCCGGCATCCTCGTGGGAAGGGAGTTTTTCCCTGGGCTGGCGGGCGGTCTTTTGGAGACCGCCCGCCAGCCCAGGGAAAAACTCATAATACCCTCCGCGGTCTTTTGACCGCGGAGCGGTATTATGGAGGGCTGAATTCTGGCGGGCGGCGGAGAATGAGGGCCTTAGTGTGTGGGCACCCTGTGTAGGAGGCTGGACTGGCTTGTAGTGAGTACCAAGGGGTACTTGCACCTTGCACCAGGCCCAGTTATCCCTTATTAGTGTATAGGGTGTCTAGCAGCTTAGGCTGATAGATAATGGTAGCTTAGCAGAGCAGCTTAGGCTGAACTAGGAGACGTGTGAAGCTACTACAGTACCACTTAGTGTCATATGCACAATATCATAAGAAAACACAATACACAGTTATACTAAAAATAAAGGTACTTTATTTTTATGACAATATGCCAAAGTATCTTAGAGTGTACCCTCAGTGAGAGGATAGGAAATATACACAAGATATATATACACAATAGCAAAAATATGCAGTATAGTCTTAGAAAACAGTGCAAACAATGTATAGTTACAATAGGATGTAATGGGGAAACATAGGGATAGGGGCAACACAAACCATATACTCCAAAAGTGGAATGCGAACCACGAATGGACCCCAAACCTATGTGACCTTGTAGAGGGTCGCTGGGACTATTAGAAAATAGTGAGAGTTAGAAAAATAACCCTCCCCAAGACCCTGAAAAGTGAGTGCAAAGTGCACTAAAGTTCCCCTAAGGACAAAGAAGTCGTGTTAGAGGAATAATGCAGGAAAGACACAAACCAACAATGCAACAACTGTGGATTTCCAATCTAGGGTACCTGTGGAACAAGGGGACCAAGTCCAAAAGTCACAAGCAAGTCGGAGATGGGCAAATGCCCAGGAAATGCCAGCTGCGGGTGCAAAGAAGCTTCTACTGGACAGAAGAAGCTGAGGTTTCTGCAGGAACGAAAAGGGCTAGAGACTTCCCCTTTGGTGGACGGATCCCTCTCGCCGTGGAGAGTCGTGCAGAAGTGTTTTCCCGCCGAAAGAACGCCAACAAGCCTTGCTAGCTGCAAATCGTGTGGTTAGCGTTTTTGGACGCTGCTGAGGCCCAGGAGGGACCAGGAGGTCGCAAATTGGACCAGCAGAGAGAGGGGACGTCGAGCAAGACAATGAGCCCTCTCTGAAGCAGGTAGCACCCGGAGAAGTGCCAGAAACAGGCACTACGAGGATGCGTGAAATGGTGCTCACCCGAAGTCGCACAAAGGAGTCCCCCGTCGCCGGAGACCAACTTAGAAAGTCGTGCAATGCAGGTTAGAGTGCCGTGGACCCAGGCTTGGCTGTGCACAAAGGATTTCCGCCGGAAGTGCACAGGGGCCGGAGTAGCTGCAAAAGTCGCGGTTCCCAGCAATGCAGCCCAGCGAGGTGAGGCAAGGACTTACCTCCACCAAACTTAGACTGAAGAGTCACTGGACTGTCGGGGTCACTTGGATAGAGTCGCTGGATTCGAGGGACCTTGCTCGTCGTGCTGAGAGGAGACCCAAGGGACCGGTAATGCAGCTTTTTGGTGCCTGCGGTTGCAGGGGGAAGATTCCGTCAACCCACGGGAGATTTCTTCGGAGCTTCTGGTGCAGAGAGGAGGCAGACTACCCCCACAGCATGCACAAGCAGGAAAACAGTCGAGAAGGCGGCAGGATCAGCGTTACAGAGTTGCAGTAGTCGTCTTTGCTACTATGTTGCAGGTTTGCAGGCTTCCAGCGCGGTCAGCAGTCGATTCCTTGGCAGAAGGTGAAGAGAGAGATGCAGAGGAACTCGGATGAGCTCTTACATTCGTTATCTAAAGTTTCCCCAGAGACAGAGACCCTAAATAGCCAGAAAAGAGGGTTTGGCTACCTAGGAGAGAGGATAGGCTACTAACACCTGAAGGAGCCTATCAGCAGGAGTCTCTGACGTCACCTGGTGGCACTGGCCACTCAGAGCAGTCCAGTGTGCCAGCAGCACCTCTGTTTCCAAGATGGCAGAGGTCTGGAGCACACTGGAGGAGCTCTGGACACCTCCCAGGGGAGGTGCAGGTCAGGGGAGTGGTCACTCCCCTTTCCTTTGTCCAGTTTCGCGCCAGAGCAGGGCTAAGGGGTCCCCTGAACCGGTGTAGACTGGCTTATGCAGAATTGGGCACATCTGTGCCCAACAAAGCATTTCCAGAGGCTGGGGGAGGCTACTCCTCCCCTGCCTTCACACCATTTTCCAAAGGGAGAGGTTGTCACACCCTCTCTCAGAGGAAGTTCTTTGTTCTGCCATCCTGGGCCAGGCCTGGCTGGACCCCAGGAGGGCAGATGCCTGTCTGAGGGGTTGGCAGCAGCTGCAGTGAAACCCCAGGAAGGGCAGTTTGGCAGTACCAGGGTCTGTGCTACAGACCACTGGGATCATGGGATTGTGCCAACTATGCCAGGATGGTATAGAGGGGGCAATTCCATGATCATAGACATGTTACATGGCCATATTCGGAGTTACCATTGTGAAGCTACATATAGGTAGTGACCTATATGTAGTGCACGCGTGTAATGGTGTCCCCGCACTCACAAAGTTCAGGGAATTGGCTCTGAACAATGTGGGGGCACCTTGGCTAGTGCCAGGGTGCCCTCACACTAAGTAACTTTGCACCTAACCTTTACCAGGTAAAGGTTAGACATATAGGTGACTTATAAGTTACTTAAGTGCAGTGTAAAATGGCTGTGAAATAACGTGGACGTTATTTCACTCAGGCTGCAGTGGCAGGCCTGTGTAAGAATTGTCAGAGCTCCCTATGGGTGGCAAAAGAAATGCTGCAGCCCATAGGGATCTCCTGGAACCCCAATACCCTGGGTACCTCAGTACCATATACTAGGGAATTATAAGGGTGTTCCAGTAAGCCAATGTAAATTGGTAAAAATGGTCACTAGCCTGTTAGTGACAATTTGGAAAGAAATGAGAGAGCATAACCACTGAGGTTCTGATTAGCAGAGCCTCAGTGAGACAGTTAGTCACTACACAGGTAACCCATTCAGGTACACTTATGAGCACTGGGGCCCTGGGTTACCAGGGTCCCAGTGACACATACAACTAAAACAACATATATACAGTGAAAAATGGGGGTAACATGCCAGGCAAGATGGTACTTTCCTACACAACCCCCCTCCCCAAACGAAGGACAATAAGACTAGCCATGACCTGATGAGTCTTCATTGTCTAAGTGGAAATATCTGGAGAGTCCATCTGCATTGGAGTGGCTACTCCCAGGTCTATGTTCCACTGTATAGTCCATTCCCTGAAGGGATATGGACCACCTCAACAATTTAGGATTTTCACCTTTCATTTGTTTTAGCCAAAGTAGAGGTTTGTGGTCTGTCTGAACAATGAAGTGAGTGCCAAACAGGTATGGCCTCAACTTCTTCAGTGCCCAGACCACAGCAAAGGCCTCCCTCTCTATGGCAGACCAACGCTTTTCTCTAGGGGTCAACCTCCTACTAATAAAAGCAACAGGTTGATCCTGGCCCTCAGAATTAAGTTGTGATAGGACTGCCCCTACTCCTAATTCAGATGCATCAGTTTGGACATAGAATTTTTTAGAGTAACAAGGGCTTTTCAGGACAGGTGCAGAGCACATGGCCTGCTTCAGCTCCTCAAAAGCTTTCTGACAGTTTGCTGTCCATAATACCTTTTTAGGCATTTTCTTGGATGTGAGGTCATTAAGAGGGGCTGCAATGGAGCCATAGTTCTTAATGAACCTCCTGTAATACCCAGTGAGGCCTAGGAAGGCTCTCACCTGAGTCTGAGTGGTAGGGGGAACCCAATCAATAATTGTTTGGATTTTCCCCTGAAGTGGTGCAATCTGTTCCCCACCAACAAGGTGTCCCAGATAAACCACCTTACCCTGCCCTATCTGGCACTTTGAAGCCTTGATAGTGAGGCCTGCCTTTTGCAGGGCCTCCAAAACTTTCCATAGGTGGACCAGGTGATCATCCCAGCTGGAGCTAAAGACAGCTATATCGTCCAAATATGCTGCACTGAAAGCTTCCAGCCCTTGCAGGACTGTGTTCACCAACCTCTGAAAAGTGGCAGGTGCATTTTTCAAACCAAAAGGCATTACAGTAAACTGGTAATGTCCTCCAATGGTAGAAAATGCAGTCTTAGGTTTAGCATCTTCTGACAATTTGATCTGCCAATACCCTGCAGTCAAATCAAAAGTGCTTAGATACTTGGCAGATGCCAGTGTATCTATGAGCTCATCTGCCCTGGGTATAGGGTGAGCATCAGTTTTGGTTACCAAGTTGAGACCTCTATAGTCTACACAAAACCGCATTTCCTTCTTTCCATCTTTGGAATGGGGTTTTGGTACCAGTACCACAGGAGAAGCCCATGGACTGTCAGAGTGCTCAACCACTCCTAGTTCTAACATTTTCTGGACCTCTTGCTTTATGCAGTCCCTGACATGGTCAGGCTGCCTAAAGATCTTACTTTTGACAGGCAAGCTGTCTCCAGTATCTATAGTGTGCTCACACCAAGAAGTGGTACCTGGCACAGTAGAGAAGAGTTCAGAGAATTGATCTAGGAGATTTATGCAATTGTCTTTCTGCTCAGCAGTAAGACAATCAGCCAAAAGTACACCTTCCACCAGAGCATCTTGTTCTGTGGAAGAGAAGAGATCAGGTAAAGGATCACTGTCTTCTTCCTGTCCCTCATCAGTTGCCATGAGCAGGGTGAGATCAGCCCTGTCATAGTAGGGTTTCAGGCGGTTGACATGGAGCACCCTAAGGGGACTCCTGGCAGTGCCTAAGTCAACTAAATAGGTGACTTCTCCCTTCTTTTCAACAATTGTGTGGGGTCCACTCCATTTATCTTGGAGTGCTCTTGGGGCCACAGGCTCCAAGACCCACACTTTCTGCCCTGGTTGGTACTGAACCAAAACAGCCTTCTGATCATGCCATTGCTTCTGGAGCTCTTGGCTGGCCTGAAGGTTTCTACTGGCCTTTTTCATGTACTCAGCCATCCTTGATCTGAGGCCAAGTACATAATCCACAATATCCTGCTTAGGAGCTTTTAAAGGTTGTTCCCAACCCTCCTTTACAAGTGTGAGTGGACCCCTAACAGGGTGTCCAAAAAGAAGTTCAAAGGGGCTGAAGCCCACTCCTTTCTGGGGTACCTCCCTGTAGGCAAAAAGGAGGCATGGTAGAAGGATATCCCATCTCCTGCGGAGTTTTTCAGGGAGACCCATAATCATGCCTTTGAGAGTTTTATTAAATCTCTCCACCAGTCCATTTGTTTGTGGATGATAGGGTGTTGTGAACTTGTACGTTACACCACACTCCTTCCACATGGCCTTTAAGTATGCAGACATGAAATTGCTTCCCCTGTCTGATACTACTTCCTTTGGGAAGCCCACCCTGGAAAATATTCCCAGGAGGGCCTTTGCCACTGCAGGTGCTGTAGTGGTCCTTAAAGGAATAGCTTCAGGATATCTTGTGGCATGGTCCACTACCACTAAGATGAATCTATTGCCTGAAGCAGTAGGAGGGTCAAGGGGGCCAACTATGTCAACCCCTACCCTTTCAAAGGGAACCCCAACCACAGGCAGTGGAATAAGGGGTGCCTTTGGTGTGCCACCTGTCTTGCCACTGGCTTGACAGGTTTCACAGGACTTACAAAATTCCTTTGTGTCCTCAGACATCCTAGGCCAATGAAACAATGGAACCAGTCTGTCCCAAGTTTTCATTTGACCCAGGTGCCCAGCTAGGGGAATGTCATGTGCCAGGGTTAGGAGGAACTTTCTGTACTCCTGAGGAATCCCTAATCTCCTGGCAGCTCCAGGTTTAGGATCCCTATGCTCAGTGTACAAGAGGTTGTCCTCCCAGTAAACTCTGTGAGAGTCACTGACATCCCCATTAGCCTGTTTGACAGCTTGCTGTCTGAGACCCTCTAATGTGGGACAGGTTTGCTGTGCCACACTCAGCTCCTCTCTGGCAGGCCCCCCTTCACCCAAAAGCTCAGCAGTGTCTGCTTCCAGCTCCTCTGGTGTAGGTTCTGCACAGGGAGGGAATTCTTCTTCCTCAGAAGTTGAATCCACTGTAGAGGGAGGGATAGTAGGAAGTGGTTTGCTTCTACTAGCCCTAGCTTTAGGGAGCACTTGGTCCATTGTTCCAGGATCCAAGCTTCCCTGTCCTTTTTGCTTTTTGGCCTGAGCCCTTGTCAAAGCAAAAATATGCCCTGGGATGCCCAGCATTGCTGCATGGGCTTCCAACTCCACATCTGACCAAGCTGATGTCTCCAAATCATTCCCTAATAGACAGTCTACAGGTAAATCTGAAGCTACCACAACTTTCTTTGGACCAGTAACCCCCCCCCCAGTTGAGATTTACAACAGCCATGGGGTGGCTAAGTGTGTTGTTGTGAGCATCGGTTACTTGGTACTGGTGACCAAGTAGGTGTTGTTCAGGGTGGACCAGTTTCTCTATGACCATAGTCACACTGGCACCAGTGTCCCTGTAGGCCTGAACCCCAACACCATTTATTAGGGGTAGCTGCTTGTACTTATCCATATTAAGGGGACAAGCAACTAAGGTGGCTAAATCAATAGCCCCCTCAGAGACTAACACAGCCTCTATGGCCTCCCTAACAAGGCCAACCCCAACTAAGTTACCAATAGTGAGCCCAGCTACTCCCTTGGATTGGCTATTAGTAGGTTTGCTCCCACCACCACTGCTATTAGTAGGGACACTAGGTGTAGCAGTAGGGGTTGTAGTGGTAGGAGGCTTGGTGCCTTTCTTTGGACAACTGGGATCTGTTGTCCAATGGCCTTTTATTTTACATAAATAGCACCATGGTTTCTTTTCCTTGTTCTGATTAAAAGAGGATTTGGGCCCACCACCCCCACCAGAGTGTTTTTGTGGGTCTGATGAAGACTCATTTTTAGATTTGTCCCCACCCTTGTCAGAAGACTTACCATCCTTCTTTTTGTTGCCATCTTTGTCACCCCCTGTATGAACTTTTCTGTTCACCCTTGTTCTGACCCATTTGTCTGCCTTCTTTCCCAATTCTTGGGGAGAGGTCAGATCAGAGTCCACCAAGTACTGGTGCAACAAATCAGACACACAATTATTAAGAATATGCTCTCTCAGGATCAAGTTATACAGGCTGTCATAATCAGTAACTTTACTGCCATGTAACCACCCCTCCAAGGCCTTCACTGAATGGTCAATGAAATCAACCCAGTCTTGTGAAGACTCCTTTTTGGTCTCTCTGAACTTTATCCTGTATTGTTCAGTGGTTAAGCCATAACCATCCAGGAGTGCATTCTTAAGAACTTGGAAATTATTAGCATCATTTTCTTTCACAGTAAGGAGCCTATCCCTACCTTTTCCACTAAATGATAGCCATAGGATAGCAGCCCACTGCCTTTGAGGGACATCCTGTACAACACAGGCCCTCTCAAGTGCAGCAAACCACTTGTTAATGTCATCCCCCTCCTTATAAGGGGGAACTATCTTATGCAGATTCCTGGAATCATGCTCTTTTGCAGGATGACTATGGGGAATACTGCTGCTGCCACCATGGGTTTCTAAACCCAGTTTCTGTCTCTCCTTCTCTACTTCTAAAGTCTGTCTATCCAAATCCAGCTGTTGCTTCTTGAGCTTCAGTCTGGTTTGTTCCACTCTCAATCTATTGAGCTCCCTTTCTAACAATCTGTCATCAGGGTGGGTGGGAGGGACATGCCATGAAACAGAAGTATGGTGAGAATGGACAGAAGGAGACCTGTCCCTTACAGAAGCCACCCTAACAGCTTGGCTAACAGAAACATCACTACCAGTATGGTGAGAATAAATGCTTTTGCTATGATGTGAGACAACACTATTTATATGGTGTGGCTCATGATCATTACCAACTATGCTAGACTGTCTAGTAATGGGCAGGCTAGGAAGTTTCTTTCCTGAATCTTTTCCTGGGGGAGTCCCTGGATCAGATTGAGAACCATTAGCTACTTTTTCAACAGATGGGGCACTTATGGCCTTATCCTGTACTCTAAGCATGTTAATTAACAGTTCTAAGGAAGGATTCTTCCCTACACTCAAACCTCTCTCTATGCAGAGACTCCTTGCTCCTTTCCAGCTAAGGTGATCATATGCAAGTTTGGACAGATCAACATTTTGGCCTGTGCCAGACATTTTTAGAGAGAGTTAAAGTGATAGTAAAAGATAAAAAGTTTGTCAGAGCTTTTAGAAAGACAGAGAAAAAAACTTTTAAAACTTTTTAGAACTTTTTAGAAAGTTAGAAGTACTTTTCAGCACTTAGAAAAGAGTGAAAAGAGGAAATGCAAAACTTTTTGGCTATGTGTATATACACTGACCTTGTTTTGTATATTTTTCTCTTATGAAAAGTACAATGACAAGAGTGGTAAGTAGTCTCAAAGCACTTATCCCACCGCTGCACAACCAATGTAGGAGGCTGGACTGGCTTGTAGTGAGTACCAAGGGGTACTTGCACCTTGCACCAGGCCCAGTTATCCCTTATTAGTGTATAGGGTGTCTAGCAGCTTAGGCTGATAGATAATGGTAGCTTAGCAGAGCAGCTTAGGCTGAACTAGGAGACGTGTGAAGCTACTACAGTACCACTTAGTGTCATATGCACAATATCATAAGAAAACACAATACACAGTTATACTAAAAATAAAGGTACTTTATTTTTATGACAATATGCCAAAGTATCTTAGAGTGTACCCTCAGTGAGAGGATAGGAAATATACACAAGATATATATACACAATAGCAAAAATATGCAGTATAGTCTTAGAAAACAGTGCAAACAATGTATAGTTACAATAGGATGCAATGGGGAAACATAGGGATAGGGGCAACACAAACCATATACTCCAAAAGTGGAATGCGAACCACAAATGGACCCCAAACCTATGTGACCTTGTAGAGGGTCGCTGGGACTATTAGAAAATAGTGAGAGTTAGAAAAATAACCCTCCCCAAGACCCTGAAAAGTGAGTGCAAAGTGCACTAAAGTTCCCCTAAGGACAAAGAAGTCGTGTTAGAGGAATAATGCAGGAAAGACACAAACCAACAATGCAACAACTGTGGATTTCCAATCTAGGGTACCTGTGGAACAAGGGGACCAAGTCCAAAAGTCACAAGCAAGTCGGAGATGGGCAAATGCCCAGGAAATGCCAGCTGCGGGTGCAAAGAAGCTTCTACTGGACAGAAGAAGCTGAGGTTTCTGCAGGAACGAAAAGGGCTAGAGACTTCCCCTTTGGTGGACGGATCCCTCTCGCCGTGGAGAGTCGTGCAGAAGTGTTTTCCCGCCGAAAGAACGCCAACAAGCCTTGCTAGCTGCAAATCGTGCGGTTAGCGTTTTTGGACGCTGCTGAGGCCCAGGAGGGACCAGGAGGTCGCAAATTGGACCAGCAGAGAGAGGGGACGTCGAGCAAGACAAGGAGCCCTCTCTGAAGCAGGTAGCACCCATAGAAGTGCCAGAAACAGGCACTACGAGGATGCGTGAAACGGTGCTCACCCGAAGTCGCACAAAGGAGTCCCACGTCGCCGGAGACCAACTTAGAAAGTCGTGCAATGCAGGTTAGAGTGCCGTGGACCCAGGCTTGGCTGTGCACAAAGGATTTCCGCCGGAAGTGCACAGGGGCCGGAGTAGCTGCAAAAGTCGTGGTTCCCAGCAATGCAGCCCAGCGAGGTGAGGCAAGGACTTACCTCCACCAAACTTGGACTGAAGAGTCACTGGACTGTGTGGGTCACTTGGACAGAGTCGCTGGATTCGAGGGACCTCGCTCGTCGTGCTGAGAGGAGACCCAAGGGACTGGTAATGCAGCTTTTTGGTGCCTGCGGTTGCAGGGGGAAGATTCCGTCGACCCACGGGAGATTTCTTCGGAGCTTCTGGTGCAGAGAGGAGGCAGACTACCCCCACAGCATGCACAAGCAGGAAAACAGTCGAGAAGGCGGCAGGATGAGCGTTACAGAGTTGCAGTAGTCGTCTTTGCTGCTATGTTGCAGGTTTGCAGGCTTCCAGCGCGGTCAGCAGTCGATTCCTTGGCAGAAGGTGAAGAGAGAGATGCAGAGGAACTCGGATGAGCTCTTACATTCGTTATCTAAAGTTTCCCCAGAGACAGAGACCCTAAATAGCCAGAAAAGAGGGTTTGGCTACCTAGGAGAGAGGATAGGCTACTAACACCTGAAGGAGCCTATCAGCAGGAGTCTCTGACGTCACCTGGTGGCACTGGCCACTCAGAGCAGTCCAGTGTGCCAGCAGCACCTCTGTTTCCAAGATGGCAGAGGTCTGGAGCACACTGGAGGAGCTCTGGACACCTCCCAGGGGAGGTGCAGGTCAGGGGAGTGGTCACTCCCCTTTCCTTTGTCCAGTTTGTATGTATGTATGTTGTTTTAGTCCTTGTATCACTGAGACCCTGCCAGGCAGGGCCCCAGTGCTCATAGTATGTGCCCTCTATGTGTTCCCTGTGTGGTGCCTAACTGTCTCACTGAGGCTCTGCTAACCAGAACTTCAGTGGTTATGTTCTCTCTGCTTTACAAATTTGTCACTGCAGGCTAGTGACTAAATTTACCAATTCACATTTGCATACTGGTACACCCATATAATCCCCTTGTATATGGTACTGAGGTACCCAGGCTATTGGGGTTCCAGGAGATCCCTATGGGCTGCAGCATTTCTTTTGCCACCCATAGGGAGCTCTGACAATTTTTACACAGGCCAGCCACAGCAGCGTGCGTGAAATAACGTCCTCGTTATTTCACAGCCATTTACCACTGCACATAAGTAACTTATAAGTCACCTATATGTCTAAGCTTCACCTGGTGAAGGTTGGGTGCCAAGTTACTTAGTGTGTGGGCACCCTGGCACTAGCCAAGGTGCCCCCACATCGTTCAGGGCAAATTCCCCGGACTTTGTGAGTGCGGGGACACCATTACACACGTGCACTATACATAGGTCACTACCTATATATAGCATCAGAATGGTAACTCCGAACATGGCTGTGTAACATGTCCAAAATCATGGAATTGTCACCTCAATACCCGATACCTAGTATCCTGGCCTCTTGGAGTGAAAGATGCCCTACTGATGTGTGACCCTCTAACACTACCAGTGTCACTAGGTGGCCTGCTAGGGGGCAGGACTTTGGAAGAACCCTCCCCAGCATCTTCAGGGAACTCCTCTTAGTCTGCCCTGGAAGCCTCCCCTTTTTCTACCCTCTCCTGAGATGGGCCAGACTGGTTCTGGTCATCCTCAATGAGCAAGTTAAAGAGAAACTCTTTTGTTGGATTCTTACCTATACTTAAACCTCTATCCAGGCAGAGACCCCTCAAACTTTTATAGTTCAAACTCTCATATGTTGCATTAATAGTTTTGGGAGTGGGCTATGAAGACATGATAGAAAAGCCTGTAAGCCTGTAAGCTGAAAGCCTGTATAATCTAATCCTGAGAGAGCATATTCTTAACAATTGTGTGTCTGATTTGTTGCACCAGTACTTGGTAGACTCAGATCTAATCTCTCCCCAATAATTGGGAAAGAAGGCAGACAAATGGGTCAGAACAAGAGTGAAAAGAAAAGTTCATACAGGATGTGACAAGGATGGCAAGAAGAAAGATGGTGAGAAATCTGAAGATGAGCATGGGGATAAAGGTAAAACTAGGGATCCTTCTTCAAATCCTAAACACTCTTCAAGGAGTAGGGATAAATCATCTTCTTCCTCTTCTTCACAACTCACACACATTAAAAGGCCTTGGTGCTATGTGTGTAAAAATAAAGGCCATAGGCCAGGGAATAAGTCCTGCCCAGGTAAACCCCCTGAGACTACCACCACTAATACATCAAACTTTAGTTCCCCTAGCAGTAGTGGTAATAGTTGTGGGACTGCTGGCAACAGTCAAAATAAGGGTGTAGTTGGGTTCCCTTATGGGTCCATCATAGAAACTGGGGTAGTCAGTCCCAAGACAGTTTCTGTCACACCTGGTGGCATTGGCCTTGCCACACTGGCTGCTTGTCCCCTTACAATGGATAAGTACAGGCAGACAGTTTCAATAAATAATGTTGAGGCTCAGGCCTACAGGGACACAGGTGCCAGTATCACTTTGGTGTCTGAAAACCTAGTGTCTCCTGAACAAAACATCTTTGGACAACAGTACAAGATTATTGATGTCCATAACTCCACTAAGTTTCTTCCCTTAGGTATAATTCAGTTTAGTTGGGGTGGAGTTACTGGCCCTAAGCAGGTGGTAGTATCACCTAGCTTACCTTTAGACTGTCTCCTAGGTAATGACGTAGAGGCCTCAGGTTGGGCTGAGGTAGAGTTTAATACCCATGCAGCCATGCTGGGTATCCCTGAGGAATTGCTTCCTCTCATTTCAGCTGAAATGAAAAAGCAAAGGAGAGAAAAAGTCCTGAAAACTCAGGATCCTTCTCCAACAGGTAAAAAGGGCATCAAAGTCTTCCCTACCCACCCTTCCATTCAGGATACCATTCCTGTGGTGGGAGAAACCTCTCCTGGGGTGGCACCTGTATCAAGGGAACCACCAGCTAGCACAGCTGAACTCCCTGAGGTAGAAGTACCTCTCTGTGGGATAACTAATATTGGTGAGAAAAAGTGCACCATTTTAGTTAACATGGAGCATCCCTCCAACCCTCCCAGAGAAACTTTAGTGCAGCAACTGTGCACTGCCTCACAACACTTAGGACAGCAGCCCTGCCCTAGTGTGGAGCTCATAGGACAGCATCCCTGCCCTGCTCCAACTCAAGAGAAACAGCATCCCTGTTCTCTCTTACAGCCATATGGACAACGTTTTTGCTCAGGTATGGCTTTATTGAGACAGCATCCCTGTCTGGCATTCTCATCACTTGATATAGGTCCAGTGGACAATTCCCACTGCTCTAAACTTAAACATACTAATAGGAACTCTGGAAATCTAACTTCACATTGTTGGCTAGCTAAAAAACTTAAAACAGGGTGGTTTACATCCCCACAGGGAAGTAACCATATAGTGGATGATAAAAGGAGTAACCAATCTATTGCAGAGCTACTCTCCACTTATCACCACTTAAGACAATAAAGACTCAACTGGCCTTATTGTCCTTCGTTTGGGGGGGGGGGTGGTGGTTGTGTAGGAAGGTAGCCTCTTTCTAGCCTTGTTACCCCCACTTTTGGCCTGTTTTTGAGTATATGTCAGGGTGTTTTTTACTGTCTCACTGGGATCCTGCTAGCCAGGGCCCAGTGCTCATAGTGAAAACCCATAGGTTTGTGGCCTATATGTGTTCCCTGTGTGGTGCCTAACTGTATCACTGAGGTTCTGCTAACCAGAACCTCAGTGTTTATGCTCTCTCTGCTTTCTAAAATTGTCACTGCAGGCTTGTGACTAATTTTACCAATTCTCATTGGCACACTGGAACACCATATAATTCCCTTGTATATGGTACTTAGGTACCCAGGGTATTTGATTTCCAGGAGATCCCTATGGGCTGCAGCATTTCTTTTGCCACCCATAGGGAGCTCAGACAATTCTTACACAGGACTGCCACTGCCAAGCTGCTTTGCCATAGCTACCTTCTATCAGCCTAAGCTGCTAGAAACACCTCTATTCTACTAATAAGGGATAACTGGACCTGGCACAGGGTGTAAGTACCACAAGGTACCCACTATAAGCCAGGGCAGCCGCTTACAGCTCCTGCCTGGCACTCCCTGTAACACCCCTAAATTGAGTATTTAGGTGGCACCCCTGAACCCTACAACTCAGATTTCGACAACCTAAGGACACCCAGACACAAAGAAGCTGCACCTGAAGAAGTGGGAAGAAAAGAAGCAGCTGACCTGGAACCAGCCCATCTGGGCTGCATGCTGACCTTGAGGGATCCTGCACAAGAAGCCAATTCATCCAGCCTTCAATAAAGACTCCAGTCTCCTGTGGGCAGAAGACTTGCCCTGCAACAAGAAACTCCAAAGAAAGTTCTTTGGAGCTGCTGGAACCGCGGAAACCCGACACCAGAAGTGACCACTGCACCCGACAAACCGAAGTGAAGCCAACCAACAGTGATAACACGGATCCCCAGCTGCCCAGAGACCAAGTCCAGTGTGGTCTCACCCATCTTGGACTCTCCCAAGTCCTGTGCAGCCCTGCATGCAGGCCCCCTCTCACACAGAATTGCGATGGGAGAAAATCCGACACCTCCAACAACCAATGCGCCCCGTGACTCCTGGCCCCAGCTGAAGTGGGTCTTCAGTACCTACGACGTCCCCTGGCTCCTAAGAGCTCAAGTCCACCTTGGGTCCACCTCTGCCAGACTCCCCTACAACACTTGCAGCCTCAACAAGCAGGACCCCCTACTGCAAGTGCTCCCGGACGCGAAAACCCAACACCTAAAGACACACCTGCATCTGTTTCCCCTGGGCACAGGAGAAGAGGAACAAAAGTGCTCCCACGTCCCCAAGCACCCCAAGTCTACTACTTACCTGCTTGTTGTCCCTGACTGGCTTCCTAGCCAGAGCCTGCAGCATGTCTTTGTGAGGACCAAACTTCCATAGAAAACCATTGGGCACCCAACGCGTTACTGCACCTCTGCACCCAGCCTCCCCAGTGCCGCCCAGTGTGACCTGTTGATATGGTCTGATCCTTAACTCCCTGAGATTGGCTTTGTGAGGCATGTACAAGTGAATAGACCTTAGTCGAAGGATGTGTTACTCTATGCAGATACTCAACTCTGCCAAATATCAACTCTGGTGACTATCAGTGCTGGCAAACTACGTAGGTGACATTCATCATAACCTCTGATTTGGTACATACTGCCCACTGGCCACAATGATGGCTCTAACAGTGTATGCAAACATTACAAATGAGGATAACAAGGGAGAGTCTCATAATGTACAGTGTGAAAGCCAGATGGTTAGATCATAACAACGTCATGAGCAGAGCTACATCACATGCAGAGGAGAAATGGGATGAATTCTGGCACAGGGAATGCAGCCACCCTGGGGAATAGGTGCAATCTGAACAGTAGTGGAGTCAAGATGTCAAAACACATTCACTATAAGCATCATGTCAACCAATGCAAATCAACTTGACAGATGTGGACAACATTTCTTTATATACGTCCAGGAATGGTAGGCCCAGTGACCTGTGTAACAATGTTGCAATATGTGCCATGAGTCTTAAAATATGTCTGGTCACACAGTGATTGTAGTGATAATGCAGAGATACCGCCATTTGAAAGGCAATTACAGTGCAACTTGTACTCAAAGACTCCATGTAACAGACATCATAGAGAACAATGTTGCTTTGGAAGTCACATTACCAAGTCAGATTGTCAAACAGTTAAGCCATGTCAACATCTCACAAACGACACCCTTAGCATTGTTCTGTCCCATTGCAGAGGATGTACCTACACCTCCTGATCCTGCCTGTCTGGGATGACCATCTGGCTGAGGATGACAGCCTGCTTACCCTTGATCAAGACACCCTCTGGGAAATCCTGGGCTCCCTTGACACACCATCTCTGGTTGTGGGAAGGGCCAACAGTGTTGTGGTGTCTCTGGAGGATCCATCCAGCACCCAACAAACACCACCTGAACCCCCCCCAGCCGTGGACTCTGAGGTAGCAGTTCTGTGCCAAGATGCCACTTCCTCCTTTGCACAGTACCTATGACTATAACAGTAAACTTCACAAAGTAATGACCTTAATTTGCTGTCCCACTTACTGACTTCACCCATGTGTATACTGGCTATCCATATTGGAAATTTATTCATTCTCCTCACCACTGAAACACTCCTCTACTCGGCACATACAGATGTTCACCCATGGACTCTGTCTGAACATTCAATGGCCAGAAAAATGTGTGGAGTTGTTGCTGCAACAACTGTGCCTGTGATTAAAAAAATATTGCACATGTATATAAATGCACTTATTCAAATCTGTATGTTATGTAATAGTATGTAGTAAATAGCCCCAGGCATATTGTGTGAGGCAAAAAGAAAATAAACTCACCAAAGGGACATGTGTAATGGTGCCAAGGACAAAGCTCCACCGGCTGACCGAAATAGTTCATATCATCCCTATGAGACAGATTTAAGAAAAGTGGTGCCTCATCCAATGCAGTGCCACGTTCTTTTCTTGTGACCCTTAGCTCCCCCTAACGCCACCGTGTGTGCGCCGTATTAAAGACATGGCGCACCATGGCGGTAGTTAGGGAACTAGTGTCAAAATCTTTGGTGCTAATTTGGCACTTTGCAGGATTAGCGTAAAAAATCTTGACGCTAATCCTGCAAAGCACATTGAGGCCCATTATAAATAATGGTGTGCCTCCTTTTAATGCTACAGTACAATGGGGGGACTCTAGCCATGGACACTAGGCTACAAACTACAAGGCTGTGACAAGCAAATGTGTGTAATGTCCTGTCAAACAGTGTTGGACCACGGAGTGTCCCGATTGTTGACAATGGTTTACATCAACCCACCTACAATGCATGTGGCATATGACACACACAGAGCAATAAAGTGATAAAACATTGTTTGGCCTGTCTCCCCATACACATTAACAATGTCACTTAGATCGCACAACTTTGTTTGTCAATCATGTCATTCCGTGCCCAACCTGACAAATTCCTCTCCATATGCATTTCACCACTTCACATGTCAAAAAACAATGCTACCAAATCCAAATGTCTGTGAGTAACATTACATGGGCACTTACACTAACACCTACACAGAAAACGTGAGTTAGACTATAATTTTGATTTCAAACAGATTTTTTTATGTAAAACTTAGCCTAATTAAAAATACCTAACTACACTACTTTAACCTACTGAAACAAAACCTATTCTAAACTATACTATATGAACTACCCTAACCTATCCAAAAATATCTAAAATGACCTTATCTTAACTTAGCTTACTCTAGACATCTAACATGACAGGTTAAACATTAACCCCCAATCACGTAAATACACATCACCATACATAGTCAACATACCCTACACCTATACAGAAACGGCCTACACATAGAATATATACTTTTTTTTTTGTTTCTTTTCATTTTTAAAACACATATACAACACATCAACCCTCCCACCCAAAATCCTAATCACCCCTACCTGCTAGAATTGTACCCACCCCACCTAAAACCTATAAAATACTAAACCTACACTACATCAACACTAACTAACCCTACACTAAACTATAAAAACACTATTATTTTTTTAAAAAAAGCTATATACACAGGGAAGGGCAGAAACAATCCCTGTGGCTCATGGGGGGAGGGGATGGGGGCTGAAGTCTCTCAACAGCCTGCTTCACATCCTACATTAGCTGAATCACTGTCCATTTTCTATTCCAGCCCTGCGACTCTGTACTTCAGGTCAGAAATGTCTGTCATAATCATCTGCTCAAATGAGGTCCTGTGGCCATAGCTGGTGGTAATGCTGGTCCTAAGGGATGGCTTGTGCAGGTGCTGGTAACCAGTTCGGCAGAACCACCCTGGTTTTCACAGTGATCCTGGGCTAGTCTTGGCTATAGTGGGTCCCTGAGGTGTAAGGCACCATTTCCCGCAGGCCCTCTACTCTAAAAATCACTTGCCCATTGCCTTGTCACCTTTTCCAACGTGCTGGATGCTGCTGTAATCTTCAGTTCGGATGTAGTGCACACTCTTCTGCTCCGGGGTTATGTTGTCTGTGGAAGCAGAATGAAAAACTGTCAAAGAGTAAATAGAAAGTGGGTTAATCATCATGATACTTAATTTCTGTTTCAAACATCACATGTGGCACTTCCTGATTGCAAAAAATTACTCTTCTCCAAACTGACTAAGGCCAAAGTACCAAGGTTTGCCAAAGTTTGACTAATATTATTGCCTCATCCTGGTACATATAGGTATGACCGTATAGGTATGACCGTATGGGAACAGAATATGCTTTGGAACAATGCTGTTGTGTAGCCATGGTATGGTACACATGTCATAATTACTGATCATTAGTGCCCCTTCTGCATTCTGCAAACGCCTGGATTCCATTGGCATCAGCCAAAGTAAGATGAGCAATTTCTGCAAAGTACATATACTGTGTCACAACATTGAGTATCAGATATGGCAAGGACACAGGTCTGGACACATTCCTACATATACTTAACATGTGCCAGGTATGAGATCTTAGAATGGAGGGTGGATAGCTACCTCACATCACACAGAGGTCAGAAACATCTCCTATATGAACTGATGTAAGCCCATGGTGGACCATGCCACGGTTCATTACATGCAGCTAATGTAATGGCATGTGTCCCTCTACAGAGCATTGTGTCTGTTCCTACGTGTCCAATACTAATGTCACCTTGCTGCGCTCAGCACATCCAAGTTATATGTACACAAACCCAAAACAGGTAAGTAACAGTAAGAAAAGTAGTGCAAACAATGTAGAATCACAATAGGATGCAATAGGCAAACATAGGTCTAGGGGCAACACAAACCATATACTCTAAAAGTGAAATGCGACTCACAAATGGACCCCAGACCTATGGGAGATTGTAGAGGGTCGCTGGGACTGTGAGAAAACAGTAAGGGTGTCCAAAATACCCCACCCCAAGACCCTAGAAAGTAGGAGTAAAGTTACCCTACTACCCCAGAAAGACACAATAGTCGTGATAGGGGGATTCTGCAAGAACCACAAGCACCAGCAAAACACTGAAGACGGATTCCTGGACCTGAGGACCTGAAAAGGAAGGGGACCAAGTACAAGAGTTGCGATAGTGTCCAGGGGGGGAAGGAGCCCAGAAATCCCCAGATGAAGGTGCAAAAGGGCTACCTCTGGGTGGAAGAAGCCAAAGATTCTGCAACAACGAAAAGGGCTAGGAACTTCTCCTTTGGATGGAAGAAGTCCCACGGCGTGCTGGATGTTGCAGAAGTGTTTCCATGCAGAAATGCCGCAAACAAGCCTTGCTAGCTGCAAGGGTCGCAGTAGAGGTTTTTGGGTGCTGCGGGGGACCAGGAAGGACCAGGATGTCGCCCCTTGGAGGAGGAGACAGAGGGGGCGCTCAGCAGCTCAGAGAGCCCCCGCTTAAGCAGGTAGCACCCGCAGCAGGCACTTGGAAGTTCTGTAAACTCAGAGTCACAAAAGGAGGGTCGCACGATGTTGGAGTCCAACTCAGCAGCTTGAGCACTGCAGAACGGAGTGCTGGGGACCCAGGCTAGGCTGTGCACAAAGGAATCCTTGGAGAAGTGCACAGAAGCTGGAGCAGCTGCAAATCACGCAGTACACAGGTTTGCTGTCCGGCGTGGGGAGGCAAGGACTTACCTCCACCAAATTTGGACAGAAGGACCACTGGACTGTGGGAGACACTTGGACCCAGCGCCTGTGTTCCAGGGACCACGCTCATCAGGATGAGAGGGAACCCAGAGGACCGGTGATGCAGAAGTTTGGTGCCTGCGTTAGCAGGGGGAAGATTCCGTCGACCCACGGGAGATTTCTTCTTAGCTTCTGGTGCAGGGTGAAGGCAGACAGCCCTCAGAGCATGCACCACCAGGAAACAGTCAAGAAAGCCGACCGGATGAGGCGCTACAATGTTGCTGGTAGTCGTCTTGCTACTTTGTTGTGGTTTTGCAGGTGTCCTGGAGCAGTCAGCAGTTGATCATTGGCAGAAGGCGAAGGGGGAAGTGCAGAGGAACTCTGGTGAGCTCTTGCATTCGTTATCTGAGGAATAGCCCAGAGGAGAGACCCTAAATAGCCAGAAACGGAAGTTTGGCTACCAAGAAAGGAGGCTTGGCTCCTGAAGAGGTAAGCACCTATCAGGAGGGGTCTCTGACGTCACCTGCTGGCACTGGCCACTCAGAGCAGTCCATTGTGCCCCAACACCTCTGAATCCAAGATGGCAGAGGTCAGGGACACACTGGAGGAGCTCTAGTTACCTCCCCTGGGAGGTACTGGTCAGGGGAGTGGTCACTCCCCTTTCCTTTGTCCAGTTTCGCGCCAGAGCAGGGCTGGGGGAATCCCTGAACCGGTGTTGACTGGGTTATGCAGGGATGGGCACCATCTGTGCCCATCAAAGCATTTCCAGAGGCTGGGGGAGGCAACTCCTCCCCAGCCCTTCACACCTATTTCCAAAGGGAGAGGGTGTAACACCCTCTCTCAGAGGAAATCCTTTGTTCTGCCTTCCTGGGCCTGGGCTGCCCAGACCCCAGGGGGGCAGAAACCTGTATGAGGGGTTGGCAGCAGCAGCAGCTGCAGGGGAAACCCCAGAAAGGCAGTTTGGCAGTACCCGGGTTCTGTGCTAGAGACCCGGGGGATGCATGGAATTGTCCCAACCAATACCAGAATGGTATTAGGGTGACAATTCCATGATCCTATACATGTTACAAGGCCATGTTCGGAGTTACCATTGTGATGCTACACACAGGTAGTGACCTATGTGTAGTGCACGCGTGTAATGGTGTCCCCGCACTCACAAAGTCCGGGGAATTTGCCCTGAACAATGTGGGGGTACCTTGGCTAGTGCCAGGGTGCCCACACACTAAGTAACTTGGCACCTAACCTTCACCAAGTGAGGGTTGGACATATAGGTGACTTGTAAGTCACTTATGTGCAGTGAAAAATGGCTGTGAAATAACGTGGACATTATTTCACTCAGGCTGCAGTGGCAGTCCTGTGGAAGAATTGTCTGAGCTCCCTATGGGTGGCAAAAGAAATGCTGCAGCCCATAGGGATCTCCTGGAACCCCAATACCCTGGGTACCTAGGTACCATATACAAGGGAATTATAAGGGTGTTCCAGTGTGCCAATGAGAATTGGTGAAGATAGTCACTAGCCTGCAGTGACAATTGTGAAAAGCAGAGAGAGCATAAACACTGAGGTTCTGGTTAGCAGAGCCTCAGTGATACAGTTAGGCACCACACAGGGAACACATATAGGCCACAAACTATGAGCACTGGGGTCCTGGCTAGCAGGATCACAGTGACACAGGCAAAAACAAACTGAAGGATAAGTAAAAATGGGAGTACAGGGATGTGGAATTCATATCGCCCGACGCCCGGGACATCTTGTTTGGGGTCAAGGGCAACAAGATTTTATGTTTACTTTGTCCTTGGGACAAGCAGACCCAACCATCTGCAGCACAAACCCTTTGACTGCCTGTTTACAGAGAGTGGAACTCTCTGCAGTTGAGGTAATGTGTTTCCAAGAGATAATGCTATTCGAACTTGTATTTATGGTTCATTATTTGAAAACCTTCATTATTAGGGTGAGTGCTGTAAATAAATGTTTTAATGTCACACTTCACTACTGACGTTGGTTCCAGTACAAAAAATAAAAAAACGTGTATACACATGTTTGAAAAGTTTAGGTTATGAGGCTAAGTATAATGCTCCCAGAATGCTCTCTGATTATATGCAAATGAAGTGTCATTTAGTAAAATGTTTTGATGCATGCTAGTATTTCCCAAAAATATTTCTAATGGAAAATCAGTGTAACCATTTTCAACACGATTATGGGAAGCATGAAAATAAACAAACACTGACAAAGCCAACTGATCTGACATATTTGTATAAGTCTTTTAGTTTCGTCAATGCGTGTCTTGTTTTGACATGGCTTTTGTAACACTTTATTGTTGTGGGAGCTACCAGGTCCTCAACATTGTAACAAACACTGGCAAAAAAACCCCAAAACTTTTTTTAACTCTAAAAGCACATGTTGCCACCAGTGGCATAACAAAGGCCCCGCAGCCGCCCTCCAGGGGGCCCCTTCAGCACAGCACCTGCCCTGAGAGAGTCTGGAGAGGGGGCTCCTCCATGTTCTTTGCAAAGGGGCACCCTCCAGTTTCATTACGTCACTGATTGCCACTGTAGTTCCTGACACTGAACAAAACTACTTTGTGTGCCAATATGCTCCTTGTGGAAGAGAAGAATGCGATCACTCACAGTAAAGCCAGCCGAAAGAGAGAGAAATAGAAGTTTAATAAAAACAAAATGTCTTTGTTAACACCAGACCTAATTAGGGACCAAGACCCACATGTAGGTAGCTTTTTGCATGTCGCAAACAGCGACTTTCGCTGTTTGCGACGTGCAAAAAGCACATTGCGATGCACAAACCCAGTTTTGCGATTCGGTAACCTGGTTACCGAATCGCAAAACGGGTTTGTGACTCGCAATTAGGAAGGGGTGTTCCCTTCCTAATTGCGACTCGCAGTGCAATGTAGGATTGTTTTGCGAATGCGGGCGCAAACCAATCTCAGTTTGCACCCATTTCAAATGGGTGCTAACACTTTCACATTGTGAATGTCACTGTAAACATTTTTTCAGAGCAGGCAGTGGTCCTGCGGACCACTGCCTGCTCTGAAAAAATGAAACGAAAACGTTTCATTTTTCGTTTTTGTAATGCATCTCGTTTTCCTTTAAGGAAAACGGGCAGCATTACAAAAAAAAAAAAAAAAAAACTGCTTTATTGAAAAGCAGTCACAGACATGGTGGTCTGCTGTCTCCAGCAGGCCACCCTCCCTGTGAGGCCGCCATTCGCAAGGGGGTCGCAAATTGCGACCCACCTCATGATTATTCATGAGGTGAACATTTGCGAAGCCCTTGCGAATCACAGATGGTGTCAGGGACACCATCCTACATTCGGATTTGCGACTCGCAATTTGCGGGTCACAAATCTGAACCTACCTACATGTGGCCCCAAATTCTTAAAGAAAGTCACAAAAGTGCACCCATGGTATAGTGTCGTACCCCTATAAAATATTTGTGAACTGTATTTTAGCATGGGTAAATACGCATGTGTAGATTTGCTCATGTGAAAACCTATTGAGCATTTGCAAGTTCATTTTCCCTCCAGCCACTTTCTTCCCAACCCTGGAAGAAGCTCTAATTCTGCCATTGTCAGGAGTAAATGTCCAACCTTTCTTATTATGGGAAAATATTAGAGAGAAGCTGGTGAAAATCTTTAAACATGCAGGTTAGTAGGTTTGCAGACTCAAAGGCATTCCAGCCCTGGAACTATTGCTTACTGCTTCCTCCAGCCCCAGCATGCAGATCTGCAGAAAGGTGGAAAAGTAAGGAAATTGCTACAGTAGGGATTGAAACTGCTAGTATTCAAGCCCTACTATGGTAGTAGCCCTGGCATAATCAGAGAGGCTATTATCAGAGCTCTTACATAATAAGATTGCTGCTATAATTTGGCGCCACACTACATGGCACCAAAGGGACAAGTAGATCTTTTTACAGGACAAGTAGATTTGAGAAGCAACCTGTCCCGTGGACAAGTAGATATTTTAATAGATTCCACACCCCTGGAGTAACATGCCAGGCAATATGGTACTTTCCTAAACTCTGTCCTGCCAGAACGGGTCTGTGGTCACACAGCAGGGCCTTTTTTTACTGGCAATGTAAAACCACCCTGCCTAGGATTCCATGTTCTGGTAAGGATAGCCTGTATTCTTCCTGTCCTTACTGTTCTGTGATTCCTCCCCTCCTGTGTGGACTAGCCATACAAGTTGGACAGAGAATGTAATGTTAGCAACTATGTTAGAATTGTGCATCTGCCATGCATTTGGAAGGGTTACCATCTCCAGAAATGTTCACATAAGAATACACTACAACATATTTTCACTGATAATGACATTTTGGTCCCAGCTTCTCTGTCAGTCCACCTTTAATGTGGTCCATCAGATATTGGCAATATATTCACTCTGACATTAGTTAGATGCGACTGCACGTGCTACAAATCAAGTGTAGCTTCAGAACTAGCCTTCATATGACATATGTTTATTTTTTGTTAGAGCTGCACATTGCACATGGCATTGTACACAGCATCCTACATCACCCACAGTCCTTGCACTACACAATAAGCATTCAGGATGGCGGTCACTGGTAATATCCAGGTCCTTAAAGCTTGCGATCTCACCGATTATGTCTAGCTCGGGTCCACCTACAAGACCTAACATGATACATTGCAATATGATTGACAAACACATTCACTGTGGGCAAGTGAAGCACAGTACATATGAATAACAATTGGGTATGGAAGTCTTCAAGTTGTAATGAATCAAAATGCACAGTTGACATGCCTTAATGACACACATTGGTAAGGCGGGTTATTTGATGAGCCACAACATGCATCTGGTGGCCAGATTGTGGAACCAGTTCACATACCTCACTACTCCAAAATATCCTAAGGCTATCAGACTTTCATGGCTCTATGCACCTAATGAACTCGCATACGACACTCTGCTAGGTGTTGCGATTCCTGTGCCTTTATCATATCTTTACATGTCCATGACTCTGCTATAAACATCACACAGTTGCCACCCTTGTTCCTTAACTTAGCTGAGATCAGTACCTGTCAGCGCTGCATAGTACCAGAGATTGTACATATATGTCCTATGCAGATCCAAAGATAATATTTGGAAAATTAAACACTAACATGTATGAGCTAGGTTCAGATGTGCCTAAGTCATACATTGAGAGAAAGTTACATGGGAGTGGAGTCCTCTGTAACATACATCGGGCCTCATTTACAACAGTCATGACCAACTGAAGTGTCAATTGAAAAAGCACTCCAGTGGCTCAGCCCTCTCAGTCATGTCTGAGGCAATGCCGAGTCACCCTCTGTTGCTTGGCATGCAATCAAAGGTATAAAGTGAGGCAAGGCAGTGCAAAGCACAGCATAGCCATACTCTACATCAAGGAGTCATTCCTTTACCACTGCAATTGCTGTCCCAAACAGAAATGTGTTTCAACACCTTCTCAGAATTCTCGCAATGGCAATGGCGTTCCGTGGTCTCAAGACACCACATCGCGGTACAGAGGACTGGCGGCGGACCCCCACCTCCTCCCCACAACTAACAACATGGGAGGAGCAGGCCTTGGCTATTCTGCATCCAGAGGGCCTCGCAGGAGTAGCTGGAGGAATGGACTCTGGTAAGTCAAATCTTTACTATTACATCCCCCACCCTACCAGCATGCCATCACATACCCCCACCCTCGCCCTCACCCCCATCACTCCTACTCCTCACACATGTCCCAATATCAAAAATCACCCATCCCAACACCAGGCCCTGCATGCAACACCAAAGCATGGACACCCATCACCAAAGCATGGGCACTGCACATACCCATACACCCCCCTAAACCATCATCACACAAGATCCTACACAGGAATGTAAGCACTGGGGTACACGGTCACACACCCATTGCACTCCATGGCACATACAGATGCAATAATCATGCTTTTACCCCCCTGCAGGGCCTCTACCCAACGTCACAGGACAGAAGGGTCCAGACATGTCCACTCCACCCACTGAAGAGGCCCACATTGATGACAGCAGCTCTGTCCAACTGGATCTAGACGACCAGCCCGGCCCATCTGGGACCTCGGGACAGTCGGTTCCCCTCACACTGGCACAGGCCACCACAGAGCTTCCCCCCTCTAGAAACACCAGCACAGCACCCTCCCAGCGGGCCCATACCTCTGTCCCCAGGACACGTCAATCAGCAGAGTGTCCGCCACTACAGGGAACCCAGGCTAACCAACCACCCCAACAACACCAGGGACCTGGGGGCAGTGGGCATATAGTTCAGGGGACAGAGGCCCAGGAACACAGGGGAACTGGGAGGGCTGCTGTGCGACAGGGGGAGGACAGGCCCAGGGAACCCACTCTCCACGAGGCCCTCTCCAACATCATGGGAGCCTACCACCATTCCCAGGAGACTATTGCAACGGTACTGGCCAAGTTTCAAGAGACCCAGCGGCTGCAGGAGGAACAGTATTTGGGCTTCAGGGAGGAATTCAAATCCATCAATTCCACCCTGGGCACCATTGCAGGGGTGCTGAAGGAACTCGTCAACACCAGGAGGGACACTTTGGCACAACAAGTGGCCCCTGACACTAGCCTGGATGATGAACTGCCCACCACCTCTGCTGGCGCTAGTGGACAGGAGGCACCGCCACAGGCCCGCCACACCAGCACCCCACCCCCTGCAGAGGGAGAACCACCCCGCAAACGGTCCCTGAGATCCAGGACAAAGACAGAGAACGATGCCAAGACCCCCGCCAAGAAATGAGACAACCCTGATTGTCATCCTTCTGTCCCACCTTGTCACCCTGTCCATCCTTAAACTGCCCCAGCTCCACTTCCTATGCCCCTTTGGACAATGTACCTGTGAGACTAATAGACTGGACTCTGCCATGGACATTCCTCCACCATCACCCCTCACCATTTTACAACCCCCTCCAATATTGAGCACTTAAATAAACTCCCTTAAAGCTCAAAACAATCTGGAGTCTGTCTGTCATTTCGAAATAGTGTATTAGCAATTACAGTGCCAAAATGCTCTTTCAAATGTAATGTCAACATACCTATGTCACACAGCTCTAGTCCATGAGGAAACAAAGCAGATGTCACACAGTGGGACCCACATCTGTGAAAGCGTAAGGGAAAGTGACAACTCAGTTACCATACACTGGGTGAAAATGACAGACAGTAGAGAGGTAGTAGAATTTAATTAGATGTAGCAGGCAGGTTTGTCTTCTTACCTGTGTCTCACTGGAAGTATTGCAGGATCACCGTGTTCCTGTTGTCGATGTCCTCTTCTTCTGCTTCCTCGTCTTCACTGTCCACAGGCTCCACAGCTGCCATAACACCTCCATCTGGACCATACTCCTGCAGAAAAGACACCTGTCGTCGCAAAGCCAAGTTGTGAAGCATACAGCAGGCCACGATGATCTGGCACACCTTCTTTGGTGAGTATAATAGGGAACCACCTGTCATATGGAGGCACCGGAACCGGGCCTTCAGGAGGCTGAAGGTCCGCTCTATAATCCTCCTAGTTCACCCATGGGCCTCATTGTAGCGTTCCTCTGCCCTTGTCCTGGGATTCCTCACTGGGGTCAGTAGCCATGACAGGTTGGGGTAACCAGAGTCACCTGCAAATGGCGAGGGACAACTGTTAGACACACACTGACTCATAGGGACATCCACAGACCCAGACAACTATTCCCACTGATTTGGGTCCAGGTGCTCACCTAATACCCACACCCGGTGCCTCTGTAGTTGCCCCATCACATAAGGGATGCTGCTGTTCCGCAGGATGTAAGCGTCATGCACTGAGCCAGGGAATTTTGCATTAACATGGGAGATGTACTGGTCGGCCAAACACACCATCTGCACATTCATCGGATGGTAAGTCTTCTGGTTTCTGTACACCTGTTCAGTCCTGCGGGGGGTACCAAGGCGACATGTGTCCCATCAATGGCACCTATGATGTTGGGGATATGTCCCAGGGCATAGAAATCACCTTTCACTGTAGGCAAATCCTCCACCTGAGGGAAAACGATGTAGCTCCGCATGTGTTTCAGCGGGGCAGATAACACTCTGGACAACATGTTGGAAAACATAGGCTGGGACATCCCTGATGCTATGGCCACTGTTGTTTGAAAAGACCCACTTGCTAGGAAATGGAGTACTGACAGCACCTGCACTTGAGGGAGGATTCCTGTGGGATGACGGATAGCTGACATCAGGTGTAGGAAAGAACCATCTTGCCTGGCATGTTACCCCAATATTTCACTGTATATATGTTGTTTTAGTCTATGTGTCACTGGGACCCTGCCAGGCAGGGCCCCAGTGCTCATAAGTATGTGCCCTGTATGTGTTCCCTGTGTGATGCTTAACTGTCTCACTGAGGCTCTGCTACCCAGAACCTCAGGGGTTATGCTCTCTCTGCTTTCCAGATTTGTCACTAACAGGCTAGTGACTAAATTTACCAATTCACATTGGCATACTGGTACACCCATATAATTCCCTTGGATATGGTACTGAGGTACCCAGGGTATTGGGGTTCCAGGAGATCCCTATGGGCTCCAGCATTTCTTTTGCCACCCATAGGGAGCTCTGACAATTCTTACACAGGCCTGCCACTGCAGCCTGCGTGAAATAACGTCCACGTTATTTCACAGCCATTTACCACTGCACATAAGTAACTTATAAGTCACCTATATGTCTAACCTTCACCTGGTGAAGGTTGGGTGCACAGTTACTTAGTGTGTGGGCACCCTGGCACTAGCCAAGGTGCCCCCACATCATTCAGGGCAAATTCCCCGGACTTTGTGAGTGCGGGACACCATTACACGCGTACACTATACATAGGTCACTACCTATGTATAGCGTCACAATGGTAACTCCGAACATGGCCATGTAACATGTCTAAGATCATGGAATTGACAATTCCATGATCCCCCGGGTCTCTAGCACAGAACCCGGGTACTGCCAAACTGCCTTTCCGGGGTCTCCACTGCAGCTGCTGCTGCTGCCAACCCCTCAGACAGGTTTATGCCCTCCTGGGGTCCAGGCAGCCCTGGCCCAGGAAGGCAGAACAAAGGATTTCCTCTGACCACAGGGTGTTACACCCTCTTCCTTTGGAAATAGGTGTGAAGGGCTGGGGAGGGGTAGCCTCCCCCAGCCTCTGGAAATGCTTTGATGGGCACAGATAGTGCCCATCTCTGCATAAGCCAGTCTACACTGGTTCAGGGATCCCCCAGCCCTGCTCTGGCACGAAACTGGACAAAGGAAAGGTGACCAGTACCTCCCAGGGGAGGTGCCCAGAGCTCCTCCAGTGTGTCCCAGACCTCTGTCATCTTGGAAACAGAGGTGTTGGGGGCACACTGGACTGCTCTGAGTGGCCAGTGCCAGCAGGTGACGTCAGAGGCTCCTTCTGATAGGCTCTTAACTGTCTTGGTAGCCAATCCTCCTTCTTTGGTAGCCAAACCTCCTTTTCTGGCTATTTAGGGTCTCTGCTTTGGGGAATTCTTTAGATAACGAAAGCAAGAGCTCACCAGAGTTCCTCTGCATCTCCCTCTTCACCTTCTACCAAAGGATCGACCGCTGACTGCTCCAGGACGCCTGCAAAACCGCAACAAAGTAGCAAGGCGACTACCAGCAACATTGTAGCGCCTAACCCTGCCGGCTTTCTCGACTGTTTCCAGGTGGTGCGTGCTCTGGGGGTAGCCTGCCTTCACCCTGCACCAGAAGATCCGAAGAAATCTCCTGTGGGTCGACGGAATCTTCCCCCTGCTAAAGCAGGCACCGAAAGACTGCATCACTGGTCCTCCCGGTCCCCTCTCATCCTGACGAGCGTGGTCCCTGGAACACAGCAACTCTGTCCAAGTGACTCCCACAGTCCAGTGACTCTTCAGTCCAAGTTTGGTGGAGGTAAGTCCTTGCCTCCCCACGCTAGACTGCAAAGCTGTGTACCGCGTGATTTGCAGCTGTTCCGGCTTCTGTGCACTCTTCCAGGGTTTCCTTCGTGCGCAGCCTAGCCTGGGTCCCCAGCATTCCGTCCTGCAGTGCACAACCTTCTGAGTTGTCCTCCGGCATTGTGGGACTCCCTTTTCTGACTTTGCATGGACTCTGGTTCACTTTACTTCTAAGTGCCTGTTGGGGTACTTCTGTGGGTGCTGCCTGCTTCTGTGAGGGCTCTCGGAGTTGCTGAACGCTCCCTCTGTCTCCTCCTCCAAAAGGCGACATCCTGGTCCTTCCTGGTCCTCAGCAGCACCCAAAAACCTCTGACACGACCTTTGCAGCTAGCAAGGCTTGTTTGCAGTCTTTCTGCAGGGGAACACCTCTGCAAGCTTTATTGCGACGAGGGACACCTGTCTTGCAAATGAGAAGTTCCTAGTTCTCTTCTTTCTTGCAGTACTCCAAGCTTCTTCCAACCGGTGGCAGCTTTCTTGCACCTTCAGCTGGGGTTTCCTAGGCTCCTGCCCCCCCCCCCCGGACACTGTCGCGACTATTGGACTTGGTCCCCTTGACTTACAGGTACTCAGGTCCAAAAATCCGTTGTCAGTGCACTGCTGGTGTGTGTCATTCCTGCAGAATCCCCCTATCACGACTTCTGTGCTCTTTGGGGGTAGTAGGTGCACTTTACTCCTACTTGTCAGGGTCTTGGGGTGGGGTATTTTTCTAACCCTCACTGTTTTCTTACAGTCCCAGCGACCCTCTACACGCTGACATAGGTCTGGGGTCCATTCGTGGTTCGCATTCCACTTTTGGAGTATATGGTTTGTGTTGCACCTATACCTATGTGTTCCTATTGCAACCTATTGTGATTCTACACTGTTTGCATTACTTTTCTTGCTATTACTTACCTAATTTTGGTTTGTGTACATATAACTTGTTTACTTACCTTCTTACTGAGGGTACTCACTGAGATACTTTTGGCATATTGTCATAAAAATAAAGTACCTTTATTTTTAGTAACTCTGTGTATTGTGTTTTCTTATGATATTGTGCATATGATATAAGTGGTATAGTAGGAGCTTTGCATGTCTCCTAGTTCAGCCTAAACTGCATTGCTGTAGCTACCTTCTATCAGCCTAAGCTGCTAGAAACACCTATTCTACACTAATAAGAGATAAATGGACCTGGCACAAGGTGTAAGTACCTCTGGTACCCACTACAAGCCAGGTTAGCCTCCTACATTGGTTGTGCAGCGGTGGGATAAGTCCTTGTAACTACTTACCACTTTGTCATTTTGTACTTTTCATAAAATAATCATATACCAAACAGTTCAGTGTATGTACACTTAAACCAAAAAGTTTGCTTTTCATCTCTAAAACTTGTTACAAAGTTCTGAAAAGTTTCCTAAAACTTCTAAAAGTTTTCTAAAAGTTAGAAAAGGGTTTTTTCTCTGTGCTTTAAAAAGTTCTGAAACTTTTTTCTCTCTTCTCACTATCTCTAAACCTTTGCTATCATGTCTGTGGTAGAGTCTGCTCCCAAAACTGTCAATGCTACTTATGACATTTTGAATTACAAAAGCCTAAGGAGTCTCTGGTTAGATAGAGGTTTAGTTATCGGAAAGAACCCTACAAAATAGTTTCTGTTTAACATGCTTATTGTAGATGACCAGAACCAAGCTGGCCCATCAAACGAGAGGTTAGTAGAGGCTTCCCAGTCTGATTCAGAGGAACCCCTTGAGGAAGCTGGGGAGGGTTCTGATAAGGGTCTGCCCTCTAGCAGGACACCTAGTAATGCTGGTAGTAATGGAGGGTCCCATCACAGTAGGGCATCCTTTATTCCTAGAGGCCAGGTTACCAGGGTCCAGACAGATAGGGACAGGTCCCCCTCTGAAGTTTCCAATTTGTCATCTGTGTCAAAGCATTCCCAACCCACCCTCCCTGAGGATAACTTGTTAGAAAGGGGACTCAAAACGCTGAGGGTTGAAGAGACCATGCTGAAGCTTAAACAGCAACAGCTGGCCTTAGATAGGGAATCCATAGACATTGAGAAGTAAAGAAAGAGGTTGGGGTTAGGACTCCATGGTGGCAGCAGCAGTATTCCTGATAGTAATCCTGTTAGAGAGCATGATTCCAGGAATCTGCACAATATAGTCCCCCCTTATAATGAGGGGGATGACATCAACAAGTGGTTTGCTGCACTTAAGAGGGCCTGTATGGTACAGTTGGTCCCTCAAAGGCAGTGGGCTGCTATTTTGTGGCTATCTTTCACTGGAAAGGGTATGGATAGGCTCCTTATTGTTAGAGAAAGTAAAGCTAACAATTACACAGTATTGAAGGATGCACTCTTGGATGGATTTGGCTTAACCATTGAACAATACAGGATGAAGTTTAGAGACACCAGAAAAGAGTCCTCTCAAGACTGGACAGATTTTGTGGACTGTTCAGTGAAGGCCTTGGAAGGGTGGTTACATGGCAGTAAGGTATCTGACTATGAAAGCCTGTATAATCTTATTCTGAGAGAGCATATTCTGAATAACTGTGTGTCTGACTTGTTGCACCAATACCTAGTGGACTCGGATCTGACCTCTTCCCAAGAATTGGGAAAGAAGGCAGACAAGTGGGTCAGAACAAGGGTGACCAGAAAAGTTCATACAGGGGTGATAAGGATGGCAAGAAGAAGGATGGTAAGTCTTCTGACAAGGGTGGGGACAAAGGTAAAAATACTGAGTCTTCATCAGACCCACAAAAATCCTCTGGGGGTGGTGGGTCCAAATCCTCTTCCAATAATCAACCTAAAATGCTTTGGTGTTATTTGTGTAAAGTCAAAGGCCATTGGGCAACTGATTCCAGTTGTCCAAAGAAAAACACCAAACCTCCCACTACCACAACCTCTGCTGCAAATTCTAGTGCCCCTAGTAATAGCAGTGGTGGTGGGAAACCTACAAATAGCCAATCCAAGGGTGTAGCTGGGCTCACTATTGGTAATGGAGTTGGGGTTGGTCTTGTAAGGGAGACCACAGAGGCTGTGTTAGTCTCAGAAGGTGCCAGTGATTTGGCCACCTTAGTTGCTTGTCCCCTTAATATGGATAAGTACAAGCAAAGTCCCCTAATAAATGGCGTTGAGGTTCAGGCCTACAGGGACACAGGTGCCAGTGTTACCATGGTGATAGAGAAACTGGTCCACCCTGAACAACACCTGCTTGGTCAGCAGTACCAAGTGACAGACGCTCATAACAACACTCTTAGCCACCCCATGGCTGTTGTGAATCTCAACTGGGGGGGGGGGATTACTGGTCCAAAGAAAGTTGTGGTTGCCTCAGATTTACCTATAGAATGCCTACTAGGGAACGATTTAGAGACATCAGCTTGGGCAGAAGTGGAGTTGGAGGCTCATGCAGCAATGCTGGGCATTCCTGGGCAAATGTTTGCTTTAACCAGGGCTCAGACCAAAAAGCAAAAAGGACAGGGTAACTTGGATCCTGGAACAATGGACCAAGTGCTCCCTAAGGCTAAGGGTAGCAAGGGTAAATCCCTACCCACTATCCCTCCCTCTACAGATGATTCTCCTTCTGAGGAAGAAGGATTTCCTCCCTGTGCAGAACCTTCACCAGATGAGCTGGCTGCAGACACTGCTGAGCTTTTGGGTGGAGGGGGGACTGCCAGGGAAGAGCTGAGTGTGGCACAGCAAACCTGTCCCACACTAGAGGGTCTCAGACAGCAAGATGTCAAGCAGCAAAATGGGGATGTCAGTGACATCCATAGAGTTTAATGGGAGGACAACCTCTTGTACACAGAGGCAAGGGACCCAAAACCTGGAGCAGCCAGGAGATTGGTCATTCCCCTGCAGTACAGAAAGTTCCTCCTAACTCTTGCACATGACATTCCTTTGGCTGGCCATTTGGGCCAGATCAAAACATGGGAAAGACTTGTCCCCTTGTTTCACTGGCCTAGGATGTCAGAGGACACTAAAGATTTTTGCAAGTCTTGTGTGACCTGCCAAGCCAGTGGCAAGACTGGTGGCACTCCAAAGGCCCCTCTAATCCCACTTCCAGTGGTTGGAGTGCCCTTTGAAAGGGTACGGGTTGACATAGTTGGCCCCCTTGACCCTCCTACTGCTTCAGGCAATAGGTTTATCTTGGTGATTGTGGACCATGCCACAAGATATCCTGAAGCAATTCCTCTAAGGACCACTACAGCCCCTGCAGTGGCAAAGGCCCTCCTGGGAATATTTTCCAGAGTGGGTTTCCCTAAAGAGGTAGTAACAGACAGAGGTAGCAACTTCATGTCTGCATACTTGAAAGCAATGTGGAAGGAGTGTGGTGTTACCTACAAGTTCACCACTCCTTACCATCCACAGACTAATGGACTGGTAGAGAGGTTTAATAAAACTCTCAAAGGTATGATAATGGGACTCCCTGAAAAACTCAGGAGGAGATGGGTTGTCATGTTACCTTGCCTACTTTTTGCTTATAGGGAGGTACCCCAGAAAGGAGTGGGCTTCAGCCCTTTTGAACTCCTCTTTGGGCACCCTTTAAGAGGTCCACTCACTCTTGTGAAGGAGGGTTGGGAACAACCTTTAAAAGCTCCTAAACAGGACATAGTGGATTATGTACTTGGCCTAAGATCCAGAATGGCTGAGTATATGAAAAGGCCAGTAAAAACCTTCAGGCCAGCCAGAAGCTGCAAAAGCAATGGCATGACCAGAAGGCTGTTCTGATCCAGTACCAACCAGGACAGAAGGTGTGGGTATTGGAGCCTGTGGCCCCAAGAGCACTCCAGGATAAATGGAGTGGATCCCATCTAATTGTTGAGAAAAAGGGTGAGGTTACCTATTTGGTAGACCTGGGCACTGCCAGGAGCCCCCTTAGGGTGATTCATGTCAACCGCCTGAAACCCTACTATGACAGGGCTGATCTCCCCCTGCTCATGGCAACAGATGAGGGACAGGAAGAAGAGAGTAACCCTCTCCCTGATCTCTTTTCCACCACTGAAACAGATGCTTTAGTGGAGGGAGTAGTTTTGGCAGATTGTCTGACTGCAGAACAGAAAGACAACTGCATCAATCTCCTTGGACAATTTTCTGACCTCCGTTCAGTTGTGCCAGGTACAAAATCCTGGTGTGAACACACAATTGATACTGGAGACTGCTTGCCTGTGAAGAGTAAGATTTATAGGCAGCCTGACAATGTCAGGGACTGCATAAAACAAGAGGTACAGAAGACGTTGGATCTAGGAGTGATTGAGCCTTCTGAAAGCCCATGGGCTAGCTCAGTGGTGCTTATACCAAAGCCTCACACCAAAGATGGAAAGAGGGAGATTAGGTTTTGTGTAGACTACAGAGGTCTCAATCAGGTAATAAAAACTGATGCTCCCCCTATACCCAGGGCAGATGAGCTCATTGATACACTGGCATCTGCCAAGTATCTTAGCACTTTTGATTTGACTGCAGGGTATTGGCAGATCAAATTGGCAGAAGATGCTAAACGTAAGACTGCATTTTCAACTATAGGAGGGCACTACCAATTTACAGTGATGCCCTTTGGTTTGAAAAATGCACCTGCCACTTTTCAGAGGTTGGTGAACACAGTCCTGCAAGGGTTGGAGGCTTTCAGTGCAGCATATCTTGATGATATTGCTGTCTTTAGCTCCACCTGGGATGAGCACCTGGTCCACATATGGAAAGATTTGGAGGCCCTGCAAAAGGCAGGCCTCACTATCAAGGGCTCAAAGTGCCAGATAGGGCAGGGAAAGGTGGTTTATCTGGAACACCTGGTAGGTGGAGAACAGATTGCACCACTTCAGGGGAAAATCCAGACAATCATGGATTGGGTTTACCCTACAACTCAGACCCAGGTGAGAGCCTTTTTAGGCCTCACAGGGTATTACAGGAGATTAATTAAAAACTATGGCTCCACAGCAGCCCCTCTTAATGATCTCACAAGTAAGAAAATGCCTAAAAGGTAATATGGACAGCTAGCTGTCAGAAAGCTTTTGAGGAGCTCAAACAGGCCATGTGCTCTGCATCTGTCCTAAAAAGCCCATGTTACTCCAAGAAATTCATTGTTCAAAGTGATGCATCTGAATTAGGGGTAGGGGCAGTCTTATCACAACTGAATTCTGAGGGCCAGGATCAACCAGTTGCTTTTATTAGCAGAAGGTTGACCCCTAGAGAAAATCGTTGGCCTGCCATAGAGAGGGAGGCCTTTGCTGTGGTCTGAGCACTGAAAAAGTTGAGGCCATACCTGTTTGGCACTCACTTTATTGTTCAGACAGACCACAAACCTCTACTTTGGCTAAAACAAATGAAAGGTGAAAACCCTAAATTGTTGAGGTGGTCCATATCTCTACAGGAAATGGTCTATACAGTGGAACATAGACCTGGGAGTACCCACTCCAATGCAGATGGACTCTCCAGATATTTCCACTTAGACAATGAAGACTCATCAGTTCATGGCTAGTCTTATTGACCTTTTTTTTGGGGGGGGGGTTGTGTAGGAAAGTACCATCTTGCCTGGCATGTTACCCCCATATTTCACTGTATATATGTTGTTTTAGTCTATGTGTAAAGGATCCCCCAGTCCTGCTCTGGCGCGAAACTGGACAAAGGAAAGGGGAGTGCCCAGAGCTCCTCCAGTGTGTCCCAGACCTCTGCCATCTTGGAAACAGAGGTATCTGTGGCACACTGGACTGCTCTGAGTGGCCAGTGCCAGCAGGTGATGTCAGAGGCTCCTTCTGATAGGCTCTTACCTCTCTTGGTAGCCAATCCTCCTTCCTAGGTAGCCAAACTTCCTTTTCTGGCTATTTAGGGTCTCTGCTTTGGGGATCTCCCCAGATAACGAATGCAAGAGCTCATCAGAGTTCCTCTGCATCTCCCTCTTCACCTTCTGCCAAAGGATCGACCGCTGACTGCTCAGGACGCCTGCAAAACCGCAACAAAGTAGCAAGATGACTATTAGCAACCTTGTATCGCTTCATCCTGACGACTTTCTCGACTGTTTCCAGGTGGTGCATGCTCTGGGGGTAGCCTGCCTCCTCTCTGCACCAGGAGCTCTGAAGAAATCTCCTGTGGATCGACAGAATCTTCCCCCTGCAACCGCAGGCAACAAAAGACTGCATCACCGGTCCTCTGGGTCCCCTCTCAGCACGACAAGCGTGGTCCCTGGAACTCAGCAACTCGGTCCAAGTGACTCCCACAGTCCAGTGACTCTTCAGTCCAAGTTTGGTGGAGGTAAGTCCTTGCCTCCCCACGCTAGACTGCATTGCTGGGTACCGCGTGATTTGCAGCTGCTCCGGCTCCGAATGCAAGAGCTCATCCGAGTTCCTCTGCATCTCTCTCTTCACCTTCTGCCAAGGAATCGACTGCTGACCGCGCTGGAAGCCTGCAAAACTGCAACATAGTAGCGAAGACGACTACTGCAACTCTGTAACGCTGATCCTGCCGCCTTCTCGACTGTTTTCCTGGTGGTGCATGCTGTGGGGGTAGTCTGCCTCCTCTCTGCACTAGAAGCTCCGAAGAAATCTCCCGTGGGTCGACGGAATCGTCCCCCTGCAACCGCAGGCACCAAAGAGCTGCATTACCGGTACCTTGGGTCTCCTCTCAGCACAACGAGTGAGGTCCCTTGAATCCAGCAACTCTGTCCAAGTGACTCCCACAGTCCAGTGGCTCTTCAGTCCAAGTTTGGTGGAGGTAAGTCCTTGCTTCCCCACGCTAGACAGCATTGCTGGGTACAGCGTGATTTGCAGCTGCTCTGGCTCCTGTGCACTCTTCCAGGATTTCCTTCGTGCACGGCCAAGCCTGGGTCCCTGATATTCTATCCTGCAGTGCAAAACCTTCTGAGTTGTCCTCTGGCGTCGTGGGACTCCCTTTTGTGACATCGGGTGGACTCCGGTTTACTTTTCTTCTAAGTGCCTGTTCAGCTACTTCTGTGGGTGCTGCCTGCTTCTGTGAGGGCTTGCTACGTTGCTGGGCGCCCCCTCTGTCTCCTCATCCAAGTGGTGACATCCTGGTACCTCCTGGGCCACAGCAGCACCCAAAAACCCTAACCGTGACCCTTGCAGCTAGCAAGGCTTGTTTACAATCTTTCTGCGTGGGAACATCTCTGCAAGCTTCTTCACGACGTGGGACATCCATCCTCCAAAGGGGAAGTTCCTAGTCCTCTTCTTTCTTGCAGAACTCCAAGCTTCTTCCAACCAGTGGCAGCTTCCTTGCACCCTCAGCTGGCATTTCCCGGGCTCCTGCCAACTCTCAACACTGTCGCGACCATTGGACTTGGTCCCCTTGTCTTACAGGTACTCAGGTCCAGAAATCCACTGTTGTTGCATTGCTGGTGTTTGTTCTTCCTGCAGAAACCCCCTATCACGACTTCTGTTCTCTCTGGGGGTAGTAGGTGCACTTTACACCTACCTTTCAGGGTCTTGGGGTGGGCTATTTTTCTAACCCTCACTGTTTTCTTACAGTCCCAGCAACCCTCTACAAGCTCACTTAGGTATGGGGACCATTTGTGGTTTGCATTCCACTTTTGGAGTATATGGTTTGTCTTGCCACTATACCAATGTGCTCCTATTGCAATCTACTGTAACTTTACATTGCTTGCATTACTTCCTTTTGCTATTACCTGCATAATTTTGGTTTGTGTACATATATCTTGTGTATATATCTTATCCTCATACTGAGGGTACTCACTGAGATATTTTTGGCATATTGTCATAAAAATAAAGTACCTTTATTTTTAATACTTCTGTGTATTGTGTTTTCTTATGATATTGTGCATATGACACCAGTGGTATAGTAGGAGCTTTACATGTCTCCTAGTTCAGCCTAAGCTGCTTTGCCATAGCTACCTTCTATCAGCCTAAGCTGCTAGAAACACCTCTTCTACACTAATAAGGGATAACTGGACCTGGCACAAGGTGTAAGTACCTCTGGTACCCACTACAAGCCAGGCCAGCCTCCTACAGACTTGGTCCCCTTGTCTTACAGGTACTCAGGTCCAGAAATCCGTTGTCAGTGCACTGCTGGTGTGTGTCCTTCCTGCAGAATCCCCCTATCACGACTTCTGTGCTCTTTGGGGGTAGTAGGTGCACTTTACTCCTACTTTTCAGGGTCTTGGGGTGGGGTATTTTTCTAACCCTCACTGTTTTCTTACAGTCCCAGCGACCCTCTACAAGCTCACATAGGTCTGGGGTCCATTTGTGGTTTGCATTCCACTTTTGGAGTATATGGTTTGTGTTGCCCCTATACCTATGTGTTCCTATTTCAACCTATTGTGATTCTACACTGTTTGCATTACTTTTCTTGCTATTACTTACCTAATTTTGGTTTGTGTACACATAACTTGTGTATAGTACTTACCTTCTTAGTAAGGGTACTCACTGAGATACTTTTGGCATACTGTCAGAAAAATAAAGTACCTTTATTTTTAGTAACTCTGTGCATTGTGTTTTCTTATGATATTGTGCATATGATATAAGTGGTATAGTAGGAGCTTTGCATGTCTCCTAGTTGAGCCTAAGCTGCTTTGCCATAGCTACCTTCTACCAGCCTAAGCTGCTAGAAACACCTCTTCTACACTAATAAGGGATAACTGGACCTGGCACAAGGTGTAAGTACCTCTGGTACACACTACAAGCCAGGCCAGCCTCCTACATCAGGTCTGGCTCCAACTGGGAACACAGTTCCTGGATTGTGGCACGATCAAGTCTGTAGGTGATGATCACATGTCTTTCCTCCATTGTCGATAGGTCCACCAGCGGTCTGTAGACCAGAGGAAGCCGCCATCTCCTCACATGCCCCAGCGGACGGTGCCTATGGAGGAGAACAGCGAGCACAGAGTCAACCAACTCTGAGGTACGTAAACACAACTTACTCTGAAAATATTCATAAATCTAAATTTGCCTGTATGAGTGATTAGGCAAGGCCTAGGTATGTGTGACGCAGTCAAAAATAAAGCCACGTGGGCCCCTGAAATGGCGGCTGCCTGACTTGTAAGGTGGGACAAGCGGATATGAGGTAACTGCGCTGGCGTTGTACACTGTCGCAGTAGGTGGTCGAAGACCGCGGCGCAATTCTGCATTTGTTAACATTTGACCCTATGGGTCCCAGGAGCCAATGACGATGTACGCCGGCGGTGACGGTACGCACCGCCGCGGACATGAACGCCATTTTCTCTCTGTTCAATCACTCAATACCTGATCTTCGACAGGAGAGGGTCTACACTGCAAGTGCTGCTGTGACCTCAGTCTGGAAGAGACAATGGCTCGTGTGTCTGGGGAAAGGGCCCCTGCCTTCAGCACGGAGGAGTTGGAGAAACTAGTGGCTGGGGTCCTCTCCCAGTACACGCTACTCTACGGTCCTCCAGACAAAGAGGTAAGTACACTGTGAGCATGCTGTATGGGCAATACCTGTATTGAGTGGGGTGGATGAAAGATAGGGGGGGTGAGAATGAGGCGTGCATGAAACGACGGTGAGTGCATGTGCGTCATGGCAAGGGTAGGGATGAGGGCCAATGGCTGTGACGGTGCAGTTGGTAATTACTTCTCTTTTCCCCTGTACAATTCCTGTAGGTCAGCGCCCACCAGAAGAAGGACATCTGGCGTGCCATCACCAAGGAAGTCCGGACCCTGGGGTTCTACCGCAGACGGAGCACCCACTGCCGGAAAAGATGGGAGGACATTCGCCGCTGGAGCAAGAAGACGGCGGATGCCCAGCTGGGGATGGCCTCCCAACGTGGGAGGGGTGCCCGTCGCACCATGACCCCCGTGATGTTCAGGATCCTGGTGGTGGCGTATCCGGACTTGAATGGGTGCTTGAGGGCATCACAGCAGCCACAAGGGGGTGAGTACACTCTCATTCTGCTGATTCAGCGCGTATTGTAGGTGGTCTGTGGGTTCCCCTAGGCCGGGGCGAGTTTGCTAGTTAAGTTTCCTTCTTCAGGCAGGCCCTGTGGCACCCCACCCCACCTGTGTACAGGGCCAACTACACCTAGTCAAGATCCTGTGACATCCATGTGTGCAGAAATCGGCCATAGCCTTGTAAGCCATGTCCCAGGGATTGAATAGTGGACCCCAAGTGCACGGCGTAGTGCAGGGGGCTTCTGGGTCTGTCATTTCCGCCAACGGTAGCGGTATTGCATGCACTGAACATGTCTTTCTTCTGTCTCCCCCCAAAATTGTTGTGGTCTCCCTGTACTTGTGTGCATTAGCATCATCAGGCGGAGGAGCAGTGGCACCGAAGCAGGAGGGAGCTGCATCCCACATGGCCCTGGAGGGCGACACTACGGACTCCGAATTCACCCGTGGGACGGAGGGCGAGGGGAGCTCCACGGCGGGGACAGGAACTTACACCAGCGAGACGGACTCCTCCTCTGATGGGAGCTCCCTTGATTTGGCAGCCTGTGAGAAAGTAGCCTCTTTCTAGCCTTGTTACCCCCACTTTTGGCCTGTTTCTGAGTTTTCTCACTGGGATCCTGCTAGCCAGGGCCCAGTGCTCATAGTAAAAACCCTATGTTTTCAGTATGTTTGTTATGTGTCACTGGGACCCTGCTAGTCAGGACCCCAGTGCTCATAAGTTTGTGACCTATAGGTATGTGTTCCCTGTGTGATGCCTAACTGTCTCACTGAGGCTCTGCTAACCAGAACCTCAGTGGTTATGCTCTCTCTTTACAAATTGTCACTAACAGGCTAGTGACCAATTTTACCAATTTACATTGGCATACTGGAACACCCTTATAATTCCCTAGTATATGGTACTGAGGTACCCAGGGTATTGGGGTTCCAGGAGATCCCTATGGGCTGCAGCATTTCTTTTGCCACCCATAGGGAGCTCTGACAATTCTTACACAGGCCTGCCACTGCAGCCTGAGTGAAATAACGTCCACGTTATTTCACAGCCATTTTACACTGCACTTAGGTAACTTATAAGTCATCTATATGTCTAACCTTTACCTGGTAAAGGTTGGGTGCTAAGTTACTTAGTGTGAGGGCACCCTGGCACTAGCCAAGGTGCCCCCACATTGTTCAGGGCCAATTCCCCGGACTTTGTGAGTACGGGGACACCATTACACGCATGCACTACATATAGGTCACTACCTATATGTAGCTTCACAATGGTAACTCCGAATATGGCCATGTAACATGTCTATGATCATGGAATTGCCCCCTCTATACCATCCTGGCATAGTTGGCACAATCCCATGATCCCAGTGGTCTGTAGCACAGACCCTGGTACTGCCAAACTGCCTTTCCCGGGGTTCCACTGCAGCTGCTGCTGCTGCCAACCCCTCAGACAGGCTTCTCCCCTCCTGGGGTCCAGCCAGGCCTGGCCCAGGATGGCAGAACAAAGGACTTCCTCTGAGAGAGGGTGTTACACCCTCTCCCTTTGGAAAATGGTGTGAAGGCAGGGGAGGAGTAGCCTCCCCCAGCCTCTGGAAATGCTTTCATGGGCACACATGGTGCCCATTTCTGCATAAGCCAGTCTACACCGGTTCAGGGACCCCTTAGCCCTGCTCTGGCGCGAAACTGGACAAAGGAAAGGGGAGTGACCACTCCCCTGACCTGTACCTCCCCTGGGAGGTGCCCAGAGCTCCTCCAGTGTGCTCCAGACCTCTGCCATCTTGGAAACAGAGGTGCTGCTGGCACACTGGACTACTCTGAGTGGCCAGTGCCAGCAGGTGACGTCAGAGACTCCTTCTGATAGGCTCCTTCAGGTGTTGCTAGCCTATCTTCTCTCCTAAGTAGCCAAACCCTCTTTTCTGGCTATTTAGGGTCTCTGTCTTTGGGGATTCTTTAGATAACGAATGCAAGAGCTCATCCGAGTTCCTCTGCATCTCTCTCTTTACCTTCTGCCAAGGAATCGACTGCTGACCGCGCTGGAAGCCTGCAAAACTGCAACATAGTAGCGAAGACGACTACTGCAACTCTGTAACGCTGATCCTGCCGCCTTCTCGACTGTTTTCCTGGTGGTGCATGCTGTGGGGGTAGTCTGCCTCCTCTCTGCACTAGAAGCTCCGAAGAAATCTCCTGTGGGTCGACGGAATCGTCCCCCTGCAACCGCAGGCACCAAAGAGCTGCATTACCGGTACCTTGGGTCTCCTCTCAGCACGACGAGTGAGGTCCCTTGAATCCAGCAACTCTGTCCAAGTGACTCCCACAGTCCAGTGACTCTTCAGTCCAAGTTTGGTGGAGGTAAGTCCTTGCCTCCCCACGCCAGACTGCATTGCTGGGAACCGCGACTTTTGCAGCTACTCCGGCCTCCGTGCACTTCCGGTGGAAATCCTTTGTGCACAGTCCAGCCTGGGTCCACGGCACTCTAACCTGCATTGCACGACCTTCTAAGTTGTTCTCCGGCGACGTGGGACTCCTTTGTGCGACTTTGGGTGAGCACCGTTTCACGCATCCTCGTAGTGCCTGTTTCTGGCACTTCTGCGGGTGCTGCCTGCTGCTGAGCGGGCTCCTTGTCTTGCTCGACGCCCCCTCTGTCCCCTGACACAATTGGCGACATCCTGGTCCCTCCTGGGCCACAGCAGCATCCAAAAACACTAACCGCACGATTTGCAGCTAGCAAGGCTTGTTGGCGGTCTTTCGGCGGGAAAACACTTCTGCACGACTCTCCACGGCGTGAGGGATCTGTCCTCCAAAGGGGAAGTCTCTGGCCCTTGTCGTTCTTGCAGAAACCTACGCTTCTACTGTCCAGTAGCAGCTTCTTTGCACCCACAGCTGGCATTTCCTGGGCATCTGCCCATCTCCGACTTGCTTGTGACTTTTGGACTTGGTCCCCTTGTTCCACAGGTACCCTCGACTGGAAATCCATCGTTGTTGCATTGTTGGTTTGTGTCTTTCCTGCAGAATTCCCCTATCACGACTTCTATGTCCTTTGGGGAACTTTAGTGCACTTTGCACTCACTTTTCAGGGTCTTGGGGTGGGCTATTTTTCTAACCCTTACTATTTTCTAATAGTCCCAGCGACCCTCTACAAGGTCACATAGGTTTGGGGTCCATTCGTGGTTCGCATTCCACTTTTGGAGTATATGGTTTGTGTTGCCCCTATCCCTATGTGTCTCCATTGCATCCTATTGTAACTATACATTGTTTGCACTGTTTTCTAATACTATTACTGCATATTTTGGTATTGTGTACATATATCTTGTGTATATTTGCTATCCTCATACTGAGGGTACTCACTGAGATACTTTTGGCATATTGTCATAAAAATAAAGTACCTTTATTTTTTAGTATATCTGTGTATTGTGTTTTCTTATGATATTGTGCATATGACACTAAGTGGTACTGTAGGAGCTTCACTCGTCTCCTAGTTCAGCCTAAGCTGCTCTGCTAAGCTACCATTATCTATCAGCCTATGCTGCTAGACACCCTATACACTAATAAGGGATAACTGGGCCTGGTGCAAGGTGTAAGTACCCCTTGGTACTCACTACAAGCCAGTCCATCCTCCTACACAGCCCCATCTGTATCCCCGCATCTACAGGTAAAGCCGCCACCCCCCTACCAGCACTGCCCTCCCAGCGGCCCCTCAGCCTTTGCCCCGTGCCCACTCACCCAGGAGGGTGGGCATTACCGTCGCCCCAGGGACCTCAGCCCCTGCCCCTGTCACCCCTGCTGCCCTCAGTGAGGAGGCCATTGACCTCCTCAGGTCCCTCACTGTTGGGCAGTCTACCATTTTGAATGCCATCCAGGGTGTAGAGAGGCTGTTGCCACAGACGAATGCATACCTGGAGGGCATTCACTCTGGTCAGGCAGCCCTTCAGCAAGCTTTTCAGACTCTGGCCTCAGCACTGATGGCAGCCATTGTCCCTGTGTCTAGCCTCCCCCCTCCAACTTTCTCCACCCAGACCCACACCCCTGTATCTCAGCCTATCCGAAGCACACCATCAGACCAGCATGCACACACCTCAACACACAAGGGAAGCTCTGGCAAACATAAGCACCACACATCCCACAGGCACTCGCGCAAGCATCACACACATGCAGACACACCAACATCCACTGCCTCCACTGCGTCCCCCTCCTCCCTCCCTGTCTCGTCTCCACTCACACCATTATGCACTACATCCTCAGCCACTACGTCCATCACCAGCACACCCACCACCACACCCCGCTCACGTGCAGTCACCACCCCCACTACCATTCACACATCCCCTGTGTCCTCTCCCAGTGTGTCTGTGAGGCCACCGCCCAAGGTACAGAAACGCAGCCACACACCCACCCAACAGCCATCCACCTCACAACAGCCTCCAGCACATGCACCTTCACCCAAAGTCCCCAAACGTACACCTCCTACAACCACAACCTCTTCCTCCACTCCCAAAACCCCTCCAGCTACCCGTCCCAGTGTTCCTAAGAAACTTTTCCTGGCCAGCCTTGACCTCTTTCCCTCAGCTCCCCCACCCCGTCAGACTCCTAGGGCCCGACTCTCCAGGTCCCAACCTAGCACCTCAGCCACAACATTGGCGGGAGCAGTGGTGCCAGTAATCACCGGATTATGGAGTGCACCAGGCAGCAGGGCAGGCAGTGTGTCAAGGAGCCACAGCACGGACAGTCCCCCACCTGTCAAGCATAAAAAGTTGGCCAGTGCCCGGCGGGAGAGGGGAAAGAAACCAGCAACCAAAGCCGCTCCCAGGGGTACAGTTGGGAGTGTGGAGACAGCTGCGACACCATCCAAGGTGGGAAAGGGGCACAGTAAAACCAGCAAGTCTGGGAAGATCAGCACGGCGGACAAGACCACCAGCAGCCACACTGCCCAGGAGGAGACCGCCAGCAGCAGTCCCGCTGGCGACCGCCAGCAGCCACACTGCCCAGGAGAAGACCGCCAGCAGCAGCCCCGCTGCTCAGGAAGCAACCGCCAGTAGCCCCGCTGCCACAGACAGGACCGCCAGCAGCAGCCCTGCTGCCCAGGAAGCAACCGCCAGCAGCCACACTGCCCAGTAGAAGACCGCCAGCAGCAGCCCCGCTGCCCAGGAGGCGACTGCCAGCAGCCACACTGCCCAGGAGAAGACCACCAGCAGCAGCCCCGCTGCATAGGAAGCGACCGCCAGCAGCCCCGCTGCCACAGACAGGACTGCCAGCAGCAACCCCGCTGCCCAGGAATCGACCGCCAGCAGCCCCGCTGCCACAGACAGGACCGCCGCCAGCAGCCCCGCTGCCACAGACAAGACCACCACCAGCTGAACCGCTGCCTAGGACACGGCCGCCAGCAGCCCCGCAGGCCAGGACAAGACCGCCACCAGCTGAACCGCTGCCCAGGACACCGCCGCCAGCAGCCCCGCAGGCAAGGACAAGACCGCCACCAGCTGAACCGCTGCCCAGGACACCGTGCCACAGACAAGACCGCCACCAGCTGAACCGCTGCTCAGGACACCGCCACCAGTAGCCCCGCAGGCCAGGACAAGACCGCCAGCAGCTGAATCGCTGCCCAGGACACCGCCGCCAGCAGCCCCGCAGGCCAGTCAGCGCCAATGATTCCGACGCTACTGAGTCCGCAACGGGCAGGATGAAGCACTCTGGGCACAAGGCCCCCTTCAGAACCAGTGGAGAGATACATCCACTACCTCTGTCCTTGGCAGGATGAAGCACTCTGGGCACAAGGCCCCCTCCAGAACCAGTGGAGAGATACATCCACTACCTCTGTCCTTGGCAGGATGAAGCACTCTGGGCACAAGGCCCCATCCAGAAGCAGTGTAGAGATACATCCACTACCTCTGCCCTTGGCAGGATGAAGCACTCTGGGCACAAGGACCCTTCCAGAACCAGTGGAGTATCACGTCCACTACCTCAGTCCTTGGCAGGATGAAGCACTCTGGGCACAAGGCCCCCTCCAGAAACCATTGGAGACTGTTATCCACTTGACAGACTGTGGCTTTGCACTCCCCAGGATTGAACAGTGGGCAAACCACCCACTGTGGAGACTTGAGAGACTGTGGATTTGCACTCCCCAGGATTGAACAGTGGGCAAACCACCCACTGTAGAGACTTGAGAGACTGTGGCTTTGCACTCCCCAGGATTGAACAGTGGGCAATCCACCCACTGTGGAGACTTGAGAGACTGTGGCTTGGCACTCCCCAGGATTGAACAGTGGGCAAACCACCCACTGTAGAGACTTGAGAGACCATGGCTTTGCACTCCCAAGGATTGAACAGTGGGCAAACCAGCCCACTGTAGAGACTTGAGAGACTGTGGCTTAGCACTCCCCAGGATTGAACAGTGGGCAAACCACCCACTGTAGAGACTTGAGAGACTGTGGCTTTGCACTCCCCAGGATTGAACAGTGGGCATGGAGCCCCCTCATGGATCTGGCGTCGTGCACTCAACCGGCTGAGGTTCCGCCCCCCTTCCCTTCCCGCTGAGGTGCCTGTTTTATTTCTATCTGATGCCCCTGCAGTGTTCTCTCCGTTTTGATCGGGTATTGAGTGTGGGCCTCGCCCACACTATGATGGTGGAATCCCTTGGACTTGTGTTCTTGGTGTATTGTATATAGTACAAATGTATGTATTTGTAAATATTTTTGATTTATGTAATTGAATATATCACAATTATTCGACTCATTTCCTTTTGTCCTTGCATTCTTCCAGGGGGGTTGGGAGGTGTAACTGTTATGTATCAATATGTATTAGCGTGTGTGTTGTAGTGGGTGAAGGTGGGGGTGTTGCATGTGTGTGTCACTCTCTTTTCCCTCCCCCCTCCCCTGTGTCATAGGTGCAGTACTTACCGTTGTCTTCACCGCCGGCGTTCGTGCTCCTGGTAGAGGAGCAGGAAGATAAAGGCTGGCACAATCTGGAGCTCGGGTTCCATGGCGTCCTGATTCCTCGTGGGTTGTGTAGAGGTGAGCGTTTTCCCTTTGAAGCCCTGTTTCCGCTGTGTTTTTGTTCGCGGTGAATCCGCCCCGGAAAAGGTGGCGGATTGGTGGGTTGTAATATTGTGGTTGGTACATTGTCCTCCGCCTGTCTGTTGGCGGTTACTGCTGTGGTTTTTGTTTGTACCGCCGTGGCAGTGGGAGTGTTAAAGTGGCTGTCTAAGTTGGCGGTTTCCACCACGGTCGTAATTCCATTTTGTTTACCGCCGGCCTGTTGGCAGTTTTACACCGACCGCCAGGGTTGTAATGACAGCCCTAGTCTTCCGCTCCTGGGTGGGGTAGCTTTTTATCACCCGTCCACCTCTGGCTATCATGTTTGGCAGACAGTGTGTTAAGAACCACAGGACGCCTCCAAACTCCTGACTGGGCATTCAAATTCCATTTCTTTCCCTTTCCAGACATGGCCCTCCCTTAAAAACAATCTGACCCCATCAATAGCTAATGACTCCAAAAACCCACAACTACCCCTAACTACAATCAAACCCCAAAAGACAGACACCAGAGAATACACAGCACAAAACAATACAAGAAACAAATATAAGACAAAATGCTAACTTTAAGGACAGTACATGGACAGCACACACTACAACAGTAGCAGTACGACACCAAGACACTCTCCAGCACAGCCAAAACACAATTTTAACCAAGCACAAACAGAAAGACTGTGAGGCAAAGTGAAACTAACTTCTCTCTTTCCTGGTTTGTAGCATGTCACAGCCGTTGCACAGTTTTTTGGGTGGATGTGTCATGTTTTCCGCAAATAGGTTGGGTTTTTTTACGCTTTTAATTGATACATAGCCAATACATTAATTTTACACAATGCCTGACAGGGCACAATGCGGTAATTGTGAGGCATCGACTGGGATGCGGCCGATCTGCATGACATGCTGGCTGCAAAAATGCACGAATCACGCAAATGCATGTATTTTTTTGATGCACTGGTGCAAATGTGTGGTTTACAGTGTATTGTGTGCTGTAATGCATGTAAACAAGTACATAGATCGGTGTCTTGCATAGTACTGTGGAGGGGACATGCTTGGTGTATATGAATATGTGGTATATGTATGTGTTGAGAGCACACATATGTGTGAGTAATCACTGTAAAGCCACTAAGGGGCTTATTTACAAGTCCTGTGGCACAGCAAGTGAGCCTTGCTGCCCTGCCCGGCTCCACAGAGAAAGGGCAGAAATGTTGAGTATCTACAATATATGGTGCTTTTCTGTCCTCTCCCTTGCACAACTGCACAATAGGCAGCCTAGCGCCGAAACAGGCACCCTTGCACCATAGTGCAAAGATGCCTGTGTTGCAGACAGAATTATTTCTGTGCAGGAAGGGACACCTTCCTGCAGAAAAATAATCCATGGAGGCTTATTCCACATTCTATGTGTGCTGCAGAATGCATTTCTGAATGAGATGTGACGCACTGCAGCACTGGATGCAGATTTGTATTAATTTATTTGAGGCACACACAAGGGGTGTCAGATTGCCTCTTCACTAGCTTTTGTATTGAGTTCGGAATTCTTGGCTAATGGATGTGTAACAGTGGGGTGATGTTGACACAAACTGGTAGATGATTGAGGCAGTAATGTTCTGCTTTTTTTACATTATGCTGTTATTGTAGACAGACCATATTTACAAGAAAACAATGCTTGCTGCCCCTCGCCATGAGCAAAGTGCAAGGATGCTTCCTATTTGCAGCTATATGATGCATCCCTGTACTTTCCTCTCTGCTGGTGCACAATTGGCTGCATAACACCATGGTTCAAGGGTGTCCGCATTGCAGGGATGGTTATGTACAGGAAGGGACACCTTCCTGAACGCAAACAGTCATTAATTGCATTTTCCTCCTATGTGTGCTGCAGAAAACAGTAAATATAGAGTAAAAAAAACAAGGAAAAATAAAGGTATTTCTTCTTGTTGCACCACTTTTACACCACCCCTTGGGGTGGCGTAGGAATCTGATGCATTCCCAGGTTTATGAAACCTTGTAAATCTGTGAATGCTTCAGATTCTATGGGTGATGCCTGGAACACGCACAGCAACACCCATGGAATGCCCCTTTCATCCAGAATTATGCATGACAGGGGCCATATTTACAAGGCCATGAAAGCCACGCAAGGTGAATTTACCTACCCTTGTAAATATGTGCAGGCACACTACAGCGCCAGACTGACACGAAAATGATGCTCCGGTGGCGTTATTGTACTGCAGGGGCCTTGTTAATATGCCCCTTTCTTGACTTTTGTGGTGCACAGGGCTCTCACTCATGCTGGTTGTGCAATGCAAAGCAAGCGTGCATAGCTGGGTGACCTCATGATTATTGGGTAAGGCAATGAAGCGTGAAGCACAGAATACCGCGAGTCGGTATCAAGGTGTGGCATGTGCTTTGCTTTGCAGTGGGTGTTCACAATGAAAACCCATGAAGTTTGACACTGACCCATTTTCTCAGGCTCACATGGACCTGGTGATGGGCCTAACCTAACCACATCCTCAGAATAGGCCAAAAAAAGTGAATCATTAGGAAACATGCTTGCTTACAAATTTCCATGTGTGCTTCAACATGCAGCACACATGGTACATGCCAAACAAAGCAATGTATGTTTTGTGTACATGAAGCTGCATAGGTGACTTTGATAGAAGTTGACGTCACATTGGATGAAGGGTGAGCCTTTTCTGCTACTGTCGTAGTTTGACTCTTGCTCTAGGCAATGCTGGTTTAAGGATGACAGTACTTATGTTTGTAGGTGACTATGCCAGTCCTACAACAAGTCACAACTGTCGTTACAACCCTCCCGGCTCACATGTAGTACCTCACCAAAAACCCAAACAGTAAAAGGTGATTTGTGGCAGCCTTTACGCATGGACTCAAGAGTGACATTTCAGGGAGTGTTGTAGTTAAACGGAGATTACCCCTTTTTCATATTAACAACATGTCTCAATCAAACACAGGCAATAAAGGAGATGCAGTAAAGATTTCAATAGGTTTTATTTAAAAAACTGCAAACTCCGATAAGTTGCATGGGCTGCAATGATAAGGATAATGAATAATGCAAGAAATAGAACTGTGAACATGAGAGCCATGAATACAAATACCCCTACCATCTTGCAATACCATAAAATGACATGAGATACGAAATATGTCCTAATACCCTAGCATGATGAACCTAATCTCTAGCCTAAAGAGAGCTAGGTTCGTTCAACCTAATCTGACAATGCCATGTTCACGAGAAGAGCCCCCAAACCCTTGTTACCTTGGAATTAGGTCTCTAGCTCAGACTCCATAGTGACACGGAGACTGGGTCAGCGTCAAGGCAACATGCAGCATGGATAGCATCGACGGCATCTGGTAGGAATCCTTTTGACTATCTATGTGAGGTGCATTTATACAGATATGCTTGGAGCCCTGATGTAGGTCTGTTCCCAAACAATAGAAAATTACCTAATATGAATACTTTCATCTTATCTATCTACTGGCGCTGATAGTGACGCCTTGTAGGAGGCTGGCCTGGTTTGTAGTGGGTACCTTGGGTACTTACACCTTATACCAGGTCCAGTTATCCCTTAGTGTTCTAGTGTTTAGGCTGATAGAGGTAGCCGTAGCAGAGCAGCTTAGGCTGAACTAGGAGACATGCAAAGCTCCTGCAATACCACTATAGTTACACAGTACTTATACACAATAAAAGACTATACTCAGTGTTATCAAAAATAAAAATACTTTATTTTAGTGTCACAGTGTAGGAAGGTAACCTCTTTCTAGCATTGTTACCCCCACTTTTGGTCTGTTTGTGAGTATATGTCAGGGTGTTTTTACTGTCTCACTGGGATCTTGCTAGCCATGACCCCAGTGCTCATAGTGAAAACCCTATTTGTCAGTGTATTTTATATGTCTCACTGGGATCCTGCTAGCCAGGACCCCAGTGCTCATAGTTTGTGGCCTGAATGTGTTTCCTGTGTGGTGCCTAACTGTGTCACCGAGGCTCTGCTAACCAGAACCTCAGTGCTTATGCTCTCTCTGCCTTTAAAATTGTCACTGCAGGCTAGTGACCATTTTTATCAATTCTGAATGGCACAATGGAACACCCTTATAATTCCCTAGTATATGGTACCTAGGTACCCAGGGTACTGGGGTTCCAGGAGATCCCTATGGGCTGCAGCATTTCTCTTGCCACCCATAGGGAGCTCAGACAATTCTTACACAGGACTGCCACTGCAGCCTGAGTGAAATAACGTCCACGTTATTTCACAGCCATTTTACACTACACTTAAGTAACTTATAAGTCACTTATATGTCTAACCCTCACTCGGTGAAGGTTAGGTGCAAAGTTACTAATTGTGAGGGCACCCTGGCACTAGCCAAGGTGCCCCCACATAGTTCAGGGCATATTCCCCGGACTTTGTGAGTGTGGGGACACCATTACATGCGTGCACTACATATAGGTCAATGCCTTTATGTAGCTTCAGCCTCCTACATATAGCTACTTCTATCAGCCTAAGCTGCTAGAACACTACTACTTCACGAATAAAGGATAACTGGACCTGGTATAAGGTGTAAGTACCCAAGGTACCCACTACAAAACAGGCCAGCCTCCTACATTGGTGGTGCAGCGGTGGGATAAGTACTTGCAATTGCTTTACCACTTTGTTACCTCTGCTTTTCACAAGAAAAGCTTGCTCCAATACTTGAAGCATATATAATATATACCTAGAAGCAATTTTCAAACTTTCTTAAAAGTTCTTTAAACTTTGCAAACGTTTTTGCAAAATTCTGAAAAGTTTTCTTCTTTTCTCTAAAAAGTTAGCTCTGTTATTCTACTAACTTTTTACTCACTTTCCTAAACTTTTTTCTTTCAATATTTCTTCTGTAGAAGCCACCCCTAGAGCTGTCAAGACTACCTATGACAATTTAAACTATAAAACCTTGAAGGGGCTCTGCACTGAAAAATATTTAGGGATTGGGAAGAATCCCAATAAGGAGTATCCCTTAAATCTCCTCCTCCAGGATGACCAGGGAATCAGCACTGAGAAAGAGGTAGAGGATAACTCCAACCAGGAAAGCTCCGAGGAGCAGCACTGGGGAAGAGGTAGAGGATAACTCCAACCAAGAAACCTCAGAGGAGCAAGATCGCAATCCTGGGGAGGGTCCTTCCACAGACCTATCTGTCAACAAGCCCCCTAATATAACTGGAAGTGATAAGGGTTCACACTCAAGTAGGGCTCCCTTCACCCCTAGAGGCCAGGTCACTAAAGTGGCCCCTGTTAGAGATAGGTCTGCCTCTGCACACTCTCATCTTACCTATGTTTCAGAGGCTTCACATTAATTCTAACCTTGTGGACCAGTCCCTAGATAGGGAATTCAGAAAGCTGAGGTTAGAGGAGGCCAGATTGAAGCTAATGCAGCAGCAGTTGGCCTTAGACAGGGAATCCCTGGCTTTGGAGAAAGACAGGCAGGGTTTGGGGTTAGTTCCCCATGGTAGCAGCAGCAGTTTTAGAAATACAAATGTTAGGGAACCTTCTTTTAGTACTAGAAACCTGCACAAAGTTGTCCCTCCTTACAAGGATGGTGATGACCTCAACAAGTGGTTTGCTGCACTTGAGAGGGTCTGTATAGTTCAGAGGGTCCTTCATGTACAGTGGGCTGCTATCTTTTGGTTATCCTTCTCTGGCAAGGGGTGAGACAGACTTCTTCTTGTCAGAGAGGATGATGCAGATAATTACCAAGTTCTTAAAAATGCACTCTTGGATGGTCTGGGCTTAACCACTGAACAGTATAGACTTAGGTTCAGAGAGACCAGAAAGGAGTCATCACAGGACTGGAGAGACTTTGTAGACTGTTCTGTGAAGGCCCTAGAAGGTTGGTTACATGGCAGTAAGGTGACTGATTATGAAAGCCTTTATAACTTGATTCTGAGAAAGCATATATTGAATAATTGTGTGTCTGACTTGTTGCATCAGTTTCTTGTGGACTCAGATCTGACCTCTCCCCAAGAATTGGGAAAGAAGGCAGACAAATGGGTCAGAATAAGGATGAGCAGAAAAGCTCATACAGGGGGTGACAAGGATGGCAAGAAGAAAGATGGTGAAAAATCTCAGGACAAGCATGGGGATAAAAGTAAACATAAAGGGGGTCATTCTGACCCTGGCGGGCGATGATAAAGCGGCGGCCAACCCGCCAACAGGCAGGCGGTCAAAAAAAAGGAATTCTGACCCTGGCGGGAACCGCCAACACAGCCCACTACTTTAACACTCCGACCGCCACGGCGGGACAGACAAACAGCGCAGCGGTCACCGCCAACAGGCAGGCGGCAGACAATGTACCGCCCACCCTATCACAACTCACCAATCCGCCACCTTTTCCGGGGCGGGAGCCCCGCCGATAAGAACACGGCGGAAACAGACTACGAACGGGAAAACGCTCACCTATACACACTCCACGAGGAAGGAGGACAGCATGGAACACGAATTAAACATCCTACCAGCTATTGTCTACCTGCTCATCTACCAGGAGTACGAACGCCGGCGCAGACGACAACGGTGAGTACTGCACCTACGACTCAGGGGAGGGGGGAGGGAGGAAAGCTTACGGGCACACACATGCGCCATACACCCACCCCCCCACCACAAATACCTACACCCCAATGCCGAGCAACAAGTCAGAGTGACACCACCCAAACCCACCGGAATAATGCAAAGACACAATTAAAATGATCTATAAAATATATGTATAAATAGCTCCATTAAAGGTATGGGAAATATGCTATATAAAAGATACAAAAATAAGGAATGAACATAGTCAACAATATATACATAGGCAATAAGTCCAGCACATTCCGTCAAAGTTCCATAGTCCGTGGGCCAATGTGCACAAACACATGGGCAAAGCCCACACAGGAGACCAGATACCATTGGAGAGAACACTGCTGGGGCATCAGATGATAAAACTACAGGCACCTCAGGGGGAAGGGAAGGGGGGGCACCTCAGCCACATGAGTCCACGACGCCAGATCCACGAGGGGCCTCCATGCCCACTGTCCCATCCTGGGGAGTGCAAAGCCACAGTCTCACAAGTCTCTACAGTGGGTGGGTTGCCCACTGTACCATCCTGGGGAGTGCAAAGCCACAGTCTCTCAAGTCCCTACAGTGGGTGGCTTGCCCACTGTCCCATCCTGGGGAGTGCAAAGCCACAGTCTCTCAAGTCCCTACAGTGGGTGGCTTGCCCACTGTCCCATCCTGGGGAGTGCAAAGCCACAGTCTCACAAGTCTCTACAGTGGGTGGCTTGCCCACTGTTCCATCCTGGGGAGTGCAAAGCCACAGTCTCTCAAGTCTCTACAGTGGGTGGGTTGCCCACTGTTCCATCCTGGGAAGTGCCAAGCCACAGTCCATCAGATGGATTACTGACTCCACTGTTAATGGAGGAGGCATGGTGCCCAGAGTGCTTCCTGAAGCCCTGCTCGATACAGAACCGGCACTGTCAATGGGCCAGCGGTGCTTGAGATGAAGGCCCCAGCGGAGCGGTGCTTGGGATGAAGGGCCCAGCGGAGCGGTGCAGAGACGGCGGGCCCAGCGGAGCGGTGCTTGAGATGAAGGGCCCAGCGGAGCGGTGCAGAGACGGCGGGGCCCAGCGGAGCGGTGCTTGACAGGAAGGGCCCAGCGGAGCGGTGCCTGAGACGGCGGGGCCCAGCGGAGCGGTGCTTGACAGGAAGGGCCCAGCGGAGCGGTGCAGAGACGGCGGGGCCCAGTGGAGCGGTGCTTGACAGGAAGGGCCCAGCGGAGCGGTGCAGAGACGGCGGGGCCCAGCGGAGCGGTGCTTGACAGGAAGGGCCCAGCGGAGCGGTGCCTGAGACGGCGGGGCCCAGCGGAGCGGTGCTTGACAGGAAGGGCCCAGCGGAGCGGTGCTTGAGATGAAGGGCCCAGCGGAGCGGTGCAGAGACGGCGAGGCCCAGCGGAGCGGTGCTTGAGATGAAGGGCCCAGTGGTGCGGTGCAGAGACGGCGGGGCCCAGCGGAGCGGTGCTTGACAGGAAGTGCCCAGCGGAGCAGTGCTTGAGATGAAGGGCCCAGCGGAGCGGTGCAGAGACGGCGGGGCCCAGCGGAGCGGTGCTTGAGATGAAGGTCCCAGCGGAGCGGTGCTTGAGATGAAGGGCCCAGCGGAGCGGTGCAGAGACGGCGGGGCCCAGCGGAGCGGTGCTTGACAAGAAGGGCCCAGCGGAGCGGTGCAGAGACGGCGGGGCCCAGCGGAGCGGTGCTTGACAGGAAGGGCCCAGCAGAGCGGTGCCTGAGACGGCGGGGCCCAGCGGAGCGGTGCTTGACAGGAAGGGCCCAGCGGAGCGGTGCTTGAGATGAAGGGCCCAGCGGAGCGGTGCAGAGACGGCGGGGCCCAGCGGAGCGGTGCTTGACAGGAAGGGCCCAGCGGAGCGGTGCAGAGATGGCGGGGCCCAGCGGAGCGGTGCTTGACAGGAAGGGCCCAGCGGAGCGGTGCTTGAGATGAAGGGCCCAGCGGAGCGGTGCCTGAGACGGCGGGGCCCAGCGGAGCGGTGCTTGAGATGAAGGGCCCAGCGGAGCGGTGCTTGAGATGAAGGGCCCAGCGGAGCGGTGCAGAGACGGCGGGGCCCAGCGGAGCGGTGCTTGACAGGAAGGGCCCAGCGGAGCGGTGCAGAGACGGCGGGGCCCAGCGGAGCGGTGCTTGACAGGAAGGGCCCAGCGGAGCGGTGCAGAGACAGCGGGGCTCAGCGGAGCGGTGCTTGACAGGAAGGGCCCAGCGGAGCGGTGCCTGAGACGGCGGGGCCCAGCGGAGCGGTGCAGAGACGGCGGGGCCCAGCGGAGCGGTGCTTGAGATGAAGGGCCCAGCGGAGCGGTGCAGAGACGGCGGGGCCCAGCGGAGCGGTGCTTGACAGGAAGGGCCCATCGGAGCGGTGCTTGAGACGGCGGGGCCCAGCGGAGCGGTGCTTGACAGGAAGGGCCCAGCGGAGCGGTGCAGAGACGGCGGGGCCCAGCGGAGCGGTGCTTGACAGGAAGGGCCCAGCAGAGCGGTGCCTGAGACGGCGGGGCCCAGCGGAGCGGTGCTTGAGATGAAGGGCCCAGCGGAGCGGTGCTTGAGATGAAGGGCCCAGCGGAGCGGTGCAGAGACGGCGGGGCCCAGCGGAGCGGTGCTTGACAGGAAGGGCCCAGCGGAGCGGTGCAGATACGGCGGGGCCCAGCGGAGCGGTGCTTGACAGGAAGGGCCCAGCGGAGCGGTGCCTGAGACGGCGGGGCTCAGTGGAGCGGTGCTTGACAGGAAGGGCCCAGCGGAGCGGTGCCTGAGACGGCGGGGCCCAGCGGAGCGGTGCTTGACAGGAAGGGCCCAGCGGAGCGGTGCTTGAGATGAAGGGCCCAGCGGAGCGGTGCCTGAGACGGCGGGGCCCAGCGGAGCGGTGCTTGACAGGAAGGGCCCAGCGGAGCAGTGCTTGAGATGAAGGGCCCAGCGGAGCGGTGCAGAGACGGCGGGGCCCAGCGGAGCGGTGCTTGAGATGAAGGGCCCAGCGGAGCGGTGCTTGAGATGAAGGGCCCAGCGGAGCGGTGCAGAGACGGTGGGGCCCAGCGGAGCGGTGCTTGAGATGAAGGGCCCAGCGGAGCGGTGCTTGAGATGAAGGGCCCAGCGGAACGGTGCAGAGCCGGCGGGGCCCAGCGGAGCGGTGCTTGAGATGAAGGGCCCAGCAGAGCGGTGCAGAGACGGCGGGGCCCAGCGGAGCAGTGCTTGAGATGAAGGGCCCAGCGGAGCGGTGCAGAGACGGCGGGGCCCAGCGGAGCGGTGCTTGACAGGAAGGGCCCATCGGAGCGGTGCTTGAGACGGCGGGGCCCAGCGGAGCGGTGCTTGACAGGAAGGGCCCAGCGGAGCGGTGCAGAGACGGCGGGGCCCAGCGGAGCGGTGCTTGACAGGAAGGGCCCAGCGGAGCGGTGCCTGAGACGGCGGGGCCCAGCCGAGCGGTGCTTGACAGGAAGGGCCCAGCGGAGCGGTGCTTGAGATGAAGGGCCCAGCGGAGCGGTGCAGATACGGCGGGGCCCAGCGGAGCGGTGCTTGACAGAAAGGGCCCAGCGGAGCGGTGCCTGAGACAGCGGGGCCCAGCGGAGCGGTGCTTGACAGGAAGGGCCCAGCGGAGCGGTGCAGAGATGGCGGGGCCCAGCGGAGCGGTGCTTGACAGGAAGGGCCCAGCGGAGCGGTGCTTGAGATGAAGGGCCCAGCGGAGCAGTGCTTGAGATGAAGGGCCCAGCGGAGCGGTGCAGAGCCGGCGGGGCCCAGCGGAGCGGTGCTTGAGATGAAGGGCCCAGCGGAGCGGTGCCTGAGACGGCGGGGCCCAGCGGAGCGGTGCTTGAGATGAAGGGCCCAGCGGAGCGGTGCTTGAGATGAAGGGCCCAGCGGAGCGGTGCAGAGACGGCGGGGCCCAGCGGAGCGGTGCTTGACAGGAAGGGCCCAGCGGAGCGGTGCAGAGACAGCGGGGCCCAGCGGAGCGGTGCTTGACAGGAAGGGCCCAGCGGAGCGGTGCAGAGATGGCGGGGCCCAGCGGAGCGGTGCTTGACAGGAAGGGCCCAGCGGAGCGGTGCCTGAGACGGCGGGGCCCAGCGGAGCGGTGCTTGACAGGAAGGGCCCAGCGGAGCGGTGCTTGAGATGAAGGGCCCAGCGGAGCGGTGCAGAGCCGGCGGGGCCCAGCGGAGCGGTGCTTGAGATGAAGGGCCCAACGGAGCGGTGCAGAGACGGCGGGGCCCAGCGGAGCGGTGCTTGAGATGAAGGGCCCAGCGGAGCGGTTCTTGTCCCGGCGGGCCCCTGTTCAGTGGTTCTTGTCCCGGCGGGCGCCTGTTCAGCGGTGATCCTCCCGGCGGGGCCCTGTTCAGCGGTGATCCTCCCGGCGGGGCCCTGTTCAGCGGTTCTTGTCCCGGCGGGCCCTTGTTCAGCGGTTCTTGTCCCGGCGGGCCCTTGTTCAGCGGTTCTTGTCCCGGAGGGCCCCTGTTCAGCGGTTCTTGTCCCGGCGGGCCCCTGTTCAGCGGTTCTTGTCCCGGCGGGCCCCTGTTCAGCGGTGCTCCTCCCGGCGGGGCCCTGTTCAGCGGTGCTCCTCCCGGCGGGGCCCTGTTCAGCGGTGCTTGTCCTGTGTGTCTAGGGAGCCAGACCTGGGCAAGACTTCCCGCTCATTCGCCTTCCGAACTTGCGGTCGCGGGGCCCTCCTGTGATGGAGTCCTGGGCCTGTGGGTGTCGTCCGTCACAACCGGAATGGGGCTGGTGGGGCCCTCCTGGGAAGCTCGCCTGCTGCCTGACTTCTCCGCCCTGCTGCCCTTGCCCTCCTTCGCTGAAGCTCTGTGGCCCTTGCCTCCCTTGGATGATGTGGCAGGTGACGGAGCAAGGCTACTGTCCTTGGTGGCAGCCGTCTCAGTCTTGTAGCGCCGGGCCTTTTTTTTTTGGTCCTCTTCCCAGGGGGTGGGCTGGCTGTCCCCTTGCTGCTGGCCGATGTTCCTGCCCTAGGAGCTGGTGGACTCCAATAGCCCTGCACTATGGTCACAGTAGATGCAGGGCTGGTGGTGGCTGAGGTGCTTTTTTTACTCTTACCAGATGGAGGGGGTGGGTCAGTGATTGGAACGAGCTCAAGGTTGGAAAGGAAAACCACTTGGGAAGGACAGGGACTGGTAGGTGTAGTGGGTATGGGAGTGGAGGAAGAGGATGTGGTTGTAGGAGAGTCAAGTGTGCTGTCTTTGGGTGCAGGTGCTTGTGACGGAGGCTGTCGTGAGGTGGATGGCTGTTGGGTGGGTGGCTGCCTGCGTTTGTGTTCTTTGGAAGAGGGGGTGACAGACACACTGGGAGAGGACACAGGGGACGTGTAAATGGCAGTGGGGGTGGTGACTGCACGTGTGCGGACAGTAATGGAGGGTGTGCTGGTGATGGAAGTACTGGCTGATGGTGGTGTGCATGCAGGTGTGAGTGGAGACGTCACAGGGAGGGAGGAGGGAGATGAGGAGGTGGGGGACACAGAGGTGGTAGTGACTGTTGGCATGTCTGCATCTGGATGTTGCTTGTGGGATCTGTGGTTCTTATGTCTGGATGAGCTGCCCTTGGGTGTAGAGGTGTGTGCAGGCTGGTCTGATGGTGTGGATGGGATAGGCAGAGGAACAGGAGACTGGGACTGGGTGGAGGGAGTCAGAAGAGGGAGGCTGGAGACAGGGACAATGGCTGCCGTCAGTGCTGAGGCCAGAGCGTTGAACGATCGCTGATGGGCAGCCTGACCCGAATGAATGCCCTCCAGGTATGCATTGCTCCGATGCACCTCCCTTTCTACACCCTGGATGGCATTCAAAAGGGTAGACTGCCCAACAATGAGTGTCCTGAGGAGGTCAATGACTGTGCTTGAGATGAAGGGCCCAACGGAGCGGTGCAGAGACGGCGGGGCCCAGCGGAGCGGTGCTTGAGATGAAGGGCCCAGCGGAGCGGTTCTTGTCCCGGCGGGCCCCTGTTCAGTGGTTCTTGTCCCGGCGGGCGCCTGTTCAGCGGTGATCCTCCCGGCGGGGCCCTGTTCAGCGGTGCATGTCCCGGCAGGCCCTTGTTCAGCGGTTCTTGTCCCGGCGGGCCCTTGTTCAGCGGTTCTTGTCCCGGCGGGCCCTTGTTCAGCGGTTCTTGTCCCGGAGGGCCCCTGTTCAGCGGTTCTTGTCCCGGCGGGCCCCTGTTCAGCGGTGCTCCTCCCGGCGGGGCCCTGTTCAGCGGTGCTCCTCCCGGCGGGGCCCTGTTCAGCGGTGCTTGTCCTGTGTGTCTAGGGAGCCAGACCTGGGCAAGACTTCCCGCTCATTCGCCTTCCGAACTTGCGGTCGCGGGGCCCTCCTGTGATGGAGTCCTGGGCCTGTGGGTGTCGTCCGTCACAACCGGAATGGGGCTGGTGGGGCCCTCCTGGGAAGCTCGCCTGCTGCCTGACTTCTCCGCCCTGCTGCCCTTGCCCTCCTTCGCTGAAGCTCTGTGGCCCTTGCCTCCCTTGGATGATGTGGCAGGTGACGGAGCAAGGCTACTGTCCTTGGTGGCAGCCGTCTCAGTCTTGTAGCGCCGGGCCTTTTTTTTTTGGTCCTCTTCCCAGGGGGTGGGCTGGCTGTCCCCTTGCTGCTGGCCGATGTTCCTGCCCTAGGAGCTGGTGGACTCCAATAGCCCTGCACTATGGTCACAGTAGATGCAGGGCTGGTGGTGGCTGAGGTGCTTTTTTTACTCTTACCAGATGGAGGGGGTGGGTCAGTGATTGGAACGAGCTCAAGGTTGGAAAGGAAAACCACTTGGGAAGGACAGGGACTGGTAGGTGTAGTGGGTATGGGAGTGGAGGAAGAGGATGTGGTTGTAGGAGAGTCAAGTGTGCTGTCTTTGGGTGCAGGTGCTTGTGACGGAGGCTGTCGTGAGGTGGATGGCTGTTGGGTGGGTGGCTGCCTGCGTTTGTGTTCTTTGGAAGAGGGGGTGACAGACACACTGGGAGAGGACACAGGGGACGTGTAAATGGCAGTGGGGGTGGTGACTGCACGTGTGCGGACAGTAATGGAGGGTGTGCTGGTGATGGAAGTACTGGCTGATGGTGGTGTGCATGCAGGTGTGAGTGGAGACGTCACAGGGAGGGAGGAGGGAGATGAGGAGGTGGGGGACACAGAGGTGGTAGTGACTGTTGGCATGTCTGCATCTGGATGTTGCTTGTGGGATCTGTGGTTCTTATGTCTGGATGAGCTGCCCTTGGGTGTAGAGGTGTGTGCAGGCTGGTCTGATGGTGTGGATGGGATAGGCAGAGGAACAGGAGACTGGGACTGGGTGGAGGGAGTCAGAAGAGGGAGGCTGGAGACAGGGACAATGGCTGCCGTCAGTGCTGAGGCCAGAGCGTTGAACGATCGCTGATGGGCAGCCTGACCCGAATGAATGCCCTCCAGGTATGCATTGCTCCGATGCACCTCCCTTTCTACACCCTGGATGGCATTCAAAAGGGTAGACTGCCCAACAATGAGTGTCCTGAGGAGGTCAATGACCTCCTCACTGAGGGCAGAAGGGGTAACTGGGGCAGGGCCTGAGGTGCCTGGGGCGAAGGAGATGCCCGCCTTCCTGGGCGAGCGGGCACAGAGCGAAGGCTGAGGGGCTGCTGGGAGGGCGGGCTGGTGCGCTGGGTGGCGGCTGTACCTGTTGTGGCGATGGGCACGGATGTTGGCGCCACCGCTAGGGAGCTCCCTTCCGAGGACGTGTCGGTGTCGCTGACGTCTCCACGGGTCCCCGTTGTGGAGCTCCACTCGCCCTCCGTCTCATTGGTGTACTCGGAGTCTGTTGTATGGCCCTCCGGGGCCATGTGAGATGCAGCTCCCTCGTGCGCCGATGCCACTTCTCCTCCGCCTGATGATGCTAATGCACACATGAACAGGAAGACAAAGAAAATGGGGGGGTGGGAGAAATGAAGACAGGTTGAGTGCATGCATTGGCAACACCGTTGTCGGAGAGGACAGACACAGAAGGCCCCTGAACTAGGCCGCGCAATCGGGGTACACTACTCAGTTATTGTGACTAGGCCTACAGGTCTATGGACGACAAATGCACACATGGGTGAGGCCGGACCATGGATAGCTGTACTTGGCACCCTACAGAGGTGGGGGGCAGGGGCACAGGGCCATGTCTAACGGAGGGGCCTAGCCTACAGAATGCGCCCTGGCCTGGAGATAGCCACAGCCCTCCTCCCCCACCCAGACACCTTCACTGCGCGGAAAGATAGCAGAATGTGCTGATACTCACCCCCCTTGTGTCTGCTGTGATGTCCTCACGTGCCCATCCAAATCGGGGTAGGCCACCGCCAGGATCCGGGACATCAGGGGGGTCAATTGGCGGCTGGCACCCCTCCTACGTTGGGAGGCCATCCCCAGCAGAGACTCGGCGGTCTTTCTCGTCCCGCGGCGGATGTCCTCCCACCTCTTTCGGCAGTGGGTGGCCCCGTCTGTTGTGGACCCCCAGGGCCCGGACGTCCTTGGCGATGGCACGCCAAATGTCGATCTTCTGATGGGCGCTGACCTATGTGACATGTACAGGGTGGTAAAGGAAATCGCATCAGTTTTCTGCCTGGTCAATGTGAGTGGCCCCCCCCTCCCCAACCTTGCCATGTGGCACATGCTCTCATCTTTCGTGCGTTGCACTCCTCATTCGCTCCCCTCCCCACCATCTTACATACACCCCACTCAACAGAGGCATAGCCCATTCAACGTGCACCCTGTGTACTAACCTGTTGGTCTGGAGGACCCCATCAACAAGTCTCTCCAATTCTTCGGAAGTGAAGGCAGGGGCCCTTTCCCCAGTCGCAGCAGCCATTGTATCTCCCAGACCGAGGTCACAGCAGCACTTGCAGTATAGGTCCTCTCCTGTGGATGATCAGGTCTCGAGTGATTAAGCAGATAGAAAATGGCGGTCACGCCCGCGGCGGTGCGTACCGCGACCGCCGGCGCACATCGTCATTGGCTCCTGAGACCCATAGGGTTCAATGTTAACCAATGCTGCTTTGCACCGCGGTCTTCGACCACCTACCGCCACGGTGTGCCACGCCAGCGCAGTGACCTCACATCCCACTTTCACACTTCACAGGTCAGGCAGCCGCCATTTCAAGGGCCCACATGGCATGATTTCTACTGCGTCACACAGGCCTAGGCCTTGCATTGCCACTCATACAAGCCTTTCAATGCATAGCGATTCGTGTACTGTGCAAGCTGTGTGAACAAACCTGTGGGTTGCTTGATTCTGTGCTCCATGTTGTCCTTCCTAGGCACCGTCCGCTGGGACTTGCGAGGAGAAGGATGAATCCTCCCGTGTACCGACCGCTGGTGGACCTGTCGACAATGGAAGAACGACATATCATACTTACATACAGGCTTGACAGAGCAACTATACATGAACTATGTGCCCAGCTGGAGCCAGACCTGATGTCCCCCATCCGCCAACCCACAGGGATTCCCCCTCTGGTGCAGGTTCTGTCAGTACTCCATTTTTTGGCAAGTGGGTCTTTTCAGACAACAGTGGCCATATCATCTGGGATGTCTCAGCCTATGTTTTCTAAGGTTTTGTCCAGAGTGTTGTCTGCCCTGATGAAATACATGCGGAGCTACATTATTTTCCCTGAGGTGGGCGAATTGGCTACAGTGAAGGGTGATTTCTATGCCCTTGGACATATCCACAACATCATTGGTGCCATTGATGGGACCCATGTGGCTTTGGTTCCCCCAAAGAAAGTGAGCAGGTGTACAGAAACAGAAAAAGTTATCATTCGATGAATGTCCAGGTGGTCTGTTTGGCTGACCAGTACATCTCCCATGTAAATGCCAAGTTCCCTGGGTCAGTGCATGACGCGTATGTCATGCGGAATAGCAACATCCCTTATGTGATGGAACAGCTACAGAGACACCGTGTGTGGCTAATTGGTGACTCTGGTTACCCCAACCTGTCGTGGCTACTGACCCCAGTAAGGAATCCCCGGACCAGGGCAGAGGAACGGTACAATGAGGCCCATGGGCGAACTAGGAGGATCATAGAAAGGACCTTCGGGGTCCTGAAGGCCAGGTTTAGGTGCCTGCATATGACAGGGGGATCCCTAATGTACTCACCAAAGAAGGTGTGCCAGATCATCGTGGCCTGCTGTATGCTTCACAATCTTGCTTTGCGACGCCAGGTGCCTTTTCTGCAGGAGGATGGTCCAGATGGTGGTGTTGTAGCAGCTGTGGAGCCTGTGGAGAGTGAAGAGGAGGAAGACGACGGGGACGACACGGACAACAGGGATACAGTCATACAACAATATTTTCAGTAGCACACAGGTAAGAATCAGCCACGCCATTTTACATTTACTTAAGGCCTCATGCGTCTCCACTGTCTGTGTTTCCCCCCAGTTCCTGTTAACTGATTTGTGACTTTCCCTTCCCTTTTCAGAGCTGTATGACCCATTGCCTGATTTCAGCTTTGTTTGCCCATGGACTAAAGCTTATTGAAATTGGTATGTTGTCATCACAAAGTAACTGGACATTATTGCACCGTTATGTGTAATACATTTGTTAAGAATACAAGCAGACTCCTGTTATTTTAAGTGCAATAAGTGATTTATTTTAAGTGATGCATATAGGTACATGATTGGGAAACGGTGATGGGTGGGGGTGGAGTAATGTCCATGGCAGAGTCCAGTTCTCAGTCGCACAGGTGCATTGTCCATATGCCTGGGAAAGGATGGAGCAGGGGCAGTTCAAGGTTGGACAGGGTGACAATGTGGGACAGTGGGATGACATCAGGGGGTATCTTAGGCTGGCGGGGGTCTTGCAATCCTACTCTGCTTCTTGTGAGATCTCAGGTTCCGCTTGCGGGGTGGTTCTTCTTCTGCAGGAGGTGGGGTTCTGGTGGCCTGTCGTTGTGTGGGGGCCTCCTGTCCACTAGCGCCGGCGGAGGTGGTAGGCTGTTCCTGGCCTGGGCTAGTGACAGGGGCCCTTTGGGGTGCCACATGGTGCTGCAATGTGGTGACGATCTGGGTAAGGGCCACGACGATGGTCCCCATTGCGGAACCGATGTTCCTCAGTTCCTCCCTGAACCCCATGTACCGTTCCTCCTGCAGTTCCTGGATCTCCTGGAACCGGGCCAGTACCGTCGCCATCGTCTCCTGGGAGCGGTGGTATGCTCCCATGATGGAGGAGAGGGCCTCTTGGAGAGTCGGTTCCCCGGGCCTGTCCCCCCCCTGTCGCACAGCAGCCCTCCCAGTTTCCCTGTGTTCCTGGGCCTCTGTCCCCTGGACGGTGTTCCCACTACCACTGCCCCCAGGTCCCTGTTGTTGTTGGGGTGGTGGGTCAACCTGGGTGCCCTGTAGTGGTGGACACACCGCTGATTTACGTGTCCTGGAGACAGAGGCATGGGCCCGCTGGGTGGGAGCTGTGCTGGTGTTCCCAGAGGGGGTTGGGTCTGGTGTAGCCTGTGGCTGTCTGTGGGGAACCGACTGTCCAGAGGTCCCCGATGGGCCGGGCTGGTCATCTGGCTCCAGGGAGACAGAGCTGCTGTCATCGCTGGGGGCCTCTTCTGGGGGTGAGATGGACATCTCTGGACCCTCCGTGGCGGTGTGGTGGCGTTCGGGTCCTGCAGGGGTATAAAGGTATGGTTATTGCTTCTGTGTGTGGCATTTCGTGTGATGGGTGGGTGTCCGTGTACCCAAGTGCAGGCATTTCCTTGTGGGGGCTTTTGTGAGGGTGGCTTGTGGGGGTGATGTGTGTGTGCAGTGGGCATGCTTTGGTGATGGGTGTCCATGCTTTGTGGTCGCATGCAGGGCTTGGTGTTGGGATGGGTGGGTTGTGATGGTGAGCCTTTTGCTAAGTGTTGGTGTGATGGGGGTGGGGGTGAGGGTATGATTTGGTATGCAGGTGGGGTGGGGGGTGGGAAGCAGTAGTGAAGATTTGACTTACCAGAGTCCATTCCTCCGCCTACTCCTGCGAGGCCCTCAGGATGCAGGATGTGCAAGACTTCCTCCTCCCATGCGGTAAATTCGGGGGGAGTAGGTGGGGGTCCGCCGCCAGTCTTCTGCACCGCAATGTTGTGCCTTGCTACCATGGAACGCACCTTCCCCCGTAGGTCGTTCCATCTCTTCCTGATGTCCTCCCGATTGCGTGGATGCTGTCCCACCGCGTTAACCCTGTCCACTATCCTTTGCCATAGCTCCATCTTCCTGGCAATTGTGGTGTGCTGCACCTGTGCCCCGAAGAGCTGGGGCTCTACACGGACTATTTCCTCCACCATGACCCTGAGTTCGGCGTCACTGAACCTGGGGTGTCTTTGGGGTGCCATGGGGTGGTGTGGTTGAGGTGTGGGGTGGCGTTTGTGGTGATGAGTGTGGTGCGTGTGTGGTGTTTGGTGCGTGGATTCTGTGTGGGTGATGGTGTTGTGTGCCTCTGTGTTGTGGGATTGTCTATTCTGTGCTCTCTCTCTAGCCTTCGTCATTAATTTCGGGTCGTAGGGGCTTGTGGGTGATGTGGGTGTGTGTTTTATATTGTGTTGGGTGTGTGGGAGTGGTGTTAGTATGTGTATCAGGTGTGTGTATTTCAAACTGACCAATGTGGCTGAGTTTTCTATGTGTGTGTGTATTTTGACCACGGCGGTGTGTACCGCCAATGGAATACCGCGTTTGAAAGACCGCCGCGTGGGTTTGTGGGTCGGAATGGTATGGGTGTATTTCTGTTGGCGTGACGGTGGAGGTTTGTTCATCGCCATTTTTGCGCTGACCTTTGGTGTGGCGGACTTTTGTGGATGTCGGGTTTTTGGCGGTTTGCCAGTTGCGGGTCAGAATGACCGTGGCGGTTTACCGCAGCCGCGGCGGTGTTATGGCGGTCTTCTGACCGGCGGTAAGCGCCTTTTACCGCCGAGGTCAGAATGACCCCCAAAGTTCCTTCTTCAGGTCCAAAGCACTACTCTGGGGGTGGGGATAAAACTTCTTCATCTTCTTCAAAATCTTCACACAGTCAGAAAAAGCCTTGGTGCTATGTGTGTAGAAATAAAGGCTATTGGTCTGGGGATAAGTCCTGCACAGGTAAAGCCCCTGAGCCTACCACCACTAAGACATCAGAGTCTAGTGCCCCTAGCAGTAGTGGTAATAGTGGTGGGACTCCTGGCAATAGTCAAACTAAAGGTGTAGTTGGTTTAACTTTTGGGACCATAATAGAAGCTGGAGTAGACAGTCCCAAGAGAGTTTGTCACACCTGGAGGCATGGGCCTTGCTTCCTTGGCTGCTTGTCCCCTTAACATGGATAAGTACAGGCAGTCAATCTTAATAAATGGTGTTGAGGCCCAGGCCTACAGGGACATAGGTGCCAGTATCACTTTGGTGACTGAAAACCTGGTGTCTCCTGCACAACACCTCCTTGGACAGATGTACCATGTTACTTATGTCGATAAGTTCACTCAGTCTCTCCCCTTAGCTGTAGTTCAACTAAGTTGGGGTGGAGTTACTGGACCTAAGCAGGTGGTGGCATCACCTAGCTTACCTGTAGATTGTCCCTTAGAGAATGACCTAAAGGCCTCGGGTTGGGCTGAGGTAGAGTTTAGTACCCATGCAATCATACTGGGTATCCCTGAGGAATTGCTTCCTCTCATTCCTGGTGAAATGAAAAAGCAAAGAAGAGAAAAAGGCCTGAAATCTCAGGATCCCTCTCCACCAATAGGTAAGAAGGGTATCAAAGTATCCCTTTCCCACCCTGCCACTAAGGATACCATTCATGTGGTGGGAGAAACCTCTCCTGGGGTGGAACCTGTACCAAAGGAGCCATCAGCTACCACAGCTGGACTCCCAGAGGTAAAAGTACCTCTCTGTGGAACTACTAATCCAGATGTGCAAAACTGCACCATTTTAGTAAATATGGAGCATCCCTCCAACCCTCCCAGAGAAACTTTAGTGCAGCAGCCCTGCACTGCCTCTAAACACTTAGGACAGCAGCCTGGTCCTGGTGTGCAGCTTATAGGACAGCAGCCCTGCCCTGCTTCAACTCAAGAGAAACAGCAACCCTGGTCTGTCTTACAGCCATATGGACAAAGAGTTTGCCCAGCTAGAGCTTTATTGAGACAGCATCCCTGTCTAGCATTTCCTGCATTTAACATAGGCCCAGTTGACCAATCCCACTGCCCAATTTTAAAACATACTAATAGGAACTCTAAGAATTTACACTCACACTATTGATTAGGTAAAAATCTCCAAACAGGGTGGTTTACATCCCCACAGGGAAGTAACCATATAGTGGATGATAAAGGGAGTAACCACTCTATTGCAGATCTACTTTCCACTTATCACCACTTAGACAATAAAGTCTCAACTGGCCAAGGATAGCCTTATTGTCCTTCGTTTGGGGGGGTTGTGTAGGAAAGTAGCCTCTTTCTATCGTGGTGACCACCATGTTTGGCCTGTTTGTGAGTGTTTGTCAGTGTGTTTTTATTGTGTCACTGGGATCCTGCTAGCCAGGACCCTAGTGCCCATAGATAAAAAACTATATGTCAGTATGTTTTGCCTGTCTCACTGGAACCCTGCTAGCCAGGACCCCAGTGCTCATAGTTTGTGGCTTTATGTGTATGCTTGTGTAGTGCCCAATTGTGTCACTGAGGCTCCCCTAACCTCAACCTCAGTGCTTATGCTCTCTCTGCTTTTAAATTTGTCACTGTAGGCCAGTGACTTAATTTACCAATTTTAATTGGCATACTGGACCCCTCTTTTAACTCCCTAGTATATGGTACCTAGGTACCCAGGGCATTGGGGTTCCAGGAGATCCATATGGGCTGCAGCATTTCTTTTGCCACCCTTGGGGAGCTCAGACAAACCCTTACACACGACTGCCATTGCAGCCTGAGTGAAATAACGCACACGTTATTTCACAGCCATTTTCACTGCACTTAAGTAACTTATAAGTCACCTATATGTCTAACCTTCACTTGCTGAAGGTTAGGTGCAAAGTTACTAAGTGTGAAAGCACTCTTGCACTAGCAAAGGTGTCCCCACATAGTTCAGGGCCATTTCCACGGACTTTGTGAGTGTGGCGACACCATTACACGCGTGCAGTACATATAGGTCAATACCTATATGTAGCTTCACAATGGTAACTCCGAACATGGCCATGTAACATGTCTAAGATGGGCAGGACATTTCCCCTGGCCTATGGCCTTTATTTTTACACACAAAGCACCAAGGCTTTTTAATGTGTGTGGGTTGCGAAGAAGAAGATGATCTATCCCCACCCCCTGAAGAGTGTTTAGGATTTGAATAAGGATCCCTAGTTCTACCTTTATCCCCATGCTTATCCTGAGATTTCTCACCATCTTTCTTCTTGCCATCCTTGTCAACTCCTGTATGAACTTTTCTGTTCACTCTTGTTCTGACCCATTTGTCTGCGTTCTTTCCCAATTCTTGGGGAGAGGTCAGATCTGAGTCTATTAAGTTCTGGTGTAACAAATCAGACACACAATTGTTAAGAATATTCTCTCTCAGAATAAGATTGTACAGGCTTTTATAGTCAGATACCTTACTGCCATGCAACCACCCTTCCAAGGTCTTCACTGAACAGTCCACAAAATCTGTCCAGTCTTGTGAAGACTCTTTTCTGGTGTCTCTGAACTTAATCCTGTATTGTTCAGTGGTTAAGCCAAATCCATCCAAGAGTGCATCTTTCAAAACTTTATAATTATTGGCATCACTTTCTCTGACAGTAAGGAGCCTATCCCTACCCTTTCCAGTGAAAGATAGCCACAAAATAGCAGCCCACTGCCATTGAGGGAACGACTGTACCACACAGGCCTTCTCAAGTGCAGCAAACCACTTATTAATATCATTCCCCTCCATGTAAGGAGGACTATCTTGTGCAGATTCCTGGAATCTTGCTCTTTAACAGGATTGCTATCAGAAATACTGCTGCTGCCACCATGGGGAACTAACCGCAACCTCTGTCTTTCCTTCTCTATGTCTAGGGATTCCCTATCTAAGGCCAGCTGCTGCTGTTTAAGCTTCAGTCTGGTCTCTTCAACTCTCAACGTTTTGAGTTCCCTTTCTAACAAGTTAACCTCACGGTGGGTGGGTTGGTAATGTTTAGATACAGAAGAAGTGTGGGAAGTTTCAGAGGGACACCTGTCCCAAACTGGCTGGACCCTAGTAACCTGGCCTCTAGGGATGAAAGATGCCCTACTGTTGTGGGAGCCTCTATCACTACCAGTATCACTAGGTGCCCTGCTAGGGGGCAGGCCCTTGTAAGAACCTTCCCCAGCTTCTCCAGGGAACTCCTCTGAATCTGACTGGGAAGCTTCTCCTTTTCCTAACCTCTCCTGAGATGGGCCAGACTGGTTCTGGTCATCTACATTGAGCATGTTAAAGAGAAACTCTTTTGTAGGGTTCTTAACTGTACTCAAACCTCTATCCAGGGAGAGACCCCTCAAACTTTTATAGTTTAACCTCTCATATGTTGCATTAACAGTTTTGGGAGTGGGCTCTACAACAGACATGATAGTATAGGTTTGAGGATAGTGAGAAAGAAAAAGTTTTAGAACTTTAGAAAGCACAGAAAAAAAACTTTTTCAAACTTTGGAAATACTTTTTGAAGTTTTCAAAAAAAAATCAGAACTTTGTTAAAAGTTTTATAATAGAAAAGTAAACTTTTTTGGTTAAGTGTACATATCACTGAACTATTTGGTTTATGATTCTCTTATGAAAAGTACCAAATGACAAAGTGGTAAAGCAGTTGCAAGTACTTATCCCATCGCTGCCCACCAATGTCGGAGGCTGGCCTGGCTTATAGTGGGTACCTTGTGGTACTTACACCCTGTGCCAGCTCCAGTTATCCCTTATTAGTAGAATAGAGGTGTTTCTAGCAGCTTAGGCTGATAGAAGGTAGCTCTGGCAAAGCAGCTTAGGCTGAACTAGGAGACATGCAAAGCTCCTACTATACCACTTATATCATATTGCACAATATCATTAAAAAAACACAATACTCAGAGGTACTTTATTTTTATGACAATATGCCAAAAGTATCTCAGAGAATACCCTCACTTAGGAGGTAAGTAATATACACAAGATATATGTACAGAAACCCAAAACAGGTAAGTAATAGTAAAAAAAGTAATGCAAACAGTGTAGAATTACAATAGGATGCAATAGGTGAACATATGTCTAGGGGCAACACAAACTATATACTCCAAAAGTGGAATGCGCATCACGAATGGACCCCAGACCTATGGGAGCTTGTAGATGGTCGCTGGGACTGTAAGAAAACAGTCAGGGTGTCCAGGATACCCCACCCCAAGACCCTGAAAAGTAGGAGTAAAGTTCCCCTACTACCCCAATAGGACACAATAGTCGTGATAGGGGGATTCTGCAAGAACCACAAACACCAGCAAAGCACTGAAGACGGATTTCTGGACCTAAGGACCTGCAAGGCAAGGGGACCAAGTCCAAGAGTCGCGATAGTATCCAGGGGGGGGCAGGAGCCCAGGAAACCGTGGATGAAGGTGCAAGAAGGCTGCCTCTGGGTGGAAGAAGCCAAGGATTCTGCAACAACGAAAAGGGCTAGGAACTTCTCCTTTGGAAGGAAGATATCCCACGGCGTGCTGGAGGTTGCAAAAGTGTTTCCATGCAGAAATACCACAAACAAGCCTTGCTAGCTGCAAGGGTCGAGGTAGAGGTTTTTGGGTGCTGCTGGGGACCAGGAAGGACCAGGATGTCGCCCCTTGGAGGAGGAGACAGAGGGGGCGCTCAGCAACTCAGAGAGGCCCAACAGAAGCAGGCAGCACTGCAGAAGTACCAGAGCAGGCACTTAGAAGATTTGTTAACAGGAGTCCACTCAGCATACTTTGATGCCCTTCTCACCTGTCGTTGGAGAAGGATCCTGAGTTTTCAAGCCTTTTTCTCTCCTTTGCTTTTTCACTTCAGCTGAAATGAGAGGAATCAATTCCTCAGGGATACCCAGCATGGCTGCATGGGTATGAAACTCTACCTTAGCCCAACCTGAGGCCTCTAGGTCATTACCTAAGAGACTGTCTCCAGGTAAGAGGTTCGCAGAACTTCCAAGTGCCTGTTTCGGTACTTCTGCGGGTGCTGCCTGCTTCTGCGGGGGCTCTCTGAGTTGCTGAGTGCCCCTTTTATCTCCTCCTCCAAGGGGCGACATCCTGGTCCTTCCTGGTCCCCAGCAGCACCCAAAAACCTCTACCGCGACCCTTGCAGCTAGCAAGGCTTGTTTGCAGTATTTTTGCGTAAAAACACTTCTGCAACATCCAGCATACCGTGGGACATCTTCCATCCAAAGGAGAAGTTCCTAGCCCTTTTCGTTATTGCAGAATCTTCAGCTTCTTCCACCCGGAGGCAGCCCTTTTGCACATTCATCCAGGGTTTCCTGGGCTCCTGCCCCCACTGGACACTATCGCTACTCTTGGACTTGGTCCCCTTCCTTTTCAGGTCCTCAGGTCTAGCAATCCGTCTCCAGTGGTTTGCAGTCTGTTGTGGTCATTGCAAAATCCTTTATCATGACTTTAGTGTGTTTTGGGGGAAATAGTAGTACTTTAATCCTACTTTCCTGGGTTCTGGGTTGGAGTCTCCTTTACACCCTTAGTGTTTTCTCACACTCCCAGCGACCCTCTATGCACTACACTTGCCTAGGGGTGCATTTGTGGTTCACATTCCACTTTCTTAGTATATGGTCTGTGTTGCCCCTTGGCTTATTGCATCCTATTGTGTTTTACAGTGTTTGCACTACTGTCTGACTGTTTTACTTACCTGATTTGGTTAGTTGTGTATATTTTGTGTATGTTACTTACCTCCTAAGGGAGTATATCCTCTGAGATATTTTTGGCACATTGTCACTAAAATAAAGTACCTTTATTTTTAGTAACTATGGGTATTGTCTTTCTTATGATATAGTACCTATATGATATAAGTGGTATTGCATGAGCTTTGTATGTCTCCTAGTTCAGCCTTGGCTGCTCTGCTATAGCTACCTCTAACAGCCTAAGCTGCTAGAACACTACTACACTCTACTAATAAGGGGTAACTGGACCTGGCATAAGGTGTAAGTAGCATTGGTACCCACTACAAGCCAGGCCAGCATCCTACACATGCAATGTGGTGCACCCTGCCTTAGGCCTGTAAGGCCTGCCAGAAGGGTTTCTTACCCATAGTATATGCAGTTTATGGTGGACAGGGCACACAGTCAGTGTGCCATGTCGAGTTTGAGTTTTAGGTTTGCACCAGTACACTCAGCCTGCAATGGCAGTACTGGGGGCATCTGGATGCAAGGCCCTAGAGGGTGGCACAATTAGTGGTGCTAGCCTCTGGAGCCTACCCATACTACCCCATGCCCTGGGTACATAAGTACCTTTGACTAAGGACTTCTAGTGGTAGCTAAAGGTGTATCCAACTGAGCCAATACATCACAACAGTTTTAGAGAAAGAGCTCTGGACCAGGAACCTGGTTAGCAGGGGCCATGGGCACTACCATTTCTAGGTTACATTAAACATCAGGCAAAAAGTGAGGGCTAACTATGTCAAAAAGAGCCCCTTTCTCCCAAGAAGTTCACACACTTTTCTATGTAAATGAAGATAGCCTGTATGGGTGCCAAATAAACAAAATCGTACTTCCAGGCCATCTTCGTTCACAGGTAGTTGAATACACATTTGTGCCTCCCCTAGGAATGCTGTCATGGCCCCCTGGGGGTGCGCTGTAGGAAAGTAGCCTCTTCCTAGCATGGTTACCCCCACTTTTGGCCTGTTTGTGAGTGTGTGTCAGTGTGTTTTTACTGTGTCACTGGGATCCTGCTAGCCAGGACCCCAGTGCTCATAGATAAAAACCTATATGTCAATGTGTTTTGCCTGTGTCACTGGGATCCTACTAGCCAGGACCCCTGTGCTCATAGTTTGTGGCCTAATATGTATGCCTGTGTAGTGCCTAACTGTGTCACTGAGGCTCCGCTAATCAGAACCTCAGTGCTTATGCTCTTTCTACTTTTAAATTTGTCACTATAGGCCAGTGACTTCATTTACCAATTTCAATTGGCACACTGGACCTCTCTTATAAGTCCCTAGTATATGGTACCTAGGTACCCAGGGTATTGGGGTTCAGGTGATCCATATGGGCTGCAGCATTTCTTTTGCCACCCATAGGGAGCTCAGACAAACCCTTACACAGGACTGCCACTGCAGCCTGCGTGAAATAGTGCACACACTATTTCACAGCCATTTTCACTGCATGTAAGTAGCGTATAAGTCACCTATATGTCTAACCTTCACTTGCTGAAGGTTAGGTGCAGTTACTAAGTGTGAGGGCACCCTTGCACTAGCAAAGGTGCCCCCACATAGTTCAGGTCCATTTTCCCAGACTTTGTGAGTGCGGGGACCCCATTACATGCATGCATTACATATAGGTCAATACCTATATGTAGCTTCACGATGGTAACTCCGAATATGGTCATGTAACATGTCCAAGATCATGGAATTATCCCCCATTCCAAATCTGGTATTAGGGAGCCAATTCCATGCATCCTGGGGGATACACCACGGACCCCAAGTACTGCCAAACCAGCTCTCTGAGGCTTGAACTGCAGCTACAGCTGCTGCCACCTCACGGACAGGGTTCGGTCCTCCTGGGGTCTGAGCAGCTCAGTTCCAGGAAGGCAGAACAAAGCATTTCCTCTGAGAGCAGCGTGTTACACCTTCTCCTTTTGGAAATAGGTGTTATAGGCTGAGGAGGTGTAGCCTCTCCAAACCTCTGGAAATGCTTTGAAGGGCACAGATAGTGCCCTCCTTGCATAAGCCAGTCTACACCAGTTTAGGGAACCCTTGTCCCCTGCTCCGGCTCTAAACTGGACAAAGGAAAGGGGAGTGAGCACTCCCCTGTCCATCACCACCCCAGGGGTGGTGCCCAGAGCTCCTCCAGTGTGTCCCAGACTTTAGCCATCTTACCTTGCAAGGTGTGAGGGTACTCTGGAGTGCTCTAAGTTGTAAGTGCCAGCAGGTGACGTCAGAGACCCCTCCTGATAGGTCCATACCTGATAAGGTAGCCAATCCCCTTCTCAGGGCTATTAAGGGTCTCTCCTGTGGGTTCTCTCCAGATTCTGCTTGCAAGTTTCCTTCAGGAATCCTCTGCAACAACTTCAGCATCCTCTGACCTCGGATCAACCGCAGCTTGCTCCAAGAAACGCTGTAACTGCAACAAAGTGTCTACAAGAGACACTTTTCTTCCGCAACCTCAGCTCCAAGTCAGCAACTGCAACAGTTTCCACGGTGTGCATGCTCTGGGGACTTACCTGTCTTCATCCTGCACCAGAAGGACCGAAGAAATCTCCCATGGAGTGACGAAGCCACTCCCCTGCTCCAAGCAGGCACCTTCCAAGGCGGCGACCGGTACCCTGGGAATCCTCTCACAGCGACGAGCATGCTCCTAAGGACACAGAGGGTGGACATCATAGACATAGACTGTCCTGAGGTCCTGCTGATACAATTTGGAGGAGGTAAAACCTTGCTTACCCAAGAACGACGGTACCCCTGTGTTTTGTGTCTTCTTCGCCTCCTGAGGCCTCTGTGCACTCTTTGCAAAATTCCTTCGTGCACAGCCTGGCCCAGGTCCCTGCCACTCCACCCTGTGACGCTCAACTCGCTGAGTTGTTCTCCGGCGGCGTGGGACCTTCTTTTGTTGTGCTGCATCATCCGCATTTTGCACCTCCTTTGAACCTGGATCCTGCAGCTTCTGGGAGTGGTGGCTGGAATCCTGAGGGCTCTCTAAATTGCAGAGAGCCTCCTCTTCCTACTCTCATAGAGTTGAGGCCCCCAGATCCCTCCTGGCTCCATCCAGTGCCATTTTGATGAAGAAGCACTTTTGCCGTAGCTAAGGCTTGTTGGCACCTTCCAACACGAAATCTCATCTGCAACGATCTTCACGCCGCAGGACATCTTTTGCATCATGCAGGAACCCCCTGGCATCTTCCTAGAGTGCATTTCTGCAGTCTTCAACTAACCGGGACTCTTCTTTTGCACCATCTTTTGGGTTGGCAGGGGCTCCTGTCCTTCCTGGAACTTCTTTCGACTTCTGGACTTGGTCCCATTCCGTTGCAGGTCTTCAGGTCCAATAATCTAGCAGTTGTTCTTTGCAGACTTGGTTGGCTACTGCAAAATCCCAAAAACGAGGTGTAGTGTGTCGTAAGGAAACTTGCAGTACTTTACTCCTGCTTTTCTGGGCTCTGGGGTGGGGTAATTTACTTACCTTTACTGTATTCTTACTCTCCCAGCGATTCTGCACACACTACACTTGTCTAGGGGGGAATTCATGATTCACATTCCACTTTTTTAGTATATGGTTTGTGTTGCCCCTAGACCTATTTTCTCCCATTGCATTCTATAGGATTTCCTACTGTTTGCATTGTTCTATGACTATTTACTTGTCTAATTTTGGTGTCTAGTGTATATATTGTGTATAATACTTACCTCCAGAAGGAGTATTGTCTCGAATATATTTTTGGTACTGTGTCACCCAAATAAATACCTTTATTTTCGGTAACACTGAGTATTGTCTTTACTTGTGTATAAGTACTGTGTAACTATAAGTGGTATTACATGAGCTTTGCATGTCTCCTAGTTCAGCCTAAGCTGCTCTGCTATAGCTACCTCTATCAGCCTAAGCTGCTAGAACACCACTACATTCACTAACAAGAGATAACTGGACCTGGTGTAAGGTGTAAGTACCAAAGGTACCCACTACAAACCAGGCCAGCCTCCTATACTGGTGGTATAGTACTTGCAATTGCTTTACCACTTTGTTACCTGTGCTCTTCACAAGAAAAGCTTGCTCCAATACTTAGAGCATATATAATATATACCTAGAAACTATTTTTTAACTTTCTTAAAAGTTCTGTTTAACTTTGCAAAAGTTTTTCAAAGTTCTGAAAAGTTTTCTTCTTTTCTCTAAAAAGTTAGCTGTTATTCTACTAACGTTTTACTCACTTTCCTAAAACTTTTTTCTTTCAATATGTCTTCTATAGATGCTACTCCTAGAGTTGTGAAAACAACATATGAGATTCTAAACTTTAAAAGTTTGAGGGGTCTCTGTATTGAAAGACGTTTAGAGATTGGGAAGAACCCCAATAAGGAGTTCCTCTTAAATCTTCTCCTCCAAGATGACCAGGGACTCAGCACTGGTCCAGATCAGACAGGGGAAGAGGTAGAGGATAACTCCAACCAGGAAGGCTCAGAGGAGCATGATGACAATCCTGGGAAGGGTACTTCCAAAGACCTATCTGTCAACAAGCCCCCTAGTATAACTGGTAGTGGGAAGGGTTCACACCAAGTAGGGCTCCCTTCACCCATAGAGGCCAGGTCACTAGCGTGGCCCCTGTTAGAGATAGGTCTGCCTCTGCACACTCTCATCTTACCTCTGTTTCAGATGCTACACATAATTCTAACCCTGAGGACCAGTCCCTAGATAGGGAACTCAGAAAGCTGAGGTTAGAGGAGGCCAGACTGAAGCTAATGCAGCAGCAGTTGGCCTTAGACAGGGAATCCCTGGCTGTGGAGAAAGAGAGGCAGGGTTTAGGGTTAGTTCCCAATGGTGGCAGAAGCAGTTTTAGAAGTGCAAATGTTAGGGAACCTTCATTTTATTCTAGGAATCTGCACTCGTTTTCCCTCCTTAGAAGGATGTTGATGACATCAACAAGTGGTTTGCTGCACTTGAGAGGACCTGTAAAGTTCAGAGGGTCCCTCATGTACAATGGGCTGCTATCCTTTGGTTAGCCTTCTCTGGCAAAGGTAGAGACAGACTTCTGATTGTCAAAGAGGATGATGCAGATAATTACCAGGTTCTTAAAACTGCACTCTTGGATGGTCTGGGCTTAACCACTGAACAGTACAGACTTAAGTTCAGAGAGACCAGAAGGGAGTCATCACAGGACTGGACAGACTTTGTGGACTGTTCTGTGAAGGCCCTAGAAGGTTGGTTACATGGCAGTAAGGTGACTAATTATGAAAGCCTATATAACTTGATTCTGAGAGAGCATATCTTGAATAATTGTGTCTGACTTGTTACAGCAGTATCTTGTGGACTCAGATCTGACCTCTCCCCAAGAATTGGGAAAGAAGGCAGACAAAGGGGTCAGAAAAAGGGTGAGCAGAAACGCTCATACAGGAGGTGACAAGGATGGCAAGCAGAAAGATGGCGAAAAATCTGAGGACAAGCATGGGGATAAAAGTAAACACAAAGATCCTTCTTCAGGTCCAAAACACTCCTCTGGGGGTGGGGATAAAACTGCTTCATCTTCTTCAAACTCTTCACAGAATCAGAAAAGGCCTTGGTGCTATGTTTGTAGAAATACAGGCCATTGGCCAGGGTTTAAGTCCTGCACAGGTAAAGCCCCTGAGCCTATGACCACTAAGACATCAGGCTCTAGTGCCCCTAGCAGTAGTGGTGATAGTGGTGGGACTACTGGCAATAGTCAAACTAAAGGTGTAGTTGGGTTCTCTTTTGGGACCATAATAGAAACTGGGGTAGACAGTCCCAAGACAGTTTCTGTCACACCTGGTGGCATTGGCCTTGCCGCATTGGCTGCTTGTCCCCTTAACATGGATAAGTACAGGCAGTCGATCTTAATAAATGGTGTTGAGGCCCAGGCCTACAGGGACACAGGTGCCAGTATCACTTTTGTGACTGAAAACCTAGTGTCACCCGCACAACACCTCCTTCGACAGAAGTACCAAGTTACTGATGTCAATAACTCCACTCAGTCTCTCCCCTTAGCTGTATTTCAACTTAGTTGGGGTGGAGTTACTGGCCCTAAGCAGCTGGTGGTATCACTTAGCTTACCTGTAGATTGTCTCTTAGGGAATGACATAGAGGCCTCAGTTTGGGCTGAGGTAGAGTTTAGGACCCATGCATCCACACTGGGTATCCCTGGGGAATTGCTTCCTCTAACTTCTGGTGAAATTAAAAAGCAAAGGAGAGAAAAGGGCCTGAAATCTCAGGATCCCTCTCCGCCAACAGGTAAAAAGGGTATCAAAGTATCGCTTCCCCACCCTGCCACTGAGAATACCATTCCTGTGGTGGGAGAAACCTCTCCTGGGGTGGAACCTGTATCTAAGGAGCCCTCAGCTACCATAGCTGGACTCCCAGAGGTAAAAGTAGCTCTCCGTGGAACTACTAATCCAGATGTGCAAAACTGCACCATTTTAGTAAATATGGAGCATCCCTCCAACCCTCCCAGAGAAACCTTAGTACATCAGCCCTGCCTCTAAACACTTAGGACAGCAGCCCTGTCCTGGTGTGGAGCTCATAGGACAGCAGCCCTGCCCTGCTCCAACTCAAGCGAAACAGCAAGCCTGTTCTCTCTTACAGAACATATGGACAAAGCTTTTTCCCAGATATGGCTTTATTGAGGTAGCATCCCTGTCTAGCATTTCCTCCATTTGACATAGGCCCAGTGGAACAATCCCACTGCCCAACTTTAAAACATACTCATAGGAACTCTGAGAATTTACACTCACACTGTTGGTTAGGTACACATCTCCAAACAGGGTGTTTTACATCCCCACAGGGAAGTAACTGTATAGTGGATGATAAAGGGAGTAACCACTCTATTGCAGATCTACTCTCCACTTATCATGACTTAGACAATAAAGTCTCAACTGGCCAAGGTTAGCCTTATTGTACTTCGTTTGGGGGGAGTGTAGGTAAGTAGCCTCTTTCTAGCAAGGTTACCCCACTTGTGGCCTGTTTGTGAGTGTGTGTCAGTGTGTTTTGTCTGTCTCATTGGGATCCTACTAGCCAGGACCCCAGTGCTCATAGTTTGTGGCCTAATATGTATGCCTGCGTAGTGCCTAACTGTGTCACTGTGGCTCTGCTAATCAGAACCTCAGTGCTTATGCTCTCTCTACTTTTAAATTTGCCACTGTAGGCCAGTGACTTCATTTATCAATTTCAATTGGTACACTGGACCCCCCCCTTATAAGTCCCTAGTATATGGTACCTAGATACCCAGGGCATTGGGGTTCCAGGAAATCCATATGGGCTGCAGCATTTCTTTTGCCACCAATAGGGAGCTCAGACAAACCCTTATACAGGACTGTTACTGCAGCCTGCGTGAAATAGTGCACACACTATTTCACAGCCATTTTCACTGCACTTAAGTAACTTATAAGTCACCTATATGTCTAACCTTCACTTGCTGATGGTTAGGTGCAAAGTTACTAAGTGTGAGGGCTCCCTTGCACTAGCACAGGTGCCCCCACATAGTTCAGGGCCATTTCCCTGGACTTTGTGAGCGCGGGGACGCCATTACACGTGTGCACTACATACAGGTCAAAACCTATATGTAGCTTCACAATGGTATGGCCATGTAACATGTCTAAGATCATGGAATTGTGCCCCAATTCCAAATCTGGTATTGGGGAGCCAATTCCATGCATCCTGGGGCTCCACCACGGACCCCCAGTACTGCCAAACCAGCTCTCTGAGGCTTGCACTGCAGCTACAGCTGCTGCAACCTCACAGACAGGGTTCTGCCCTCCTGGGTCTGGGCAGCCCAGTCCCAGGAAGGCAGAAAAAATCATTTCCTCTGATAGCAGGGTGTTACACCTGGGCGTCTGAACTCGGACTGAGGAGACAGGGGGGGCTCACAGCACTTCAGAGAGCCCTGAGAAGACCAGGCAGCACCCTCGGGAGTCCCAGAACACAGGGACAAAACAGTTGTAAAGTACTGTCATTGCAGCACTACACAGGAGGGTCCCATGCCGCCAGAGAACAACTCAGAGAGCTGGGCATCACAGGATGGAGTGCTGGGAACCTGGGATATGCTGTGCATGAAGAACTTTTGGATGAAGTGCACAAAAGCTCAAGGAGCTGCAGAAGACGCGGTACACCGGGGTACTGTCTGGCACGTGAAGGCAAGCCCTTACCTCCATCAGATTTGGAGAGCTGGACCTTTGGACAGTCAGGGTCACTTTAGTCCACCATCTGTGTTCCAGGAACCCTGCTTGTTGTCGGGAGAGGGGACCCAGAGTACTGGTTGTTGCTGTAGAGAGGTGCCTGCTAAAGCAGGGAAGTGACTCAGTCATTCTGCTGGAGATTCCTTCGGTTCCTATGATGCAGGATGAAGACCGGCAATCCTCAGAGCGTACACACCTTGGAAACTGTTGCAATTGCTGGCTGGAGCTGAAGTTGCAGGTCACAGGAGTCTTCCTGGATACTTTGTTGCAGTTACAGTGGTTCCTGGAGCAGTCTGCGGTTGATCCAGCGGTAAGAAACTGAAGCACAGGATGCAGCAGAGTCCTGGAGGAATCTTGCAAACTGAATCTGAGGAAACACCCAGAGTAGAGACTCTAAATAGCCCTGAGAGGGGGATTGGCTATCTACCCATGTATGCACCTATCAGGAGGGATCTCTGACGTCACCTTCTGGCACTGGCCACTCAGATGTTCCCAAAGGGTCCTCACACCTTGGAATCCAAGAAGGCTAACGCCAGGGACACTCAGGAGGAGCTCAGGGCACCACCCCTGGGGTGGTGGTGGACAGGGGAGTGGTCACTCCCCTTTCCTTTGTCCAGTTTTGCACCAGAGCAGGGACTGGGGGTCCATGAACCGGTGTAGACTGGATTATGCAAGAAGGCACTGTTTGTACCCTTCAAAGCATTTCCAGAGGCTCTGGGAGTATTCCCCTCCCATGCCTGTAATACCTATTTCCAAAGACAGAGGGTGTAACACCCCTCTCCTAAAGGAAATGCAATGTTCTGCCTTCCTGGGCTTGAGCTGTTCAAGCCCCAGGAGGTGAGAAGCCTGTCTGTGATGTGGCAGCAGCTGGGGCTGCAGTGAAAACCTCAGAAGGCTGGTATGGTAGTACTGGGGGTCTATGGTGGAGCCCCCAGGGTGCATGGAATTGGCCCCCCAATACCAGATTCAGGTACAATTTGCAGTTCCTACACACCTCACGTGGCCATATTCTGAGTTACCATTGTGAAGCTACATATATGTATTGTCCTATATGTAGTGCACACTCATAATGGCGTCCCCGCACTCACGAAGTCCAGGAAACAGGGCCTGGATGCCGTGGGGGCACCTCTGCTAGTACAGGGGTGCCCTCACACACAGGGACTATGCACCTAGCTTTCAGGGTCTGAAGGTTAGACATAGAGGTGACTTAAAAGTGTCCTGGTGCAGTGAAAACAGCTGTGAACTAGTGCTTATACTATTTCCCTCAGGATGCAATGGCAGTCCTGAAGAAGTGTTTGTATGAGCTCGTTTTGCAGTTGCCAAGGCTTGTTAGCATCCTTCCACAAAGTTCTTCGTGCACCGTGCAGCTCCGGCCCCCAGTACTCCTTCCTGTGATGCATAGGCTCCTGCGTGGTTATCTGGCGGCGTGGGACCCTTTGTTGTAGTGCTGCGTGGGCCTCCTTTTGCATCTTCTTTGTGCCCGTGCTGCGGAACTCCTGTGTGCTCTGCTTGGTCTTCTTAGGGTTCTCTGAGTTGTAGAAAGCCCTCTCTGACTCCCCCTCCTAGGTAGAATCCACCTGGTCCCAGGTAGCGCCATTTTCCGCTAACCGCAAGCTTTGTAAGTGCTAAGGCTTGTTGGTGGAATCCAGCGACAGAAACTAGACTGCAATCCTCCATCCAGCATGGGACATCTGCACCAACCAGAAACCCGCATCTGTCTTCATGGGTGCAGTACTGACTGTTGTTCTTCACCAGTGGTTCTTCTTTTGCACCTTCATCAGGGGCTCCTGTTCTCTCTGGACTCTTCAGTGCTTCTAGGACTTTGTCCCATTCTTCCACAGGTCTTCCTGTACAGGAATTGATTGTTGGTGTCTTGCAGTCTCCTCTGGATCTTCCAATATCTTCTTTGTCGTGTTCTTGTGTGTTCTAGGAAAGTTACTGTAATTTACTCCAGGTTTCTTGGGCTCTGGGGTGGGTTCTACTACTTACTTTTAGTGTTTTCTATTCCTCCCAGTGCCCCTCTACACACTACACTTGCCTAGATGGGAAACCAACTTTCACATTCTACTTTCTTAGTATATGGTCTGTGTTCTCCTAGGGCCCATTTCTAACTATTGTGATTTTCACTTTTTGCACTGTTTTCTAACTGTTTTTACAGCTATGTTTACATACTAGTGTATATAATTTCTGTATTACTTACCTCCTAAGGGAGTATAGTCTCTATGGTATTTTTGGCATTTGTGTCACCAAAATAAAGTATCTTTATTTTGTAACACTGAGCATTTTCCTTCATGTGTTTGAGTACTGTGTGAATACAGTGGTATTAAATGAACTTTGAATGTCTTCTATTAAGGCCTTGGCTGCTCATCAACATTACCCCTAGAGAGTCTGGCTTCTAGACACTGCCTACATTTCACTAATAAGAGATAACTAGACCTGGTATAAGGTGTGTAACTGGGGCACCGTTACGGGGTTATAGTCGGCCGAGCAGGTTGCTGTGACTACCCTGGATGCTGTAACCAGTAAGTGCCCCGTGGACACTTTGATGAGCAATGACCTGACCTGGAGCAACGGCTTCCGGGTGAAGGAGGAGAAGCTGGGACGCAGAGGGAGAGAAAAGCAAGCAGACAGGCAGAGAGATGGGCAAGGAGGAAAGGAGCTGAAGGACGCCATAATGCGGACGGAGGACCCTAGGAAAGCGAAAGAGGAGGAGGAAAAAGAGGACATAGGAGGAAAACAGCTGGGGTCGAAGGAAGACCCGAAAAGGGACACAGAAACCGAAAGGAGCAACGAGGAGGAAAAAAGGAGGAGGGAAGCAGAGGACCACGCCGAGGAAACCTAGCGCTTGGTGTTGAAGCGGACTGGGAACCAGTCAGAAAGGTGGACACCGCCAAAGGACCATGCCACATTCCTGGAGGAGCGTGGCTACACAAGGTACGGAGGTTTTTCAGCACAAATGTACCTATTGGGGCTAAGGGGCACGAGGGGGAAGTAAGGGAGTCCTAGGAGTGGTAGCCTCTTAGAAGAAGGGTCAGGTGGAAAGGAGAGAGACATTTTTCTTTCTCTTGCATGCAACCTACCATGCGTTCTGCACTTTGGAGTGACCCCTACCTAAACATCCCTCACTCCCCTTGGTGAAACCCCAACCATACTACCCACTGGTACACTTACCTGAGATATGGTTCTCCTTGAATACGAGGTACACCGATGAACGACGGGTACCTGGGAACAGCAGACCTCCTCACCACTCTTTCCAAAGTCAGAGGGACCAACCTAAAAGAAGAAAAGAAAGAAAGAACTCTGGTTATATTTACCAAACGGTGTCTATTTATTGTTGCGAAACTGATAAATAATAACAATCCCATCATCCTAGACTGCATTGCCATGAATAACCATCACAAGGTATAAGTGCCTTAGGTACCCACTACAAACCAGGCTGGCCTTCTACAGTAAATGATATCGCAAATGACCAGCGGTCCATTGGATAACCTGGGCTGGCACCTCGGGCAAACCCCAGATGTCCAGTACATGATGGCCTAACCGAATCCCCCGTGTTTGGTGTCAAATACTGTGCTTCCTAACCCTGAACATGATTCTCGTGCCCAGATTTACCTAGCATGTACCCAGGTGGCGTCCTCAGAGGACACCCACCACGTTTGCCAGCCTTCTCCTGCCTTGGCAGGCTTCCCCAAATGTTTGCCACCAAGACAAGAGTCTACCCTCCTGCTGGTTGTGCTAGCACTTCCCCAGGATGGAGACAAAGGACCTGGGCAGGAAGAAGGTCACACCTCCTCCCTCCCAGGATAGCTTGTGTTTACATTAATCAAGGTGGTGAGGCTCAAAGGCTGTTCACTTCCCTTGATACGTGATCTCTTGTCTTCTTCCTTACAGAGCCCTTCCCGCTCCGTCCAAGCCGACAGGTGGAAAAATTAGGTATTCAGGAGACATACATCCCCAAAAGGCTAGGCAAACCTCATTGGTGGGCTAGGAGGTCTACACAGCAGAGGAAAGATTCTGCCATTGTGGCAAACCCTGAATTAGTGGGTTCTGGGTAGAAAAGTGACATACTCCCATAGGAAGTCATCACCTCAGGGTAAGTCTAGGCGCAGGCATCAGTAGCCCATTGGCCACCGTCCCCCACACCGTTTACACCCTCCAAACTAAGGTTTAAGGGTCCCCTTGGCAACAGAAGCTCAGTTCTGACTTTGAATCTGAGAAGAGACAAAGAGAAGACACTGTCACGAACAACGCGACTTTGGACTCGGCCGCAGCGCAAAGATAGGACACTTATGTGCCCTGAGGACACCATATACTGGAAATGTGTGTTCGATGTGTGCCCGTGGCAAAAGCTTGTTGCTCTAAATAAGAGGGACTCCAGTGGATGTCAGAAACTAAAGCAGACTCCTCTGACTGGTAGAACCAATCACCTGCAATCTGCAGAAGAATCGTTGTGTTGTGTCACAAGAAGTTCAACCTATCGGCCCCCTCTTGAGTGAGCCCAAAGAGAATCGGTGACCTGCACCCCAGGAGTTGTAGTGAGGCTCACACCAAGGTTCGAGCCACTATTCCACTCTTGTTGACCTCCACCCAGCGAAGCACCTATGGATTACTTTTGCCACTTCCAAGGCTTGTCGGCTGCCAGTCTGGTAATTGACCTTTTCCCAGATATCATCGACTCCAAAGCAGCTCCCAGCAATATTGAACAATGTCAGCAATGATCCCACTGCTGAGATCCTGCATCCTAAAGAAGGGGACTTCTTAGAAAGCACCTTTGGCGCGACCCTCCTGTGATTGACAGCTCCAAGGCTACCTCTGCACCCAGAGCCGCCGGACATGGAAGTGAGGTTCCAGCTGTGGAATCCAGGTCCTGGGACCCCAAAGGTCTCTACTGTCTGAGGGTAAAGTGTAGATCCACTCCCAAGTGTCTTTTTGTCAAGTGCTGAAATTTTGCAGGCGGATCCGGTCAGCACCAAGGACAGCCAGAGCACCTTTGCACCCGGACTCCCTGGGCAAGGTAACAAAATACTGTGTTGAGACTCAGTCTAGGGACTCGCAAGACCTTAACCCCAGGTGGGTTCCACAGAACCCACCTCACAATTAACGATTGCATACTGTGTTTTCTCCCATTGACTGCAATGATAGATTTTGACAGTCTGCAAAAAACTGATTTATTTAACCCCTTCGCTGCCAGGCCTTTCCCCCTCAGGTGCCAAGCCTTTTTTTGGCTGTTTGGGGTAGTTCGTGCTTAGGCCCTCATAACTTTTTGTCACATAAGCTACCCACGCCAAATTTGCGTCCTTCTTTTCCAACATCCTAGGGATGCTAGAGGTACCCAGACTATGTGGGTTCCCCTGAAGAAGACCAAGAGATTAGCCAAAATACAGCGAAAATTTCATTTTTTTAAAAAAAAAAGGGGGAAAAAGGGCTGCAGAAGAAGGCTTTTAATTTTTTCCCTGAAAACGGCATCAGCACAGGGTTTGCTGTGCCAAAATCACCATCTGCCCAGTTTTCAGGACCAGGCAAACTTGAATCAGAAAACCCCATCTTTCAACACAATTTTGGCATTTTACTGGGACATATCCCATTTTTACTATTTTATGTGGTTTCCGCCTCCTCCCAGTTAGTGACAGAAATGAGTGTGAAACCAATGCTGGGTCCTAGAAAGCTAAACATTTCTGAAAAGTAGACAAAAGTCTGAATTCAGCAAGGGGTAATTTGTATAGATCCTACAAGGTTTTCCTACAGAAAATAACAGCTGTAATAAAAATAAAATTGAAATTGAGGTGAAAAAAACCAGCCATTTTTCTCTACGTTTAACTCTGTAACTTTTTCCTTCCATGTTAGATTTTTTAAAGCAATATACTGTTACGTCTGCTGGACTCTTCTGGTTGAGGGGATATATAGGGCTTGGTGGTTCATCAAGAACCCTAGGTACCCAGAGCCAATAAATGAGCTGCACCTTGCAATAGGTTTTCATTCTATACCGGGTATGCAGCAACTAATTTGCTGAAATATAAAGAATGAAAAATAGGTATCAAGAAAATCTTTGTGTTTCCAAAACGGGCACAAGATAAGATGTTGAGAAGCAGTGGTTATTTGCACATCTCTGAATTCTGGAGTGCCCATACTAGCATGTGAATTATAGGGCATTTCTCAAATAAACATATTTTTTGCACACTGCCTTACATTTGGAAGGGAATAATGTAGAGAAAGGTAAGGGGCAATAACACTTGTTTTGCTATTCTGTGTTCCCCCCAAGTCTCCCGATAAAATTGGTACCTCACTTGTGTGGGTAGGCCTAATGCTCGCAACAGGAAACGCAACATGGACACATCACATTTTTACATTGAAATCTGATGTGTTTTTTGCAAAGTCCCTAGCTGCAGATTTCGGCCTCTATCTCAGCCGGCACCTAGGGAAACCTACCAAACCTGTGCACTTTTTAAAACTAGACACCTAGGGGAATCCAGGATGGGGTGGGTGACTTGTGGGGCTCTCACCAGGTTCTGTTACCCAAAATCCTTTGCAAACCTCAAAATTTGGCCCAAAAAACTATTTTTCCTCACATTTTGGTGACAGAAAGTTCTGGAATCTGGGAGGAGCCACAAATTTCCTTCCACCCAGCATTCCCCCAAGTCTCCCACTAAAAATGTCACCTCACGTGTGTGGGTAGGCCAACTGCCCACAAAAGAAAATGCCCCAAAACACTATCTTGACATCAAAATTATCAAATACAAAACTACCTGTTTTTTGCGGTGGGGGAGCACCTGTGTTTTTGGTTCTGGGGTCAGCAGCCATACAGGGAAGCCTACCAAACCCAGACATGTCTGAATACTAGACACCCGAGGGAGTCCAGGGAGGTGTAACTTGAGTGGATCCCAAAGTGTTGTCTCCTCAGCAAACCTCAAATTTAGCTAAAAATCAAATTTTTCCCTTAATTCTGTAAGGCAGTAGTTCCCAAACTGTGTGTCGCGGCACCCCAGTGTGCCACCAAAACCAGCCTGGGGCGCTGCGGTCGCAGAGGAGAATCCATAATCTACACAACTCTTCAAGTCAGTGTGTTCTACAAAACTATCAATGTTTTTCTTCAGCAGTGAAGCTAGATTGTTTTAACAAACTACAGTTCTTGTAGTAGCCACTAGACATCAGTATGAGCACACACCTCAAGCTTCCCTTACTCCCCTTACTCAAGCAAAATATTTCTAAAGCCAGAAGGTTCATTATGTTTCAGGTGCAAATGAAAGTCTAAGGCCGCTTGTCTGATTTGGACAAATGCAAATATGACTAGTGCATTGATCGCGCCAGTTTCACCAAACTGCTTCATTATAAAACAGCCATTAGGGAATAGTTGTCCCATCTTGTGCAGCTGTAGCCGGCATAGTGTGGCCTTCATTGATGTATCCAGTGTTTGATGCAAAGAAGGACCATCTGCGATGATCCAATGATTGATGCAAAGCAGGACTATCTGCGATGAGCGTTTCCGAGAGTACACCTTTGTTTTTCCTACCCTACTAGCAACTGTCGTATTGCCCAGTGTGGACAGTTAACTGTTTTAATGAATTGATATCCTAGAGTCTAACACAATACTTTGGCCCATATTTACAAGCAGCCTACGCCGCGGGTGCGTTACTTTTAGTGACGCACTAGCAGCGTGGGCTGCTCATCCATATCTACAAGGCCACACAAAGCCATTCTGTGTGGCTTTTCATGGCCTTGTAGATATAATTAAGGCAACGCAGCACAAGTTGCAGCGTTGCCTTACTTTACGCCAGGGAGGTATTTTCATGGGTGTTGCATAGGTGTTCCCACGCAACATCCACAGATTTTGACGCATTCTTAGATTTACAAGGTTTTGTAAACCAGGGAATGTATCAAAAGCCTACACCACTCTAGGGGTGGCATAAGAGTGGCACAAAAGGGAGAAATATCTTTATTTCTCCTTGTTCTTACCTCTTTCTCTGTGTGCTGCATTCTGCAACACACATAGATGGATGAAAATGCCTACATTGATTGTTTTGGTTCAGGAAGTTGTCCCTTCCTGCAAATAAAACAATTATTCCAAAAATGCAGGCACCCTTGCACCATGGTGCAAGGGTGCCTATGGTGGCGCATGGCAGCAACTTCTGTACCAGCGCAGGGGAAGAGGACAGCAATGCAGAGTATCTTGTACGTATGAAGCATTTCAGCCCTTTCACTGTGGCACAGGGCCTTGTAAATGTGGCCTTTAGGGTCACAAGCTCACCTTGAGCACTCTCAAGGGGTGCAATTGTGCAGGAAAGAAGCTTTTGTTTGAGATCAGTCATAGCAAATAAGCCTTCCTCATGGGGCTGAGTAAGCCACTCCCATCTAAGTCACAGACCTTTCCCTCTCCGTGCTAATTTAGTCAGCAATGCTCGAAGTCTGGCATATGTATGCATGAACAAATACAAACTTTTGAGCAGCACTACCACTTTAGCAAGTGTGATTCTGCCTTCCAGATCTAGGGCCAGAGCTGGGGGTAGTCCGATCGATCACTCTACTTTCATGGCAAGTTTTCAGTCATCAGACTGTAACTGTCTCTAAGAGCTGTTTCTATTAATGATGATACCAATGTATTTCACTCTTTCCTTCAAGTCAAAGGAAAGTGCAGTACCATCCTAGTAGTGTTACTGGTGAGTGGGAATATCTCTGACTTGCTTCATTTGATCCCAATACCTATGTAGTCCCCAAACATGATCACATCTTGTATGATGTGCACTAGGTTCTCACCTGGGTATTTGACAAATTACTCTAGGCTGAGTGCGCAGGAACAGCAAACAGGTGCAGTTGCTGCATGGCCCGAGAGCACACAAATATTGTAAAAAGAGACAGTAGACATATCCTTGCACTACACGCACTATTCTCCATACCTTCATCCCAATTTTCCTCAGGGATTAAAATGGAAGGACTACCAAGGCTGGGCTTTCATCTTACATCCCCCATACACCCACCTCTGCCACAAAAGTAATGTAATAGGGAGCTGCGGCCAAGGGCCAATTGGTCAAGGGAGCTGCAAGTCGATAAAGTTTGGGAACCACTGCTGAAAGGGATCACCTCACTGGGACAAATTTCCAACCACCCAACGTTCCCCTCAGTCTCCTGGTAAAAATGATACCTCACTTGTATAGGTGGGTCAAATGCCTGTGACAGGGAAGAGCCAAAAACATGTCGAAATTGAGGGGGAACCAAAGCGGGTCCAAAAGGGCAGTTTGAAAAAAATCATTTTTAGGCTGACAAGTGGGGCAGAATTTTTATCGGTATAGATGAGACAATGCTGGGTGGTAGGAATTTTGTGGATTCCTGCAGATTCCGGCAGGTTCCATCACAAAAATTTAGAAAAATGTGTGATTTCCAGCAAAGCTGGAGGCTCGCAAGGCAGCGTGGGTAAGAAAATGGTGCGGGGTGCATGTGAAGCACACCACCCTGGACTCACCCAGATGTATAGTTTTCTGATGTGTCTAGGTCTTGTGGATTTTTCTACATGGCAGCGTCCCAAAGTCCAAAAAGTGTAGCCCTCACCATTTCAAGTGGGAAAATTTTGAGAGTTAGCCAAGCTCTCATGCCCCAAATGTAAAGCCAAAACCCAAAATAATCATATTTCCTCTTGCTTGACATGGGATAAGATGTTTTAGTGTGTGGGGGGAGAGCTTAAAGACTGCTACCCCCTTCAGTTGGGGTGGGGGGCATAACCATGCCGATACTGGTTGGTAGCCACCACCACACTATTTTTTTGTTTTTCTTTTAATTCCCTGTCATCTAGTAGACTTTCTGCCCCCGGGGTGTGGGTGGGGGGTAATTGCCCCATCTGCCCACTGGTGGGCAGAACAACTTTGGCCCCATTTATTTGGGGTGGGGGTATGGCCCAAGGGGCCGCTCCCCTCATTCAATAATATAAAAAAAACAAATTCCCTGGTGTCTAGTGGTTTCTGCCCCCTTTGCGGGCAGACTGGCCTAATAAAAAGAGGCCTTGGGGGCAGAAATGGCCTAAAAGTAATTCTGCCCCCGGGCAGCGAACCTTGCCTATGGGGTCGCTCCCCACATATAAAAAAAAATGTATCCCTGGTTTCTAGTGGGCATTTCTGCTGCCGATCGCATTGCGATCGGGCAGCAGAAATGCTGAGAAAGATATCAAAGGAAAGGAAAGGCCTTTCCTTTCCTATGATGCCTCTCTCGGCCCCTCCATGTGATCGATCGGTGCTGGAAGCTGAGCTTCCAGTGCAAAAGGGCAGGCCTCTGATGAGGTCAGCGGGCGCTCTTATCAGACGCCACGGGGGGCCAGGGGGGTGGAAGGGGAAGTGATTCCTCTTCCATCCCTGCACTGGGGGCGCCAAGGCTAGCACTCCTCCCATGAGCCAGTCCAAGGACATAACCGTTAAGTCCTTGGCTGCAACGGGGTTAATACTTTAAAATAAACTCCTTTTACCTGCAATGTATTGACTTGGTTTTGGTGACTAAATTAATATAAAAAACTGCTTTATTTTTATAAAATAGTGTCGGATTTCTTTTGAGTCGTGTCAATTACTAATCGTCTATGTTGGTGTTGTGAAATGCTTAACACATGTTCCTCCAAGTAGCCTGACTGCTCTTTGCCACTCTACCAGGACTGAGCTAAGGGTTACTGGTGTGAATTAGAGGCCCACTTCTGGGTAAAGTGCTAGTATTATGTGGTGAGACCTCAGTCATACAACACAACACTGCCACCTTGCTACATTGGTGTTTGAGTGGTGGGCTCTAGAACTTGTGTTTCGCTTCACCACTTAGACATAAGTATATATTTGGTGCACAAGAAATGCTTGATCGTCTATAGACCCAAAAATATTCCCAAAACATTTTTTTGAGTGTTTTTTAAAATCAAGAATAATTGGAACTACTAGGGTCCTGTGTCGCATTCCAATAGGTTACAAAAAACTTCTGAAGTGTTCAGAAGTATCTAGGAAGTTAAGCAGAAGTATTCTAAAAAGATTAAAAAGTACCCAACTTCACAGATAAATCCAGCAAAACGGAGAATGAACAGAACATCAGTTTGTCCATCCTGCCATCTCTAAGGATGAGTGACCTTAGACCCATGTGCAAAGTTAGGGACATTAGCTTAAGAGCTACCCCTGAAAGAGAGGGCCTTGGAAAGGCCCTCACTTCATGTGAGGAAAGCAAGCTTAGAGAAATGGCTTCCTCCTCAGAAGGAGAACTAATAGAGGTTGAAATGATGCCATGGCACAAGAAATTGAAGAGGAAATAGGCGAGGACCATGATTCTAAACCCTTTCCCAGCGGGAATTGACTGGAGTCACTCTAGTAGCCCCCCTTCCACTGGTAGGCCTGGAGGAGAGCAGGGTTAGAATGGGATTAGTTCTCAAGGATGGTGGCAGCAAAGTAAATAGGGAAAATTATAGTTATTTTGAACCTAAAGATCCCGAAAGGGATTGTCCTCATGTACAATGCAGGCAATGACATTGATAAATCGTATGCAGCCTTTGAGCGGTGCTGCAGAATTAGAAAGTTAGGTCACCAGCACTGGAGCTCTCTACTTTAGGAGTTATTCCCATCTAAGAGCAGAGATAGACTTCTGACCCTACCTGAGGAAGTGGCTGAGTCCTACACCCACATGAAAGAGACCCTAATAGATGGGTTTGAGCTCACCACAATGGAGCGCAGAGTCAAGGAATACCAATAAAGGCCAAGACCAAACTTGGGTAGACTTTGTTGACTTCTCAGTCAAGGCACTAGAAGGTTGGATAAAGGGCAATAAAGTGGATGCATATGAAGGACTATATAATCTGTTGATGAAGGAGTACATTTTGACCAATTGTTCCACAGATAAATTGTGACTGCATCTAGTAGATTCTGAGTTGTGTTCTCCCAGAAAGCTGGGGAAGATAGACAAATAGTTACCCAGAACAAGGCCCATCGTGGAGGTGGCTCCAAGAAGGGTGCTCATACTTCAAAGCAGGGGAAGGGGTTAGCACAGACAAAGGTAAAAAGGCAGAGTTGTCTACAGGCCCCAAAAAGATTTCTAAGGAGAGTGGGCCCAAGACTCTTCCCTGTCCAAAGGAAAGGGTTATCAGGGGAAAAACTGGAGTCTGAAGAAGGCTGGGTCATGCTTTGACTGCCAGTGCACAAGAGTGGTGATGCAGTTTGCCCTAAGAAGTCCCTCACTCAGGGACAGTCCAAGGGTGTTGATAGTTTTGGGATGGGAATAGAATTGTACTCTGGAGAGGCCAGAAGTCACACTGAGGCTACTATGATTTCCCTAAGAGGGTGGACATTGAACCCTTGGCAATCTTACCTCCAGACCTGGAAATGTATAGACAAAGGCCAAAAATCAACGGGACTGAGGTAGAAACTCTGATGGATACATGTGCCAGTGTCACCATGGTGATAGCCAAACTGGTTTCCACAGACCTAGTGCAAGTCACCTAATTACCAAAACTGTCAATGAGACTAAGCTTCATCCAATGGCTTTGGTGAACTTAAAGTGAGGAGGAGTTACTGGCCCAAAGAAGATGGCTGTGTTTCCTGCCTCACCAGTATAGTGTCTGTTAGGCAACGATCTGGAGAGTTCTGCATGGGCAGAAGTAGAGAACAAATCTCATACACAAATAATGGATCTGCCTGCGTGGGTGTGTGTGAAAACAAGGGTACAGACTTCACAACGGGGTGAAGGTACCTGAAACTATGGGCAAGCACTTTAAAGGCAAGAGGAAGGGTAACATGACTGTTGACCCAGCTTCTAAGCCACACTAGGGTCAGGGGGAAAACTCACCCCAGAGTGGGGCCTGTAGGAAAGTACCATCTTGCCTGGCATGTTACCCCCATTATTTACTTATATGTATGTTTGTTTTTGCCTGTGTCACTGGGATCCTCTTAGCCAGGACCCCAGTGCTCATAAAGTGTGCCCTGTATGTGTTCCCTGTGTGGTGCCTAACTGTATCACTGAGGCTCTGCTAACCAGAACCTCAGTGTTTATGCTCTCTCTGCTTTTAAAATTGTCACTGCAGGCTAGTAACTTATTCTACCAATTCTCATTGGCACACTGGGACACCCTTATAATTCCCTAGTATATGGTACCTAGGTACCCAGGGTATTGGGGTTCCAGGAGATCCCTATGTGCTGCAGCATTTCTTTTGCCACCCATAGGGAGCTCAGACACTTCTTATACAGGACTGCCACTGCAGCCTGAGTGAAATAACGTCCACGGTATTTCACAGCCATTTTACACTGCACTTAAGTAACTTATAAGTCACCTATATGTCTAACCGTCACTTAGTGAAGGTTAGGTACAAAGTTACTTAGTGTAAGGGCACCCTGGCACTGGCCAAGGTGCCCTCACATTGTTCAGGGCAAATTCCCCGGACTTTGTGAGTGCGGAGACACCATTACACGGGTGAACTACATATAGGTCAATACCTATGTTTAGCTTCACAATGGTAACTCCGAACATGGCCATGTAACATGTGTAGGATCATGGAATTGTCACCCCAATACCATTCTGGTATTGGGGGGACAATTCCATGCATCCCCGAGGTTCCGACATGGACCCCCAGTACTGCCAAACTAGCTCTCTGGGGTTTTCTTTGCAGCTACCGCTGCTGCCAACTCTCAGACAGGTTTCTGCCCTCCTGGGGTCTGGGCAGCCCAGTCCCAGGAAGGCAGAACAAAGGATTTCCTCTGAGAGAGGGTGTTAAGCCCTCTCCCTTTGGAAATAGGTGTTAAGGGCTGGGGAGGAGTAGCCTCCCCCAGCCTCTGGAAATGCTTTCAAGGGCACAGATTGTGCCCTCCTTGCATAAGCCAGGCTACACTGGTTCAGGGAGCCCCCAGCCCCTGCTCTGGCATGAAACTGGACAAAGGAAAGGGGAGTGACCACTCCCCTGTCCATCACCACCCCAGGGGTGGTGCCCAGAGCTCCTCCAGTGTGTCCCAGACCTCTGCCATCTTGAATGCAGAGGTGTGAGGGCACAATGGAGACCTCTGAGTGGCCATTGCCAGCAGGTGACATCAGAGACCCCTCCTGATAGGCTCTTACCTGGTTAGGTAGCCAATCCTCCTCTGAGGGCTATTTAGGGTCTCTTCTGTGGGTTTCTCACCAGATAAAGAATGCAAGAGCTCACCAGAGTTCCTCTGCACTTCTCTCTTCGACTTCTGCCAAGGATCGACCACTTACTGCTCCAGGATGCCTGCAAAACCACATCAAAGTAGCAAGAAGACTACCAGCAACATAGTTGCGCCTCATCCTGCCGGCTTTCTCGACTGTTTCCTGGTGGTGCATGCTCTGAGGGCTGTCTGCCTTCACCCTACACTGGAAGCCAGGAAGAAATATCCTGTGGGTCGACAGAATCTTCCCCCTGCCAATGCAGGCACCAAATTTCTGCATCACCGGTCCTCTGGGTCTCCTCTCATCGTGACGAACGTGGTCCCTGAAACACAGGAGCAGGATCCAAGTGACCCTGACAGTCCAGTGGTCCTTCTGTCCAAATTTGGTGAAGGTAAGTCCTTGCCTCCCCACTCCAGACAGTAATCTTGTGTACTGCGTGATCTGCAGCTGCTAGGGCTTCTGTGCACTTTTGCAAGACTTCCTTCGTGCACAGCACAGCCCAGGTCCCCAGCACTCCGTCCTGCATTGCCCAACTCGCTGAGTTGACCTCCGACTTCGTGGGACCCTCTTTTGTTGTGCTGAGACGACCGCTGTGCTCAGATTTCGTGAACGCCTGTCAGGTACTTTTGCGGGTGCTGCCTGCTTCTGTGTGGGCTCTCTGTTGCTCAGCGCCCCCTCTGTCTTCTCCTCCAAGGGGTGACCTCCTGGTCCTTCCTGGGCCCTGGCAGCACCCAAAACCTTCATCAGCGACTCTTGCAGCTAACAAGGCTTGTTTGCGGTCTTTCTGCGTGGAAACAAATCTGCATTCTCCAGCATGCCGTAGGACATCTTCTGACCAAAGGAGAATTTCCTGGCACCTTCCGTTGTTGCAGAATCTTTGTCTTCTTCCACCTGTAGGTAGCCCTTTTGCACCTTCATCTGGGGTTTAGTGGGCTGCTGCCCCCCCTGGACACTTGCATGACTCTTGGACTTGGTCCCCTTCCTTTGCAGGTCCTCAGGTCCAGGAATCCGTCTTCAGTGCTTTGCAGTCAGTTGTTGTCTTTGCAGAATCCCCTATCTCGACTTTACTGTCTTTCTGGGGTAGTAGGGTAACTTTACTCCTACTTTTCAGGGTCTTGGGGTGGGGTATCTTGAACACCCTTAGTGTTTTCTTACACTCCCAGTGGCCCTCTACACACTACACTAGGCCTGGGGTCCATTTGTGATTCGCATCCCAATTTTGGAGTATAGGGTTTGTGTTGCCCCTAGGCCTATTTTCTCCTATTGCATTATATTGTGTTCTACAGTGTTTGCACTACTTTTCTAAGTGTTTTACTTACCTGATTTTGGTTTGTGTGTATATTTTGTGTATTTTACTTACCTCATGAGGGAGCATACCCTCTGAGATACTTTTGGCATATTGTCACTAAAATAAAGTACCTTTATTTTAGTAACTCTGAGTATTGTGTTTCTTATTATATATTGCTATACGATATAAGTGGTATAGTAGGATCTCTGCATGTCTCTTAGTTCAGCCTTAGCTGCTCTGCTATAGCTACCTCTATCAGCCTAAGGTGCTAGAACACTACTAATCTACTAATAAGGGATAACTGGACCTGGCGCAAGGTGTAAGTACCATCAGGTACCCACTATAAGCCAGGAAAGCCTCCTACTCCTAACCACTGAACAATACAGGATAAAGTTCAGAGATACCAGAAAAGAGTCCTCTCAAGACTGGACAGGCTTTGTAGACTGTTCAGTGAAGACCTTGGAGGGTTGGTTACATGGCAGTAAGGTGACTAACTATGAACGCATATATAATCTAATCCTGAGAGAGCATATTTTGAATAAATGTGTGTCTGACTTGTTGCATCAGTACTTGGTAGACTCAGATCTGACCTCTCCCCAAGAATTGGTAAAGAAGGCAGACAAATGGGTCAGAACAAGAATGAACAGAAAAGTTCATACAGGTGGTGACAAGGGTGGCAAGAAGAAGGATGGTAAGTCTTCTGACAAAGATAAAAAGCATTCTGAGTCTTCATCAGGCCCACACAAATCCTCTGGGGGAGGAGGGTCCAAAACCTTCTTCTAAAAATCAAAAGAAAGCATGGTATTATTTATGTAAGTGTAAAGGCCATTAGGCAAGTGATTCCACTTGTCCAAAGAAAAACACCAAGGCTCACACTACCACAACCCCAACTGTGTCCTCTAGTGCCCCTAGTAATAGCAGCAGTGGTGGGAAGTCTATTACAAATAGCCAATCAAAGGGTGTAGCTGGGCTCACCATTGGTAATGTAGTTCGGGTTGGTACGGAGACCACAGAGGCTACTTTAGCCTCTGATGGCGGTATTGACTTTGCCACATTGGTTGCTTGTCCCCTTAATATGGGTAAGTACAAGCAAGTTCTCCTAATAAATGGTGTCGAGGTTGAGGCCTACAGGGATACAGGAGCCAGTGTCACTATGTGTAGGAGGCTGGCCTGGCTTGTAGTGGGTACCAGAGGTACTTACACCTTGTGCCAGGTCCAGTTATCCCTTATTAGTGTAGAAGAGGTGTTTCTAGCAGCTTAGACTGATAGAAGGTAGCTATGGCAAAGCAGCTTAGGCTGAACTAGGAGACATGTAAAGCTCCTACTATACCACTGGTGTCATATGCACAATATCATAAGAAAACACAATACACAGAGGTACTTTATTTTTATGACAATATGCCAAAAGTATCTCAGTGAGTACCCTCAGTATGAGGATAAGTTATATATACAAGATATATGTACCCAAACCAAAATTAGGTACGTAATAGCAAGAAAAGTAATGCAAACAGTGTACAATAACAATAGGTTGCAATAGGCAAGCATAGGTGTAGGGGCAACACAAACCATATACTCGAAAAGTGGAATGCGAATCACGATTGGACCCCAGACCTATGGGAGCTTGTAGAGGGTCGCTGGGACTGTAAGAAAACAGTCAGGGTGTCCAAGATACCCCACCCCAAGACCCTGAAAAGTAGGAGTAAAGTGCATCTACTACCCCAAAAGAGCACAATAGTCGTGATAGGGGGATTCTGCACGAAGAACAAACACCAGCAGTGCACTGACAACGGATTTCCGGACCTGAAAGGCAAGGGGACCAAGTCCAATAGTTGCGACAGTGTCCAGGGGCGGGGGGCAGGAACCCAGGATACCCCGGATGAAGGTGCAAGGAAGCTGCCACCGGTTGGAAGAAGCTTGGAGTTCTGCAAGAAAGAAGAGGACTAGGGACTTCTCCTTTGGAAGACTGATGTCCCACATCACGATGAAGTTTGCAGAGGTGTTCCCACGCAGAAAGACCACAAACAAGCCTTGCTAGCTGCAAGGGTTGCAGTAGAGGTTTTTGGGTGCTGCTGAGGACCAGGAAGGACCAGGATGTTGCCTTTTGGAGGAGGAGACAGAGGGTGCGCTCAGCAACTCAGAGAGCCCTCACAGAAGCAGGCAGCACCCGCACAAGTACTGGAACAGGCACTTAAAAGATCTGTGAACTCAGAGTCACAAAAGGAGGGTCCCACGACGTCAGAGTCCAACTCAGCGGGTTGAGCACTGCATGACGGAGTGCTGGGGACCGAGGCTAGGCCGTGCACAAAGGAATCCTTGGAGAAGTGCACAGAAGCCGGAGCAGCTGCAAATCACGCAGTACACAGGTTTGATGTCTGGCGTGGGGAGGCAATGACTTACCTCCACCAAATTTGGACAGAAGGGCCACTGGACTGTGGGAGAAACTTGGACCCAGCTCCTGGGTTCCAGGGACCACGCTCGTCACGATAAGAGGGGACCCAGAGGACCGGTGATGCAGAAGTTTGGTGCCTGCGTTGGAAGGGGGAAGATTCCGTCGACCCACAGGAGATTTCTTCTTGGCTTCCAGTGCAGGGTGAAGGCAGATGACCCCCAGAGCATGCACCATCAGGAAACATTTGAGAAAGCCGGCAGGATGAGGCTGTACAATGTTGCTTGGTAGTTGTCTTACTACTTTGTTGCAGTTTTGCAGGCGTCCTGGAGTAGTCAGCGGTCGATCTTTGGCAGAAGTCGAAGAGGGAAGTGAAGAGGAACTCTGATGAGCTCTTGCATTTGTTATCTGAGGAGTAGCCCAGAGGAGAGACCCTAAATAGCCAGAAAAGGAGGTTTGGCTACTAAGAAAGGAGGCTTGGCTACTGAAAGAGGTAAGCACCTATCAGGAGGGGTCTCTGACGTCACCTGCTGGCACTGGCCACTCAGAGCAGTCCATTGTGCCCCAACAACTCTGAATCCAAAATGGCAGAGGTCTGGGGCACACTGGAGGAGCTCTGGGCACCTCCCCTGGGAGGTACTGGTCAGGGGAGTGGTCACTCCCCTTTCCTATGTCCAGTTTCGCGCCAGAGCAGTGCAGGAGGATCCCTGAACCGATGTAGACTGGCTTATGCAGAGATGGGCACCATCTGTGCCCATCAAAGCATTTCCAGAGGCTGGGGAAGGCTACTCCTCCTCAGCCCTTCACCTATTTCCAAAGAGAGAGGGTGTAACACCCTCCCTCAGAGGAAATCCTTTGTTCTGCCTTCCTGGGGCTAGGCTACCCAGACCCCAGGGGGGCAGAAACCTGTCTGAGGGGTAGGCAGCAGCTGCAGTGGAAACCCCGGAAAGGCAGTTTGGCAGTACCCGGGTTCTGTGCTAGAGACCGGGGGGGGTCATGGTGACAATTCCATGATCTTAGACATGTTACATGGCCATGTTCGGAGTTACTATTCTGACGCTACACATAGGTAGTGACCTATGTGTAGTGCACATGTGTAATGGTGTCTCCACACTCACAAAGTTCGGGGAATTTGCCCTGAACAATGTGGGGCCACCTTGGCTAGTGCCAGGGTGCCCACACACTAAGTAACTTGGCACCTAACCTTCACCAAGTGAGGGTTAGACACATAGGTGACTTATAAGTTACTTATGTGCAGTGAAAAATGGCTGTGAAATAACGTGGACGTTATTTCACTCAGGCTGCAGTGGCAGTCCTGTGGAAGAATTGTCTGAGCTCCCTATGGGTGGCAAAAGAAATGCTGCAGCCCATAGGGATCTCCTGGAACCCCAATACCCTGGGTACCTAGGTACCATATACAACGGACTTATAAGGGTGTTCCAGTGTGCCAATGAGAATTGGTAAAATTAGTCACTAGCCTGCAGTGACAATTTTAAAAGCAGAGAGAGCATAAACACTGAGGTTCTGGTTAGCAGAGCCTCAGTGATACAGTTAGGCACCACACAGGGAACACAGATAGGCCACAAACCTATGAGCACTGGGGTCCTGGCTAGCAGGATCCCAGTGACACGTATCAAGCACACTGACAACATAGGGTTTTCACTATAAGCAGTGGGGCCTGGCTAGCTGGATCCCAGTAAGACAGTAAAAACACCCTGACATATACTCACAAACAGGCCCAAAGTGGGGGTAACAAGGCTAGAAAGAAGCTACCTTCCTACACCCCCCCCCCCCTCAAACGAAGGACAATAAGGCTAACCTTGGCCAGTTGAGTCTTTAGGGCCATATTTATACTTTTTGGCGCACAACTGCGCCAACGCAGTTGTGCATAAAAAAATTTTACGCCGGCTAACGCCATTCCAAAGCGCCATGCGGGCGCCTTATTTATGGAATGACGTTAGCCGGCGGAGCTGCCTGGTGTGCGTAAAAAAAAATGACTTACACCAGGCAGCGCCGGCGTAGGGGAATATGGAGCTTGGGCGTCAAAAAATGGGGCAAGTCAGGCTGAGGCAAAATTTTCACCTCAACCCGATTAGCGCCATTTTTTTTGACTCCCAACCCCCATTTAAATGACTCCTGTCTCAGCAAAGACAGGAGTCATGCCCCCTTGCCCAATGGCCATGCCCAGGGGACTTATGTCCCCTGGGCATGGTCATTGGGCATTGGGGCATGTAGGGGGGCACAAATCAGGCCCCCTTATGCCACAAAAAAATAATAATAATAATACTTACCTGAACTTACCTTAAGTTCCCTGGGATGGGTCCCTCCATCCTTGGGTGTCCTCCTGGGGTGGGCAAGGGTGGCAGGGGGTGTCCCTGGGGGCATGGGAGGGCACCTCTGGGCTCCTTCCGAGCCCACAGGTCCCTTAACGCCTGCCCTGTCCAGGTGTTAAAAAAGGACGCTAAAGCGGCTGGACGTCATTTTTTTTGACCCGGCCACTCCCGGGCGTCATTTTTGCCCGGGAGTGTAAATACGGCGCACATGACTCGGAGTCATTTTTTAGACGGGAACGCCTACCTTGCATATCATTAATGCAAGGAAGGTGTCCACGCTAAAAAATGATGCAAACTCCAAGATCTTTGACGCTAGACGGGTCTAACGCCAAAGTATAAATATGGAGTTAGTTTTGCGTCGGATTTGCGTAAAAAAAAACGACGCAAATCTGGCGCAAACAGAGTATAAATATGCCCCTTAGTGTCTAAGTGGTGATAAGTAGAGAGTAGCTCTGCAATATATTGGTTACTCCCTTTATCATCCACTATATGGTTACTGCCCTGTGGGGATGTAAACCACCCTGTTTGAAGTTTTTTAGCTAGCCAACAATGTGAAGTTATATTTTCAGAGTTCCTATTAGTATGTTTTAGTTTAGAGCAGTGGGAATTGTCCACTGGACCTATATCAAGTGATGAGAATGCCAGACAGGGATGCTACCTCAGTAAAGCCATAGCTGGGCAAAAACTTTGTCCATATGGCTGTAAGAGAGAACAGGGATGCTGTTTCTCTTGAGTTGGAGCAGGGCAGGGATGCTGTGCTATGAGCTCCACACTAGGGCGGGGCTGCTGTCCTACGTTTTGTGAGGCAGTGCAGGGTTGCTGCACTTAAGTTTCTCTGGGAGGGTTGGAGGGATGCTCCATGTTAACTAAAGTGGTGCACTTGTTCTCACCATTATTAGTTACCCCACAGAGAGGTACTTCTACCTCAGGGGGTACAGCTGTGTTAACTTATGTATCCTGTGGTACAGGTGCCACCCCAGGAGAGGTTTCTCCCACCAGAGGAATAGTATCCTGAATGGCAGGGTGGGTAGGGGATACTTTGATGCCCTTTTTACCTGTTGTTGGAGAAGGATCCTGAATTTTCAGGCCTTTTTCTTTCCTTTGCTTTTTCATTTCAGCTGAAATGAGAGGAAGCAATTCCTCAGGGATACCCAGCATGGCTGCATGGGTATTAAACTCTACCTCAGTCCAACCTGAGGCCACTAGGTCATTACCTAAGAGACAGTCTACAGGTAATCTAGGTGATACTACCACCTGCTTAGGGCCAGTAACTCCGCCCCAACTAAACTGAATTATAGCTAAGGGAAGAAACTTAGTGGAGTTATGGACATCAATAATCTTGTACTGTTGTCCAATGATGTGTTGTTCAGGAGACACTAGGTTTTCAGTCACCAAGGTGATACTGGCACCTGTGTCCCTGTAGGCCTGAGCCTCAACACCATTTATTGAAACTGTCTGCCTGCACTTATACATTGTAAGGGGACAAGCAGCCAGTGTGGCAAGGCCAGTGCCACCAGGTGTGACAGAAACTGTCTTGGGACTGACTACCCCAGTTTCTATGATGGACCCATAATTGAACCCAACTACACCCTTAGTTTGACTGTTTCCAGCAGTCCCACCACTATTACCACTACTGCTAGGGGCACTAGAGTTTGATGTATTAGTGGTGGTAGGCTCAGGGGGTTTACCTGGGCAAGACTTATCCCCTGGCTTATGCCCTTTATTTTTACACACGTAGCACCAAGGCTTTTTAATGTGTGTGGGTTGTGATGAAGAGGAAGAAGATGATTTATCCCCACCCCCTGAAGAGTGTTTAGGATTTGAAGAAGGATCCTTAGTTGTACTTTTATCCCCATGCTTATCCTGAGATTTCTCACCATCTTTCTTCTTGCCATCCTTGTCACCTCCTGTTTGAACTTTTCTGTTCACTCTTGTTCTGACCCATTTGTCTGCCTTCTTTCCCAATTCTTGGGGAGAGGTCAGATCTGAGTCTACCAAGTACTGGTGCAACAAATCAGACACACAATTGATAAGAATATGCTCTCTCAGGATAAGATTATGCAGGCTTTCATAGTCAGAAAATGTACTGCCATGTAACCAACCCTCCAAGGCCTTCACTGAACAGTCAACAAAATCGGTCCACTCTTGAGAGGAATCTTTTTTGGTGTCTCTGAACTTAATCCTGTATTGTTTAGTGGTTAAGCCAAATCCATCCAAGAGTGCATCTTTCAAAACTGTGTAATGATTGGCATCACTTTCTCTGACAGTAAGTGTAGGAGGCTGGCCTGGCTTGTAGTGGGTACCAGAGGTACTTACACCTTGTGCCAGGTCCAGTTATCCCTTATTAGTGTGGAAGAGGTGTTTCTAGCAGCTTAGACTGATAGAAGGTAGCTATGGCAAAGCAGCTTAGGCTGAACTAGGAGACATGTAAAGCTCCTACTATACCACTGGTGTCATATGCACAATATCATAAGAAAACACAATACACAGAGTTACTAAAAATAAAGGTACTTTATTTTTATGACAATATGCCAAAAGTATATCAGTGAGTACCCTCAGTATGAGGATAAGATATATGCACAAGATATATGCACACAAACCAAAATTAGGTAAGTAATAGCAAGAAAAGTAATGCAAACAGTGTAGAATTACAGTAGATTGCAATAGGAGCACATAAGTATAGGGCAACACAAACCATATACTCCAAAAGTGGAATGCGAACCACGAATGGACCCCAAGCCTATGTGAGCTTGTAGAGGGTAGCTGGGACTGTAAGAAAACAGTGAGGGTTAGAAAAATAGCCCACCCCAAGACCCTGAAATGTAGGTGTAAAGTGCACCTACTACCCCCAGATAGCACAGAAGTCATGATAGGGGTATTCTGCAGGAAGAACAAACACCAGCAATGCAACAACAGTGGATTTCTGGACCTGAGTACCTGTAAGACAAGGGGACCAAGTACAATAGTCGCGACAGTGTCAAGAGTGGGCAGGAGGCCAGGAAACGCCAGCTGAGAGTGCAAGAAAGCTGCCACTGGATGGAAGAAGCTTGGAGTTCTGCAAGAAAGAAGAGAGCTAGGGACTTCTCCTTTGGAAAACGGATGTCCCACGTCGCGATGAAGCTTGCAGAGGTGTTCCCACGCAGAAAGACCGCAAACAAGCCTTGCTAGCTGCAAGGGTCGCTGTAGAGGTTTTTGGGTGCTGCTGTGGCCCAGGAGGGACCAGGATGTCGCCACTTGGAGGAGGAGACAGAGGGGGTGCCCAGAAACTCAGGGAGCCCTCACAGAAGCAGGCAGCACCTGCAGAAGTACCTGAAAAGGCACTTGGAAGGAAAGTGAACTGGAGTCCACGCGAAGTCACAAAAGGGAGTCCCACGACCCCGGAGGACAACTCAGAAGGTTGTGCACTGCAGGAAGGAGTGTCGGGGACCCAGGCTTGGCTGTGCATGAAGGAAATCATGGAAGAGTGCACAAGAGCCGGAGCAGCTGCAAATCACGCGGTACCCAGCAATGCAGTCTAGCGTGGGGAGGCAAGGACTTACCTCCACCAAACTTGGACTGAAGAGTCACTGGACTGTGGGAGTCACTTGGACAGAGTTGCTGTGTTCTAAGGGCCACGCTCGTCAGGATGAGAGGGGACCCAGAGGACCAGTGATGCAGTCTTTTGGCGCCTGCGTTAGCAGGGGGAAGATTCCGTCGACCCACAGGAGATTTCTTCTGAGCTTCTGGTGCAGGGTGAAGGCAGGCTATCCCCAGAGCATGCACCACGTGGAAACAGTCGAGAAAGCCGGCAGGATGAGGCGATACAAGGTTGCTAGTAGTCGTCTTGCTACTTTGTTGCGGTTTTGCAGGCGTCCTGAGCAGTCAGCGGTCGATCCTTTGGTAGAAGGTGAAGAGGGAGATGCAGAGGAACTCTGATGAGCTCTTGCATTCGTTATCTAAAGAATTCCCAAAGCAGAGACCCTAAATAGCCAGAAAAGGAGGTTTGGCTACCTAGGAAGGAGGATTGGCTACCAAGAGAGGTAAGAGCCTATCAGAAAGAGGCTCTGACATCACCTGCTGGCACTGGCCACTCAGAGCAGTCCAGTGTGCCCCCAACACCTCTGTTTCCAAGATGGCAGAGGTCTGGGACACACTGGAGGAGCTCTGGGCACCTCCCCAGGGAGGTGGAGGTCAGGGGAGTGGTCATCCCCTTTCCTTTGTCCAGTTTCGCGCCAGAGCAGGGTTGGGGGATCCCTGAACCGGTGTAGACTGGCTTATGCAGAGATGGGCACCATCTGTGCCCATCAAAGCATTTCCAGAGGCTGGGGGAGGCTACTCCTCCCCAACCCTCACACCTATTTCCAAAGGGAGAGGGTGTTACACCCTCTCTCAGAGGAAGTCCTTTGTTCTGCCTTCCTGGGCCAGGGCTGCCTGGACCCCAGGAGGGCAGAAACCTGTCTTAGGGGTTGGCAGCAGCTGCAGTGGAGACCCTGGAAAGGCAATTTGGCAGTACCCTGGTGCTGTGCTAGAGACCCGGGGGATCATGGAATTGTCTCCATGATCTTAGACATGTTACATGGCCATGTTCGGAGTTACCATTGTGACGTTCTACATAGGTAGTGACCTATGTATAGTGCACACGTGTAATGGTGTCCCCGCACTCACAAAGTCTGGGGAATTTGCCCTGAAAGATGTGGGGGCACCTTGGCTAGTGCCAGGGTGCCCACACACTAAGTAACTTTGCACCCTACCTTTACCAGGTGAAGGTTAGACATATAGGTGACTTATAAGTTACTTAAGTGCAGTGGTAAATGGCTGTGAAATAACGTGGACGTTATTTCACGCAGGCTGCACTGGCAGGCCTGTGTAAGAATTGTCAGAGCTCCCTATGGGTGGCAAAAGAAATGCTGCAGCCCATAGGGATCTCCTGGAACCCCAATACCCTGGGTACCTCAGTACCATATACTAGGGAATTATATGGGTGTACCAGTATGCCAATGTGAATTGGTAAATTTAACCACTAGCCTGTTAGTGACAAATTTGGAAAGCAGAGAGAGCAAAACCTCTGAGGTTCTGGTTAGCAGAGCCTCAGTGAGACAGTTAGGCATCACACAGGGAACACATATAGGCCACAAACCTATGAGCACTGGGGTCCTGGCTAGCAGGGTCCCAGTGACACATAACAGACATACTGACAACATAGGGTCTTCACTATGAGCACTGGGCCCTGGCTAGCAGGATCCCAGTGATACAGTGAAAGCACACTGACATATACTCACAAACAGGCCAAAAGTGGGGGTAACAAGGCCAGAAAGAGGCTACTTTCTCACAGTAAGGAGCCTATCTCTACCACTGCCTTTTAGGGACGAACTGTACCATACAGGCCCTTTCAAGTGCAGCAAACCACTTGTTAATGTCATCCCCCTCCTTGTAAGGGGGGAGTATCTTCTGCAGATTCCTGGAATCTTGCTCTCTAACAGGATTGCTATCAGAAATACTGCTGCTGCCACCATGGGAAACTAACCCCAATCTCTGTCTTTCCCTCCCTATGTCTAGGGATTCCCTGTCTATGGCCAGCTGCTGCTGTTTAAGCTTCAGTCTGGTCTCTTCCATCCTCAGCTTTCTGAGTTCTCTTTCCATTAAGTTATCCTCAGGGTGGGAGACTTGGGAATGTTTGGACACAGAGTAAATATGGGAATTTTCAGAGAGAGACCTGTCTCTAACTGGCTGGACCCTAGTAACCTGGCCTCTAGGAGTGCAAGATGGCCTACTGATGTGTGACCCTCTAACACTACCAGTGTCACTAGGTGGCCTGCTAGGGGGCAGGATTTTGTAAGAATCCTTACCAGCATCTTCAGGGAACTCCTCTGAGTCTGCCTGGGAAGCCTCCCCTTTTTCTACCCTTTCCTGATATGGGCCAGACTTGTTCTGGTCATCCTGTAATAGCAGGTTAAAGAGAAACTCTTTTGTTGGATTCTTACCTATGCTTAAACTTCTATCCAGGCATAGACCCCTCAAACTCTTGTAGTTTAAACTTTCATAAGTGGCCTGAAATACCTTGGAAGTAGCCTCTACTGTAGACATGATAGAAAACGGTTTAAGGATAGTGAGAGAAAAAGTTTTAGAACTTGAGAAAGCACAGAGAAAAAACTTTTTCAAACTTTGGGAAAACTTTTAGAAGTTTTCAAAACTTTTCAGAAACTTTGTTAAAAGTTTTAGAGTAGAAAAGTAAACTGTTTTGGTTAAGTGTACATATACTGAACTATTTGCTATAAGATTTTCTTATGAAAAGCACCAAATGAAAAAGTGGTAAAGCAGTTGCAAGTACTTATCCCACCGCTGCACCACCAATGTAGGAGGCTGGCCTGGCTTATAGTGGGTACCTTGTGGTACTTACACCCTGTGGTAGGTCCAGTTACCCCTTATTAGTAGAATAGGGGTGTTTCCAGCAGCTTAGGCTGATAGAAGATAGCTATGGCAAAGCATCTTAGGCTGAACTAGGAGACATGCAAAGCTCCTACTATACCACTTATATCATATAGCACAATATCATAAGAAAACACAATACTCAGAGTTACTAAAAATAAAGGTACTTTATTTTAGTGACAATATGCCAAAAGTATCTCAGAGAATACCCTCACTTAGGAGGTAAGAAATATACACAAGTTATATGTACACAAACCAAAAACAGGTAAGTAACAGTAAGAAACGTAGTGCAAACAATGTAGAATCACAATAGGATGCAATAGGTAGACATAGGTCTAGGGGCAAAACAAACCATATACTCCAAAAGTGGAATGCACATCACGAATGGACCCCAGACCTATGGGAAGTTGTAGAGGGTTGCTGGGACTGTAAGAAAACAGTAAGGGTGTCCAAAATACCCCACCCCAAGACCCTGAAAAGTAGGAGTAAAGTTACCCTACTACGACAGAAAGACACAATAGTCGTGATAGGGGATTCTGCAAGAACAAGCACCAGCAAAACATCGAAGACGGATTCCTGGACCTGAAGACCTGTAAAGGAAGGGGACCAAGTCCAAGAGTCATGATAGTGTCCAGGGGGGGCAGGAGCCCAGGAAACCCCAGATGAAGGTGCAAAAGGGCTGCCTCCAGGTGGAAGAAGCTGGTGATTCTGCAACAATGGAAGGTGCCAGGAACTTCTCCTTTGCAAAGAAGATGTCCCACGGCGTGCTCGAGGATGCAGGGTTGTTTCATTGTAGAAAGACCGCAAACAAGCCTTGCTAGCTGCAAAGGTCGTGGTTGAAGAAAAAGGGTGCTGCCCGGGCCCAGGAAGGACCAGGAGGTCGCCAATTGGAACAGGAGACAGAGGGGGCTCTCAGCAATACAGAGAGCCCACGCACAAGAAGGCAACACCCGCAGAAGTACTTGAACATGGGTTCAAGAAAACTGAGCATGGCAGTCGTCTCAACACTACAAAGGAGAGTCCCATGAAGCCAGAGGTCAACTCAGCGAGTTGAGCAATGCAGGATGGAGTGCTGGGGACCTGGGCTATGCTGTGCACAAAGGATTCCTTGCAAAAGTTCACAGAAGCCCTAGCAGCTGCAGTTCACAGGATTACTGTCTGGCGAGGGGAGGCAAGGACTTACTGTAGGAAGGTAGCCTCTTTCTAGCCTTGTTACCCCCACTTTTGGCCTGTTTGAGAGTATATGTCAGGATGTTTTTACTGTCTCACTGGGATCCTGCTAGCCAGGGCCCAGTGCTCATAGTGAAAACCCTATATTGTCAGTGTGATTGATATGTGTCACTGGGATCCTGCTAGCCAGGACCCCAGTGCTCATAGGTTTGTGGCCTATCTGTGTTCCCTGTGTGGTGCCTAACTGTATCACTGAGGCTCTGCTAACCAGAACCTCAGTGTTTATGCTCTCTCTGCTTTTAAAATTGTCACTGCAGGCTAGTGACTAATTTTACCAATTCTCATTGGCACACTGGAACACCCTTATAATTCCATTGTATATGGTACCTAGGTACCCAGGGTATTGGGGTTCCAGGAGATCCCTAAGGGCTGCAGCATTTCTTTTGCCACCCATAGGGAGCTCAGAGAATTCTTACACAGGACTGCCAATAACGTCCCAAGCAGGCACATCAAATGAGAGGTTAATAGAAGGTTCCCATTCTGACTCAGGGGATCTCCTTGAGGGAGGTGGGGAGGGTTCTGAACCAGATCTGCCCCCTAGCAGCACATCCAGTAATGTTGGTAGTAATGGAGGTTCCCATCACAGTAGGGAAGTCTTTATTCCTAGAGGTTTAGAGATAGTGAGAAGGAAGAAAAAGTTTCAGAACTTTTTAAAGAAAAGAGAAAAAACTTTTTCTAACTTTTAGAAAACTTTTAGAAGTTTAGAGAAACTTTTCAAAACTTTGTAAATAGTTTAAGAGGAGAAAAGCAAATCTTTTTGGTTAGGTGTACATACATTGAACTGTTTTGTATATTATTCTCTTATGAAAAGTACACAATGACAAAGTGGTAAGTAGTTACAAGTACTTATCCCACGGCTGCACAACCAATGTAGGAGGCTGGCCTGGCTTGTAGTGGGTACCAGAGGTACTTACAGCTTGTGCCAGGTCCAGTTATCCCTTATTAGTGTAGAAGAGGTGTTTCCAGCAGCTTAGACTGATAGAAGTTAGCTATGGCAAAGCAGCTTAGGCTGAACTAGGAGACATGTAAAGCTCCTACTATACCACTGGTCTCATATGCACAATATCATAAGAAAACACAATACACAAAGTTACTAAAAATAAAGGTACTTTATTTTTATGGCAATATGCCAAAAGTATCTCAGTGAGTACCCTCAGTATGAGGATAAGTTATATACACAAGATATATGTACACAAACCAAAATTATGCAGGTTATAGCAAGAAAAGTAATGCAAGCAGTGTAAAGTTACAATAGATTGCAATAGAAGCACATAGGTATAGGGGCAACACAAACCATATACTCCAAAAGTGGAATGCGAACCACGAATGGACCCCAAACCTATGTGAGCTTGGAAAGGATCGCTGGGACTGTAAGAAAACAGTGAGGGTTAGAAAAATAGCCCACCCCAAGACCCTGAAAGGTAGGTGTAAAGTGCACCTACTACCCCAAGAGAGCACAGAAGTCGTGATAGGGGGATTCTGCAGGAAGAACAAATACCAACAATGCAACAACATTGGATTTCCGGACCTGAGTACCTGTAAGACAATGGAACCAAGTCCAATCGTCGCGACAGTGTCGAGAGAGGGCAGGAGCCCAGGAAATGCCAGCTGAGGGTGTGTAGGAGGCTGGACTGGTTTGTAGTGAGTACCTAGGGGTACTTGCACCTTGCACCAGGCCCAGTTATCCCTTATTAGTGTATAGGGTGTCTAGCAGCATAGGCTGATAGATAATGGTAGCTTAGCAGAGCAGCTTAGGCTGAACTAGGAGACGAGTGAAGCTCCTACAGTACCACTAGTGTCATATGCACAATATCATAAGAAAACACAATACACAGATATACTAAAAACAAAGGTACTTTATTTTTATGACAATATGCCAAAAGTATCTCAGTGAGTACCCTCAGTATGAGGATAGCAAATATACACAAGATATATGTACACAATACCAAAATATGCAGTAATAGTATTAGAAAATAGTGCAAACAATGTATAGTTACAATAGGATGCAATGGGGACACATAGGGATAAGGGCAACACAAACCATATACTCCAAAAGTGGAATGCGAACCACGAATGGACCCCAAACCTATGTGACCTTGTAGAGGGTCGCTGGGACTATTAGAAAATAGTAAGGGTTAGAAAAATAGCCCACCCCAAGACCCTGAAAAGTGAGTGCAAAGTGCACTAAAGTTCCCCGAAGGACATAGAAGTCGTGATAGGGGAATTCTGCAGGAAAGACACAAACCAGCAATGCAACAACGATGGATTTCCAGTCGAGGGTACCTGTGGAACAAGGGGACCAAGTCCAAAAGTCACAAGCAAGTCGGAGATGGGCAGATGCCCAGGAAATGCCAGCTGTGGGTGCAAAGAAGCTGCTACTGGACAGTAGAAGCTGAGGTTTCTGCAGGAACGACAAGGGCTAGAGACTTCCCCTTTGGAGGATGGATCCCCCACGCCGTGGAGAGTCGTGTAGAAGTGTTTTCCCGGCGAAAGACCGCCAACAAGCCTTGCTAGCTGCAAATCGTGCAGTTAAGGTTTTTGGATGCTGCTGTGGCCCAGGAGGGACCAGGATGTCGCCAATTGCGTCTGGGGACAGAGGGGGCGTTGAGCAAGACAAGGAGCCCTCTCAGCAGCAGGCAGCACCCGCAGAAGTGCCAGAACAGGCACTACGAAAATGCGTGAAACGGTGCTCTCCCGAAGTCGCACAAAGGAGTCCCACGTCGCCGGAGGACAACTTAGGAGGTCGTGCAATGCAGGTTAGAGTGCCGTAGACCCAGGCTGGACTGTGCACAAAGGATTTCCGCCGGAAGTGCACGGAGGCCGGAGTAGCTGCAAAAGTCGCGGTTCCCAGCAATGCAGTCTGGCGTGGGGAGGCAAGGACTTACCTCCACCAAACTTGGACTGAAGAGTCACTGGACTGTGGGAGTCACTTGGACAGAGTTTCTGGATTCAAGGGACCTCGCTCGTCGTGCTGAGAGGAGACCCAGGGTACTGGTGATGCAGTTCTTTGGTGCCTGCGGTTGCAGGGGGACGATTCCGTCGACCCACAGGAGATTTCTTCGGAGCTTCTAGTGCAGAGAGGAGGCAGACTACCCCCACATCATGCACCACCAGGAAAACAGTTGAGAAGGCGGCAGGATCAGCGTTACAGAGTTGCAGTAGTCGTCTTTGCTACTTTGTTGCAGTTTTGCAAGCTTCCAGCGCGGTCAGCAGTCGATTCCTTGGCAGAAGGTGAAGAGAGAGATGCAGAGGAACTCGGATGAGCTCTTGCATTCGTTATCTAAGGAAATCCCCAAAGCAGAGACCCTAAATAGCCAGAAAAGAGGGTTTGGCTACTTAGGAGAGAAGATAGGCTAGCAACACCTGAAGGAGCCTATCAGAAGGAGTCTCTGACGTCACCTGCTGGCACTGGCCACTCAGAGCAGTCCAGTGTGCCAGCAGCACCTCTGTTTCCAAGATGGCAGAGGTCTGGAGCACACTGGAGGAGCTCTGGGCACCTCCCAGGGGAGGTGCAGGTCAGGGGAGTTGTCACTCCCCTTTCCTTTGTCCAGTTTCGCGCCAGAGCAGGGCTGAGGGGTCCCTGAACCGGTGTAGACTGGCTTATGCAGAAATGGGCACCATGTGTGCCCATGAAAGCATTTCCAGAGGCTGGGGGAGGCTACTCCTCCCCTGCCTTACCACTATTTTCCAAAGGGAGAGGGTGTAACACCCTCTCTCAGAGGAAGTCCCTTGTTCTGCCATCCTGGGCCAGGCCTGGCTGGACCCCAGGAGGGCAGAAGCCTGTCTGAGGGGTTGGCAGCAGCAGCAGCTGCAGTGAAACCCCGGGAAAGGCAGTTTGGCAGTACCAGGGTCTGTGCTACAGACCACTGGGATCATGGGATTGTGCCAACTATGCCAGGATGGTATAGAGGGGGCAATTCCATGATCATAGACATGTTACATGGCCATATTCGGAGTTACCATTGTGAAGCTACATATAGGTATTGACCTATATGTAGTGCACGTGTGTAATGGTGTCCCCGCACTCACAAAGTCCGGGGAATTGGCCCTGAACAATGTGGGGGCACCTTGGCTAGTGCCAGTGTGCCCTCACACTAAGTAACTTTGCACCTAACCTTTACCAGGTAAAGGTTAGACATATAGGTGACTTATAAGTTACTTAAGTGCAGTGTAAAATGGCTGTGAAATAACGTGGACGTTATTTCACTGAGGCTGCAGTGGCAGGCCTGTGTAAGAATTGTCAGAGCTCCCTATGGGTGGCAAAAGAAATGCTGCAGCCCATAGGGATCTCCTGGAACCCCAATACCCTGGGTACCTCAGTACCATATACTAGGGAATTATAAGGGTGTTCCAGTAAGCCAATGTAAATTGGTAAAATTGGTCACTAGCCTGTTAGTGACAATTTGAAAGAAATGAGAGAGCATAACCACTGAGGTTCTGTTTAGCAGAGCCTCAGTGAGACAGTTAGTCATAACACAGGTAACACATTCAGGCACACTTATGAGCACTGGGGCCCTGACTAGCAGGGTCCCAGTGACACATACAACTAAAACAACATATATACAGTGAAAAATGGGGGTAACATGCCAGGCAAGATGGTACTTTCCTACAGGGTGCAAGGAAGCTGCCACCGGATGGAAGAAGCTTGGAGTTCTGCAAGAAAGAAGAGAGCTAGGGACTTCTCTGGAAGGCGGATGTCCCACGTCGCGGTGAAGCTTGCAGATGTGTTCCCACGCTGAAAGACCGCAAATAAGCCTTGCTAGCTGCAAGGGTCGCAGTATAATTTTTTGGGTGCTGCTGTGGCCCAGGAGGGACCAGGATGTCACCACTTGGATGAGGAGACAGAGGGGGCTCCCAGCAACTCAGGGAGCCCTCACAGAAGCAGGCAGCACCCGCAGAAGTACCTGAACAGGCACTTGGAAGGAAAGTGAACCAGAGTCCACGCGAAGTCACAAAAGGGAGTCCCACGATACCGGAGGACAACTCAAAAGGTTGTTCACTGCAGGAAAGAGTGTCGGGGACCTAGGTTTGGCTGTGCACAAAGGAAATCCTGGAAGAGTGCACAGGAGCCGGAGAAGCTGCAAATCACGTGGTACACAGCAATCCAGTCTAGCATGGGGAGGCAAGGACTTACCTCCACCATACTTGGACTGAAGAGTCACTGGACTGTGGGAGTCACTTGGACAGCATTGCTGTGTTCCAGGGACCAAGCTCGTCAGGATGAGAGGGGACCCAGAGGACCAGTGATGCAGTCTTTTGGTGCCTGCGTTAGCAGGGGGAAGATTCCGTCGACCCACAGGAGATTTCTTCGGAGCTTCTGGTGCAGGGTGAAGGCAGGCTACCCCCAGAACATGCACCACCTGGAAACAGTCGAGAAAGCCGGCAGGATGAGGCGATACAAGGTTGCTAGTAGCCAAAACTGATGCTCACCCTATACCCAGGGCAGATGAGCTAATAGATACACTGGCATCTGCAAAGTATTTAAGCACTTTTGATTTGACTGCAGGGTATTGGCAGATCAAGTTATCAGATGATGCAAAAGCAAAAACTGCATTTTCAACCATTGGAGGCCATTACCAATTCACAGTAATGCCTTTTGGATTGAAAAATGCACCTGACACTTTTCAGAGGTTGGTGAATACAGTCCTGCAAGGGCTGGAAGCTTTTAGTGCAGCATATCTAGATGATATAGCTGTCTTCAGCTCCAGCTGGGATGATCACCTGATCCACCTATGGAAAGTTTTGGAGGCCCTGCAAAAGGCATGCCTCACTATCAAGGCTTCAAAGTGCCAGATAGGGCAGGGGAAGGTGGTTTATCTGGGACACCTGGTAGGTGGAGAACAGATTGCACCACTTCAGGGGAAAATCCAAACTATTATAGATTGGGTTCCCCCTACAACTCAGACCCAGGTGAGGGCCTTCTTAGGCCTCACTGGGTATTACAGGAGGTTCATAAAGAACTATGGCTCCATTGCAGCCCCTCTTAATGACCTTACATCTAAGAAAATGCCTAAAAAGGTATTGTGGACAGCTAGCTGTCAGAAAGCTTTTGAGGAGCTGAAGCAGGCCATGTGCTCTGCACCTGTCCTGAAAAGCCCAAAAAATTCATTGTCCAAACTGATGCATCTGAATTAGGGGTAGGGGCAGTCTTATCACAACTTAATTCTGAGGGCCAGGATCAACCTGTTGCTTTTATCAGCAGGAGGTTGACCCCTAGAGAAAAGTGTTGGTCTGCCATAGAGAGGGAGGCCTTTGCTGTGGTCTGGGCACTGAAGAAGTTGAGGCCATACCTGTTTGGCACTCACTTAATTGTTCAGACAGACCACAAACCTCTGCTTTGGCTGAAACAAATGAAAGGTGAAAACCCTAAATTATTGAGGTGGTCCATATCCCTACAGGGAATGGATTATACAGTGGAACATAGACCTGGGAGTACCCACTCCAATGCAGATGGAGTCTCCAGATATTTGCACTTAGACAATGAAGACTCATCAGGTCATGGCTAGTCTTATTGTCCTTCGTTTGGGGGGGGGAGGTTGTGTAGGAAAGTACCATATTGCCTGGCATGTTACCCCCATATTTCACTGTATATATGTTGTTTTAGTTGTATGTGTCACTGGGACCCTGCCAGCCAGGGCCCCAGTGCTCATAAATGTGCCCTTTATGTGTTACCTGTGTTATGACTAACTGTCTCACTGAGGCTCTGCTAATCAGAACCTCAGTGGTTATGCTCTCTCATTTGTTTCCACATAGTCACTAACAGGCTAGTGACCAATTTTACCAATTTACATTGGCTTACTGGAACACCCTTATAATTCCCTAGTATATGGTACTGAAGTACCCAGGGTATTGGGGTTCCAGGAGATCCCTATGGGCTTCAGCATTTCTTTTGCCACCCATAGGGAGCTCTGACAATTCTTACACAGGCCTGCCACTGCAGCCTGAGTGAAATAACGTCCACGTTATTTCACAGCCATTTTACACTGCACTTAAGTAACTTATAAGTCACCTATATGTCTAACCTTTACCTAGTAAAGGTTGGGTGCTAAGTTACTTAGTGTGTGGGCACCCTGGCACTAGCCAAGGTGCTCCCACATTGTTCAGGGCCAATTCCCCGGACTTTGTGAGTGCGGGGACACCATTACACGCGTGCACTATACATAGGTCACTACCTATGTATAGCTTCACAATGGTAACTCCGAATATGGCCATGTAACATGTCTAAGATCGTGGAATTGCCCCACCAATGCCATCCTGGTATTGGGGAGACAATCCCATGATTCCCCGAGTCTCTAGCACAGACCCGGGTACTGCCAAACTGCCTTTCCCGGGGTTTCACTGCAGCTGCTGCCAACCCCTCAGACAGGTTTCTGCCAGGCTTGGCCCAGGAAGGCAGAACAAAGGACTTCCTCAGAGAGAGGGTGTTACACCCTCTCCCTTTGGAATAAGGTGTCAGGGCAGGGGAGGAGTAGCCTCACCCAGCCTCTGGAAATGATTTGATGGGCACAGATGGTGCTCATCTCTGCATAAGCCAGTCTACACCGGTTCAGGGATCCCTCAGCCCTGCTCTGGCGTGAAACTGGACAAAGGAAAGGGGAGTGACTACTCCCCTGACCTGCACCTCCCCTGGGAGGTGCCCAGAGCTCCTCCAGTGTGCTCCAGACCTGTGCCATCTTGGAAACAGAAGTGCTGCTGGCACACTGGACTGCTCTGAGTGGCCAGGGCCAGCAGGTAACGTCAGAGACTCCTTCTGATAGGCTCCTTCAGGTGTTGCTAGCCTATCCTCTCTCCTAGGTAGCCAAACCTCCTTTTCTGGCTATTTAGGGTCTCTGCTTTGGGGAATTCCTTAGATAACGAATGCAAGAGCTCATCAGAGTTCCTCTGCATCTCTCTCTTCACCTTCTGCCAAGGAATCGACTGCTGACCGCGCTGGAAGCCTGCAAAACTGCAACAGAGTAGCAAAGACGACTACTGCGACCTTGTAACGCTGATCCTGCCGCCTTCTCAACTGTTTTCCTGGTGGTGCATGCTGTGGGGGTAGTCTGCCTCCTCTCTGCACTAGAAGCTCCGAAGAAATCTCCTGTGGGTCGACGGAATCTTCCCCCTGCAACCGCAGGCACCAAAGAACTGCATCACCGGTCCTCTGGGTCTCCTCTCAGCACGACGAGCGAGGTCCCTTGAACTCAGCAACTCTGTCCAAGTGACTCCCACAGTCCAGTGACTCTTCAGTCCAAGTTTGGTGGAGGTAAGTCCTTGCCTCCCTACGCCAGACTGCATTGCTGGGAACCGCGTGTTTTGCAGCTACTCCGGCTCCTGTGCACTCACCGAGGATTTCCTTTGTGCACAGCCAAGCCTGGGTCCCCGGCACTCTAACCTGCAGCGTGGGACTCTCTTGTGCAACTTCGGGTGAGCACCGATTCACTCCACTTCGTAGTGCCTGTTCCGGCACTTCTGCGGGTGCTGCTTGCTTCTGAGTGGGCTCCTTGTCTGGCTGGGCGCCCCCTCTGTCCCCTCACGCAATTGGTGACATCGTGGTCCCTCCTGGGCCACAGCAGCATCCAAAAACCCTAACCGCGACCCTTGCAGCTAGCAAGGCTTGTTTGCGGTCTTTCTGCGGGAAAACACTTCTGCACGACTCTTCACGACGTGGGACATCCATCCTCCAAAGGGGAAGTTTCTAGCCCTTGTCGTTCCTGCAGAATCCTCAGCTTCTACCATCCGGTGGCAGCTTCTTTGCACCCACAGCTGGCATTTCCTGGGCACCTGCCCACTCCCGACTTGATCGTGACTTTTGGACTTGGTCCTCCTTGTTCCACAGGTACTCTCGTCTGGAAATCCATCGTTGTTGCATTGCTGGTGTTGGTCTTTCCTGCAGAATTCCCCTATCACAACTTCTGTGCTCTTTGGGGAACTTAGGTGCACTTTGCACCCACTTTTCAGGGTCTTGGGGTGGGCTATTTTTCTAACCCTCACTGTTTTCTTACAGTCCCAGCGACCCTCTACGAGGACACATAGGTTTGGGGTCCATTCGTGGTTCGCATTCCACTTCTAGAGTATATGGTTTGTGTTGCCCCTATCCCTATGTGCCCCCATTGCATTCTATTGTGACTATACATTGTTTGCACTGTTTTCTATTGCTATTACTGCATATTTTGGTATTGTGTACATATATCATGTGTATATTTGCTATCCTCATACTGAAGGTACTCACTGAGATACTTTTGGCATATTGTCATAAAAATAAAGTACCTTTATTTTTAGTATATCTGTGTATTGTGTTTTCTTATGATATTGTGCATGTGACACTAGAGGTACTGTAGGAGCTTCACTCGTCTCCTAGTTCAGCCTAAGCTGCTCTGCTAAGCTATCTTTTCTATCAGCCTAAGCTGCTAGACACCCCTCTACACTAATAAGGGATACCTGGGCCTGGTGCAAGGTGTAAGTACCCCTTGGTACTCACTACAAGCCTGTCCAGCCTCCTACATCATCTTGCTACTTTGTTGCAGTTTTGCAGGCGTCCTGAGCAGTCAGCAGTCGATCCTTTGGTAGAAGGTGAAGAGGGAGATGCAGAGGAACTATGATGAGCTCTTGCATTCGTTATGTAAAGAATTCCCCAAAGCAGAGACCTTAAATAGCCAGAAAAGGAGGTTTGGCTACCTAGGAAGGAGGATTGGCTACCAAGAGAGGTAAGAGCCTATCAGAAGGAGCCTCTGACATCACCTGCTGGCACTGGCCACTCAGAGCAGTCCAGTGTGCCCCCAACACCTCTGTTTGCAAGATGGCAGAGGTCTGGGACACACTGGAGGAGCTCTGGGCACCTCCCTAGGGAGGTGCAGGTCAGGGGAGTGGTCACTCCCCTTTCCTTTGTCCAGTTTCGCGCCAGAGCAGGGCTGGGGGATCCCTGAACCGGTGTAGACTGGTTTATGCAGAGATGGGCACCATCTGTGCCCATCAAAGCATTTCCAGAGGCTGGGGGAGGCTACTCCTCCCCAACCCTCACACCTATTTCCAAAGGGAGAGGGTGTTACACCCTCTCTCAGAGGAAGTCCTTTGTTCTGCCTTCCTGGGCCAGGGCTGCCTGGACCCCAGGAGGGCAGAAACCTGTCTGAGGGGTTGGCAGCAGCAGCAGCTGCAGTGGAGACCCCGGAAAGGCAGTTTGGCAGTACCCGGGTGCTGTGCTAGAGACCCAGGGGATCATGGAATTGTCTCCCCAATACCAGAATGGTATTAAGGGGACAATTCTATGATCTTAGACATGTTACATGGCCATGCTTGGAGTTACCATTGTGACGCTATACATAGGTAGTGACCTATGTATAGTGCACACGTGTAATGGTGTCCCCGCGCTCACAAAGTCCGGGGAATTTGCCCTGAACGATGTGGGGGCACCTTGGCTAGTGCCTGGGTGCCCACACACTAAGTAACTTTGCACCCAACCTTCACTAGGTGAAGGTTAGACATATAGGTGACTTATAAGTTACTTAAGTGCAGTGGTAAATGGCTGTGAAATAACGTGGACGTTATTTCACGCAGGCTGCACTGGCAGGCCTGTGTAAGAATTGTCAGAGCTCCCTATGAGTGGCAAAAGAAATGCTGCTGCCCATAGGGATCTCCTGGAACCCCAATACCCTGGGTACCTTAGTACCATATACTAGGGAATTATATGGGTGTACCAGTATGCCAATGTGAATTGGTAAATTTAGCCACTAGCCTGTTAGTGACAAATTTGGAAAGCAGAGAGAGCATAACTACTGAGGTTCTGGTTAGCAGAGCCTCAGTGAGACAGTTAGGCATCACACAGGGAACACATATAGGCCACAGACCTATGAGCACTGGGGTCCTGGCTAGCAGGGTCCCAGTGACACATAACAAACATACTGACAACATAGGGTCTTCACTATGAGCACTGGGCCCTGGTTAGCAGGATCCCAGTGATACAGTGAAAACACACTGACATATACTCACAAACAGGCCAAAAGTGTGGGTAACAAGGCTAGAAAGAGGCTACTTTCTCACTGTAAGGAGCCTATCCCTACCACTGCCTTTTAGGGACGAACTGTACCATACAGGCCCTTTCAAGTGCAGCAAACCACTTGTTAATGTCATCCCCCTCCTTGTAAGAGGGGACTATCTTATGCAGATTTCTGGAATCTTGATCTCTAACAGGATTGATATCAGCAATACTGCTGCTGCCACCATGGGGAACTAACCCCAATCTCCGTCTTTCCCTCTCTATGTCTAGGGATTCCCTGTCTAAGGCCAGCTGCTGCTGTTTAAGCTTCAGTCTGGTCCATCCTCAGCTTTCTGAGTTCCCTTTCCATTAAGTTATCCTCAGGGTGGGAGGCTAGGGAATGTTTGGACACAGAGGAAATGTGGGAATTTTCAGAGAGAGAGACCTGCCCCTAACTGGCTGGAACCTAGTAACCTGGCCTCTAGGAGTGCAAGATGTCCTACTGATGTGTGACCCTCTAACACTACCAGTGTCACTAGGTGGTCTGCTAGGGGGGCAGGATTTTGTAAGAACCCTCCCCAGCATCTTCAGGGAACTCCTCTGAGTCTGACTGGGAAGCCTCCCCTTTTTCTACCCTTTCCTGAGATGGGCCAGACTGGTTCTGGTCATCCTGTAATAGAAGGGTAAAGGGAAACTCTTTTGTTGGATTCTTATCTATGCTTAAACTTCTATCCAGGCAGAGACCCCTCAAACTCTTGTAGTTTAAACTTTCATAAGTTGCCTGAACTACCTTGGAAGTAGCCTCTACGGTAGACATGATAGAAAATGGTTTATGGATAGTGAGAGAAAAGGTTTTAGAAATTTAGAAAGCACAGAGAAAAAACTTTTTCAAACTTTGGGAAAACTTGTAGAAGTTTTCAAAACTTTTCAGAAACTTTGTTAAAAGTTTTAGAGTAGAAAAGTAAACTGTTTTGGTTAAGTGTACATATACTGAAATATTTGCTATAAGATTTTCTTATGGAAAGCACCAAATGAAAAAGTGGTAAAGCAGTTGCAAGTACTTATCCCACCACTGCACCACCAATGTAGGAGGCTGGCCTGGCTTATAGTGGGTACCTTGTGGTACTTACACCCTGTGCTAGGTCCAGTTACCCCTTATTAGTAGAATAGAGGTGTTTCTAGCAGCTTAGGCTGATAGAAGGTAGCTATGGCAAAGCAGCTTAGGCTGAACTAGGAGACATGCAAAGCTCCTACTATGCCACTTATATCATATAGCACAATATCATAAGAAAACACAATACTCAGAGTTACTAAAACTAAAGGTACTTTATTTTAGTGACAATATGCCAAAAGTATCTCAGAGAATACCCTCACTTAGGAGGTAAGTAATTTACACAAGTTATATGTACACAAACCCAAAACAGGTAAGTAACAGTAAGAAAAGTAGTGCAAACAATGTAGAATCACAATAGGATGCAATAGGTAGACATAGGTCTAGGGGCAAAACAAACCATATACTCCAAAAGTGGAATGCACATCACAAATGGACCCCAGACCTATGGGAAGTTGTAGAGGGTCGCTGGGACTGTAAGAAAACAGTAAGGGTGTCCAAAATACCCCACGCCAAGACCCTGAAAAGTAGGAGTAAAGTTACCCTACTACCCCAGAAAGACACAATACTCGTGATAGGGGATTCTGCAAGAACCACAAGCACCAGAAAAACACTGAAGATGGATTCCTGGACCTGAGGACCTGTAAAGGAAGAGGAGGAAGTCCAAGAGTCGTGATAGTGTCCGGGGGGGGCAGGAGCCCAGAAATCCCTGGATGAAGGTGCAAAAGGGCTGCCTCCAGGTGGAAGAAGCCGAAGATTCTGCAACAACGAAAAGGGCTAGGAACTTCTCCTTTGGATGGAAGATGTCCCACGGCATGCTGGATGTTGCAGAAGTGTTTCCAGGCAGAAATACAGAAAACAAGCCTTGCTAGCTGCAAGGGTCGCAGTAGAGGTTTTTGGGTGATGCTGGGGACCAGGAAGGACCAGGATGTTGCCCTTTGGAGGAGGAGACAGGAGTTGCGCTCAGCAACTCAGAGAGCCCCAGCAGAAGCAGGCAGCACCCGCAGAAGTACCTGAAGAGGCACTTAGAAGATCAGTGAACTCATAGTCACAAAAGGAGGGTCCCATAACGTAGGAGTCCAACTCAGCGGGTTGAGCACTGCAGGATGGAGTGCTGGGGACCCAGGCTAGCCTGTGCACAAAGGAATCCTTGGAGAAGTGCACAGAAGCCGGAGCAGCTGCAAATCACCCAGTACACAGGTTTACTGTCTGGCGTGGGGAGGCAAGGACTTACCTCCACCAAATTTGGACAGAAGGGCCACTGGACTGTGGTAGACACTTGGACCCAGCTCCTGTGTTCCAGGGATCACGCTCGTCACGATGAGAGGGGACCCAGAGGACCGGTGATACAGAAGTTTAGTGCCTGCATTGGCAGGGGGAAGATTCAGTCGACCCACAGGAGATTTCTTCTTGGCTTCCAGTGCAGGGTGAAGGCAGACAGCCCTCAGAGCATGCACCACCAGGAAACAGTCGAGAAAGCTGGCAGGATGAGGCCCTACAATGTTGCTTGGTAGTCGTCTTGCTACTTTGTTGCGGTTTTGCAGGCGTCCTGGAGCAGTCAGTGGTCGATTCTTGGCAGAAGTCGAAGAGGGAAGTGCAGAGGAACTCTGGTGAGCTCTTGCATTCGTTATCTGAGGAATAGCCCAGAGGAGAGACCCTAAAGAGCCAGAAGAACGAGTTACTTACCTTCGGTAACGACTTTTCTGGTGGATACATTAGCTACCTGTGGATTCCTCACCTCATGAATACTCCCATGGCGCCAGCATTCTACGGAAATCTTCTTACTAGTCTCTGCACGTCGACGAGGACGTCACTGTCTCGCACGCGACGCCGTCTGACGTCATACAGGCAATAAGAGGTCCTCGACGACGTGCGGACGTCAGTACCAATCATTTTTTACGTGCATGAGAACAACCAGGCAATGCAATGAAAGAACAAAGCAACATCCATTATATTGTAAAAATACACCACATTGTATGAATAACTGTAAATCTTTTTTATGTACATATATATATATATATATATATATATAAAACTCTTTCTTTTAAAAATATATACACACACCAAGTATATACATAAAGATATATACACATATACCCATATATATATATAAATATATTATATATATACATCTATTGCACCCTCAAAGATCAAGAGGAGCGCACTCAAGGATTACTTGGCAAGACCATAAAGGCAACGGGGAGGCGGGTGGGACCGTGAGGAATCCACAGGTAGCTAATGTATCCACCAGAAAAGTCGTTACCGAAGGTAAGTAACTCGTTCTTCTGATGGATACAACTACCTGTGGATTCCTCACCTCATGAATAGAGTCCCAAAGCAGTACCACGCCCGGCGGTGGGTGCCTAAATGGTCAAACCAAGAAATCCTGCAGCACTGACCGTGCAAAATGGCCGTCCCTTCTAACCTCAGAATCTAAACAGTAATGTTTTGCAAAAGTGTGAAGGGACGACCAAGTTGCGGCCTTGCAGATGTCGACCACAGGAACACCTCTGGCTAAGGCCGAAGTGGCCGACTTAGCTCTGGTGGAATGAGCTCTAATGCCCTCAGGAGGATCCTTCTTTGCCAAAGAGTAACATATTTTAATGCAAAGAACAACCCACCTGGATAGTGTTCTCTTGTGGACTGCCTTTCCTCTCCTCTTGCCCACGTATCCAATAAACAGCTGATCCTCCAGCCTGAAATCCTTTGTTCTATTGATAAAGAAGCTCAACGCTCTCTTTGGATCCAGACGGTGCAGTCTTTCTTCCTCTTTGGAAGGATGAGGCGGAGGATAGAACGTGGACAAAGTAATTGCCTGAGCCAAATGGAAGGGTGAAACAACCTTCGGGAGGAAAGCAGCCTTGGTCCTCAACACCACCTTATCCCCATAAAAAGTTGTATAAGGGGGTTTTACTGATAAGGCCTGCAACTCACTCACTCTCCTTGCTGATGTTATAGCTATCAGGAAGACTGTTTTTAAAAACAAATACCTTAAGGGGCAAGAATGCATAGGTTCAAAAGGGGACCCCATAAGGAAAGTCAGGACTAAGGACAAATCCCATTGCGGCATAACGAATGGCTTTGGAGGATATTGATTTAGAAGACCTTTCAAGAATCTGATAACAATAGGGGATTTAAATAAAGATGGTTGGTCTGGAAGACATATGAAGGCTGACAAGGCCGATAAATAACCTTTAATGGTAGCCACTGCACAACCTTTCTGCGCCAGAGATAGAGCAAAAGACAAAACATCCGATAGATGAGCTTGTAAAGGATCAATCTGCCTCTCTCCACACCACGCAACAAATTTAGACCACCTATTAGCGTAGATAGATTTAGTGGAGTGTCGCCTGGCCGCTAATATAACATCCACTACCTCAGGCGGGAGAGAGAAGGAACTCAGGTTGCCCCGTTCAATCTCCAGGCATGTAGGTGCAGACTCTGGAGGTTGGGGTGTAGAACCTGCCCCTGCGACTGCGAGAGGAGGTCTGCCCTGAAAGGGAGACGGAGCGGCGGGCACGTTGAGAGTTGGAGAAGGTCGGAGTACCACACCCTCCTTGGCCAATCCGGAGCTATTACGATTACTAGAGCCCGGTCTTGGCGAATCTTCCTCAATACTCGAGGAATCAAGGGTATGGGAGGAAACGCGTAAAGCAACTGGCCGCACCAGGTCATTTGAAACGCGTCCCCCAATGCTTCCTGCATCGGATACTGAAGGCTGCAGAACAACGGACAATGCGCGTTCTCTCGAGTGGCGAACAGATCTACCCGAGGAAACCCCCACTTCTGGAAGATTAAACGGACTTGATCTGGATGGAGACGCCACTCGTGGTCTGCCGAGAAGTGGCGACTGAGACTGTCCGCACGCACGTTCAAGACTCCGGCCAGATGGTTTGCTATCAAGCAAATCCGATGGTCCTTTGCCCAGGACCATAGTCGAAGAGCTTCTCTGCAGAGAAGGTACGACCCCACTCCTCCCTGCTTGTTTATGTACCACATCGTGGTAGTATTGTCCGTTAGGACCTGTACCGACTGACCACGAAGGGAAGGGAGGAAGGCCTTGAGAGCCAGACGTACAGCCCGTAACTCTAACAGATTGATGTGAAAAATCTGTTCCTCTGGAGACCAAAGACCTTTGATCTCCAGATCCCCCAGATGAGCTCCCCACCCTAGAGTGGAAGCATCCGTTATGACTGTGGCCACTGGTGGCGACTGCTGGAACGGTTTTCCTTGTGAAAGATTGTTGCTTGCAATCCACCACTTCAAATCCACAGCAGCATCTCTGGAGATCTTGACAGTACCCTCTAGATCCCCTCTGTGTTGAGACCACTGCCTTCGGAGGCACCACTGAAGAGCCCTCATGTGCCAGCGAGCATGCGTGACCAACAGAATGCAGGAGGCAAAAAGACCGAGCAGACGAAGGACCTTGAGGACTGGAACTACCGCTCCGTTTCGAAACATTGGAACCAAATCCTGAATATCTTGAATCCGCTGAGGCGGAGGAAAGGCCCGACCCAATGTCGTATCCAGTACTGCCCCTATGAACAGGAGGCGCTGAGAGGGCTCCAGGTGAGATTTGGGCTCGTTCACCGAAAAGCCCAGGTCGAACAACAACTGGGTTGTTGACTGCAGATGACGCAACACAAGCTCCGGGGACTTGGCTTTGATCAACCAATCGTCCAAGTAAGGGAATACTGCTATCCCCTTCCTTCTGAGCTCTGCCGCAACCACCGACATCACCTTCGTGAAGACTCGAGGTGCTGAAGTAAGACCAAACGGAAGGACCGCAAACTGGTAGTGTTGCGATCCCACCACAAACCGGAGATACTTCCTGTGTGACTTGAGTATCGGGATATGAAAGTAAGCATCCTGCAAGTCGACAGACACCATCCAGTCTTCCATGTTCAACGCCAAAAGCACCTGTGCTAGGGTCAGCATCTTGAACTTTTCCTGCTTGAGGAACCAATTCAAGATCCTCAGGTCCAGAATTGGTCTCAAACGACCATCCTTCTTGGGAATCAGGATATACCTTGAGTAAACTCCTTGACCCCTTTCCTGCTCCGGGACCAACTCCACCGCGCCCTTTAAAAGGAGGACTTCCACCTCCTGTTCTAGCAACAGGAGGTGTTCTTGTGAACAATACAAAGGGCGGGGCGGGATGAGGGGCGGAAACTCCCGAAAGGGAAGGGTGTAGCCTTTTCCCACAACACTGAGAACCCAAGTGTCCGACGTAACAGTCTCCCATTTGGTGAGAAAATGCTGTAATCTTCCCCCTACAGGAGAGGAGTGAGTGGGAAATGGTGGAAGCCTAAGGCTGCTTCCCCTGCTGCACCCCGCCAGAGGATGAGGAAGAGGCAGAGTGCTGCTGAGAGGCTCCCCTGGTGCGGACCCTACCCCTCCCCCTAAAAGATCTATAGGGGTGGGAAGAGGCAGGTTGCTGATATCTTCCCCGAAAGGAAGAGGAGGAAGAGCCACGCCCAAATCCACGAAACCTCCTGAAGAATCTGGAAGAGGCCGTGGAAGAAGGAGCTTGGAGTCCCAACGACTTAGCCGTGGCCCTGCTCTCCTTAAAACGTTCCAAGGCCGAATCAGCCTTAGCCCCAAACAGTTTGTCCCCATCAAACGGGAGATCCAACAATGTGGACTGTACATCTGCCGAAAAGCCCGAGTTACGTAGCCAGGCCTGTCTCCTTTCCACCACAGTTGTGCCCATTGCTCTGGCTACCGAGTCGGTGGTATCCAGTCCCGTCTGGATAATTTGGGTCGCAGCAGCCTGGGCATCAGAGACAAGATCCAAAAGACCCTGGGGAAGCTCTGTAAACGAAGAGGAGATGTCATCCATCAGAGCATGAATATACCTCCCCAGGATACAGGTCGCATTAGTGGCTTTTAACGCCAGACTGCAGGACGAAAAAATCTTCTTCGACTGCGCCTCTAGCTTTTTTGAGTCTCTGTCCCCAGGCACCGTCGGGAAAGAACCAGGCGCTGATTTGGACGAACAGGAGGCCTGCACAACCAAGCTCTCCGGCGTAGGGTGCCTAGATAGGAAACCAGGATCAGTTGGAGCCGTCCGATACCTCCTGGCCACGGCTCTGTGAACTGCTGGGGAAGATGCCGGCTTCTTCCACACCTCTAAAACCGGATCCAGCAGAGCGTCATTAAAAGGTAATAGAGGCTCCGCCGCGGCTGAGGCCGGATGCAACACCTCTGTCAAAAGGTTTTGTTTCGCCTCCACCACCGGCAAAGGCAGGTCCAAAAAACTAGCTGCCTTCCGTACCACTGTATGAAAGGAAGCAGCTTCCTCGGTATATTCCCCCGGGGACGAAAGGTCCCACTCACGGGAAGTGTCCAGCCCACTGGCCGACTCCAGTCCACGCAGCCCATCACCCGAGTCCTCTAGCTCTCCTTCCTCTAGGGCTCGTTGGTACTCCTGCTCCTCTAGTACCCGGAGAGCACGCCTCCTTGAATGCAGTCGTTGCTCAATCCGCGGAGTCGACAACACCTCCGCCGAAGTCGGAGATCGGCGCCGATCTTCCGAAGCCACCGACGCCGCATCCGGCGCCACAGGTAACTTCGGCGCCGACTGAAGAGCAGATGAAACGGATGGACCCACCGGAGTCACAGGCCGAAATCTCGACGTCGACGGGATGGAAATCCCTGGGGCCAATCCCTCCGAAGCCATCGGAGCGGCCACCGGCGCCGACACTGGCGCCGAGCCCACGTTCCCAAACGGGAGAAAGGGCATAAAGGGTGCCGGCCGAAGAGGCGCAGGATCACCCAAAGAAAAGGCCAAAGGCCCAGCCGGAGCACCCCCTGGAGCCATCTGTTGGAAGATGGCATACATCGCATTCAAGAATGCGGAACTATCGGCTCCAGGGGTGGGAAAAGCCGGATACTGGGGTGCCTGACTCGGAGGCGACCCCGACGCCGGCCTCGGCGTCTGCGCCGGAGAAAACACCTGAGGCTCCAATACCTCAATCACCGACGCCTGTCCAGGCGAAGTTGGAGACGTCGGAGAGAGCAACGGCGTCGAAGGATGCGGCGTCACCGTGGGGCTGACCTCCCATGTCCTCCGGCGCCGATCCGGAGACCTGGAACGAGCCTCCCTTGAATGACGCCGAGATTCTCTACGGCGCCGGGAGTCTCGATGACGCCGATGTCTTGGAGAAGACTTTTTCTTGTGATGCTTCTCCTTTGACTTGGCCATAAACAGCTTCGCCTCGCGTTCTTTAATGGCCTTCGGATTCATGTGCTGACACGAATCACAAGTCGAGACGTCGTGGTCGGAGCTCAAACACCAAAGGCAATCGGAATGAGGATCCGTCACCGACATCTTGCCTCCACACTCACGACAAGGCTTAAATCCAGACTTTCTCTGCGACATTATTTCCACAGAGAAAGAGTACGCAGCAAGATATACACTGTAACCGCAAGAGTAACAGTTGCTCCCTCGAAGATAACCGTTTCGAATGCACGGAAAAAAGGGAATTGACGTCCGCACGTCGTCGAGGACCTCTTATTGCCTGTATGACGTCAGACGGCGTCGCGTGCGAGACAGTGACGTCCTCGTCGACGTGCAGAGACTAGTAAGAAGATTTCCGTAGAATGCTGGCGCCATGGGAGTATTCATGAGGTGAGGAATCCACAGGTAGTTGTATCCATCAGAAAAGGAGGTTTGGCTACTAAGAAAGGAGGCTTGGCTACTGAAAGAGGTAAGCACCTATCAGGAGGGGTCTGTGACGTCACCTGCAGGCACTGGCCACTCAGAGCAGTCCATTGTGCACCAACACCTCTGAATCCAAGATGGCAGAGGTCTGGGACACACTGGAGGAGCTTTGGGCACCTCCCCTGGGAGGTACTGGTCAGGGGAGTGGTCACTCCCCTTTCCTTTGTCCAGTTTCGCGCCAGAGTAGGGCTGGGGGATCCCTGAACCGGTGTAGACTGGCTTATGCAGAGATGGGCACCATCTATGCCCATCAAAGCATTTCCAGAGGCTGGGGGAGGCTACTCCTCCCCAGCCCTTCACCTATTTCCAAAGGGAGAGGGTGTAACACCCTCTCTCAGAGGAAATCCTTTGTTCTGCCTTCCTGGGCCTGGGCTACCCAGACTCCAGGGGGGCAGAAACCTGTTCGAGGGTTTGGCAGCAGCTGCAGTGGAAACTCCGGAAAGGCAGTTTGGCAGTACCCGGATTCTGTGCTAGAGACCCGGGGGATCATGGAATTGTCCCCCCAATACCAGAATGGTATTGGGGTGACAATTCCATGATCTTAGACATGTTACATGGCCATGTTCGGAGTTACCCTTGTGACACTACACATAGGTAGTGACCTATGTGTAGTGCACGTGTGTAATGGTGTCCCCGCACTCACAAAGTTCGGGGAATTTTCCCTGAACAATGTGGGGGCACCTTGGCTAGTGCCATGATGCCCACACACTAAGTAACTTGGCACCTAACCTTCACCAAGTGAGGGTTAGACATATAGGTGACTTATAAGTTACCTATGTGTTGTGAAAAATGGCTGTGAAATAACATGGACTTTATTTCACTCAGGCTGCAGTGGCAGTCCTGTGTAAGAATTGTCTGAGCTCCCTATGGGTGGCAAAAGAAATGCTGCAGCCCTTAGGGATCTCCTGGAACCCCAATACCCTGGGTACCTAGGTACCATATACAAGGGAATTATAAGGGTGTTCCAGTGTGCCAATGAGAATTGGTAAAATTAGTCACTAGCCTGCAGTGACAATTTTAAAAGCAGAGAGAGCATAAACAGTGAGGTTCTGGTTAGCAGAGCCTCAGTGATACAGCTAGGCACCACACAGGGAACACATATAGGCCACAAACTTATGAGCACTGGGGTCCTGGCTAGCAGGATCCCAGTGATACATATCAATCACACTGACAACATAGGGTTTTCACTATGAGCACTGGGCCCTGGCTAGCAGGATCCCAGTGAGACAGTAAAAACACCCTTACATATACTCACAAACAGGCCAAAAGTGGGGGTAACAAGGCTAGAAAGAGGTTACCTTCCTACAGTAAGTCCTTGCCTCCCCTCGCCAGACAGTAATCCTGTGAACTTCAGCTGCTAGGGCTTCTGTGAACTTTTGCAAGGAATCCTTTGTGCACAGCATAGCCCAGGTCCCCAGCACTCCGTCCTGCATTGCTCAACTCGCTGAGTTGACCACTGGCTTCGTGGGACCCTCCTTTGTAGTGTTGAGACGACCGGCGTGCTCAGTTTTCTTGAACCTATATTGAAGTACTTCTGCGGGTGTTGCCTTCTTGTGCGTGGGCTCTCTGTGTTGCTGAGGGCCCCCTCTGTCTCCTGTTCCAATTGGCGACCTCCTGGTCCTTCCTGGGCCCAGGCAGCACCCTTTTTCTTCAACCACAACCTTTGAAGCTAGCAAGGCTTGTTTGCGGTCTTTCTCCAATGAAACAACTCTGCATCCTCGAGCATGCCGTGGGACATCTTCTTTGCAAAGGAAAAGTTCCTGGCACCTTCCGTTGTTGCAGAATCTTCAGCTTCTTCCACCCGGAGGCAGGCGTTTTGTACCTTCATCTGGGGTTTAGTGGGCTCCTGAGCCCCCTGGACACTTTCGTGACTCTTCGACTTGGTCCCCTTCCTTTACAGGTCCTCAGGTCCAGGAATCCGTCTTCAGTCTTTGCAGTCAGTTGTGGTCTTTGCAGAATCTCCTATCCCGACTTTAGTGTGTTTTCTGGGGGAGTACGGTCACTTTTCTTCTACTTTTCAGGGGCTTGGGGTGGGGTATCTTGGACACCCTTAGTTTTTTCTGACACTTCCAGCGACCCTCTACACACTACACTAGGCCAGAAGTACTTCTGCGGGTGTTGCCTTCTTGTGCGTGGGCTCTGTTGTGCTAACTGTTTTACCACTTTGTCATTGGTGCTTTTCATAAGAAAAACATTTACCAAATACTTAAAAATATACACACTTAACCTAAACAGTTTAACTTTCTTTCTACAAACTTTCTAAAATGTTTTTTAAAGTTTTCAAAAGTTTAAAAAGTTTTTCTCTTTTCTTTAAAAGTTTCTAAACTTTTTTATTCTCACAGTCCTAAACCCTTTCTAACAATCATGTCTGCAGTAGAACTTACTCCCACAGTTGTCCCGGAAACCTATGGTAGTTTAAACTTTAAAAGTTTGTTCTGCTTTCCCACTTATCTCCTATCGGAGCTTACAGAACCTCTCTGGAATGCACTTCTGAGTTTAAAGAAGACATTTATTGTTATTAATTCCCCACCCACAAGTTCCTGAGAGACGTAATTAGTAGATTGGAAGCACACATTCAAAAGTAGTCCCAGCAATGAAAGCAAAATATATCACAGTACTTCTCAGTTGCAATGTACACAGCAAATATATAACATAACTGCAAAGCAAAGCATAAAAGTCAAATTCATCACCGTATGGGCAAGGCGGTAGGGCCTAAACTCTTCATCTTTCTGGGGTCTGCAAGTTGATGACTCCGGTCAACTGCGAGAAAGAGTTTCTCTACCCAAACGGGAGACTGGCAACTGACGTCTAGCTCCATCCTGAAGTCAAACAGATTCAAATCTAACTCACTGTAGCCCAGAGTCATCCTTAAAAGCAAACTCAGTGTGAGATCCGAACAACCTTGGAGAGTGGCCAGTTCTCCTGAGCAATTCCGCTCTCAGACTGGATTGCGAGGTAAACACAAAATCTACGTGCTCTTATCAGCTAAGGTCTGGTGTGAAGAAAACAGCTTGGCTCATCTTGTGGAAAAACACAGCTTGGAAAAACACAGATATCTGTAATGTCTCAACCGCAATGTCTAACCCCACGTTAAAGCCAATAGGCAGCTAACCTAAATATCAAATGTAATGTCTAATGTCATGTCAAAGCCAATAGGCAGCTAAGCTGCTAATGTCATGTCAAAGCCAATAGGCAGCTAACCTAAATATCAAATGTAATGTCTAATATCATCTCAAAGCCAATAGGCAGCTAAACTGAATACAGAATGTAATGGCTAATGCCATGTCAAAGCCAATAGGCAGCTAAACTAAATACAGAATGTAATGTCTAATGCCATGTCAAGCCAATAGGCGGCTACACTGAATACAGAAAGTAATGGCTAATGCCATGTCAAAGCCAATAGGCGGCTAAACTGAATACAGTATGTAATGGCTAACTCCATGTTAAAGCCAATAGGCAGCTAAACTGAACAAAACATTGAGCAACTAATATGCGCATGTGGTGAAACACAAAGTCATTGGTCAAACACAATTAATAGCATCACATTCCACCCTATGACCAATTAATTTTTGTTTCACATACCTCTTATTTCAAACAAAGACAAAAAAAACAACTAATATCAACAAAAAACATTATAAGCAAATCAGATTTGAATGATCAAAGCAATCACTGTAAAGCAATGAAAGTGGATTAACATATTGATCTCATAACCGTTCACATCAGATACATCTGCAAAGAAAAGACTGAAACTCATAGTGTCTCTAAAACAGCAATGTGATGTAGCATGAGTTCTACTCATGTAAAGGTGCACGGTCCACCTGAAAGGTTTTCTGGCGAAAGTCAGAGTTCCGCACGAAAAAACACAGACAGTTAACTGTTAAGTTTGCATAGTTCCAGTGGAAGAATGTAATCAAACAAGTTGAACTTGAACTGAAGACGCCATTCGCGCAAAATGGATCCATGGTGCGTGTACTTTACTCAGTCAGGTTCAGGTTGGGGGTTCGGTCCCTTCCGCGACCCCACACGCACACACTCAAAGGGAGTCCACACAGCACACTCATGGTCAGTGGCGAAACGTGGTAGGATCTGCAAAAGAAAAAAGTATGACTTTTCTTGCAAATAACATTTGTCATCTGAAATGTGCCCTTCCTCTTCCTTTCCCTGTTTTATAATCAGCAGGACGTTTTTGGGGCCCTTTGTTATAATTTCTGCAGGTTCTGGAGGGTCATTTGGGGCTTCTACCCACACCTCAGCACAGAGGTTTTTATCTGCTGCACCACAGCTTCCCTTTTCTTGCACTGTCAGAAGGGCTGGGGCAGACTCCTTCTTTACCAAACCTCCATTCACTGCATTTTTGACAATTTGGGCCATTCTGTCTCCAATTTGTATGAATGAATCAGATTATTTTCTAGTTATCAGCATAATTTTGATTTCTCCTTGGTAATCTGCAGCAATCACCCCCCCTAAAACCTGATCAATTTGCCATATCTGTCCTGGTAACTTTCCTCTCCCCAACTGCTCTATGACTGCTTGTGGGACAGATTTCTCTTGTGCGTGCTGCACAGTTTTTATCAAATATAGGGGAATGTGCATCTATCTAATCTCTGCCCACCTGTAAGTGGCTTTTTCTCCCAGCTGTTCACATTTCTGGTGCACCCACTTAGCCATCCCCACTAAGTCAGAATTCTGGGTGGACACTTCAGACTCTGAATTTTTCTCTTTAACATCTGCAAGGGAATTGAACCAGTTATGTACAAGCCATGTGGAAAACCAAACCGCTAAACCATTGGCAGTGAACCAAGAATCAGTGTAAAAATGACAAGTTCTTGCTTTAAAATCTGACACACATTGTACAACGCTGTTCCTTCTCCTGGACTAGAAAACAACTTTTCAGTCAATGAATCATTAGTCAAACAAACATGCTTTTTATCCTCAGGGGACACGAATTCAAATGGTGCACTCAGTTTCACTGGTGACTCTTTTACCTGTGGTACTCCTTGCACCCTCTCCACATCCTGAAAAGGGGCTTGTGGCACCTGTTCATGTAGGGATGCAGTGACTCTAGCCCTGTCTTGCAGGGGCACTCTTTTCTTCCCCTGTTCCTGATTTACATGTAAATCAGTGTTTCCCTCTTGCACTGCGCAGAAACCTAAAGTCTGAATTATTTCATTTGCCAAATCACAAGCGCGCAGCTGCTTATATTTTTTCCTAGTGACTTTATACCAAAGTGTTAAGATTTCACTCAGATGAGGGCTATACTGTTTCCAAAAATCAAACAAGCTAATGAAACTCAGTGTCTCTTGCTTAGTGCAAACAGTAAGAAACTCTAAAATCTTTCGTTTTACTTGTGCATCTGCCATGTAATTAATTTTTCTTTGCAGAAGCAGTCCATAAATAACATTCTGAGCTCTGTTCTCCGTGTTATCAGTTTAGGAATGCGCTTCAACTTCCAAAAAACCCGGCACATACGGAGGCTCAGACTGGCTCACAGCTGTCTTAACCCCCTCATTACTGGAAAGGGAAAAGACAGATTCTTCTAAAACAGCAGTTTTATAGATTTCAGCATTATCTTGCATTAATGTGTCCTGGCTAATTTGCTCACGTAAATTCTTATTTTCATGTTCTAACTGCCTACATCTCTCCTGCGTATTTCTGTAAGCAGATAAAAGTATCCAAACCCTTCTGTCAAGAACAAAAGGAACATCACTGCTTTCAAAAGGCACATTTTCTAAATACGCTTTATCACAGCAAGAAAACATGTTTCTCACAGCACCATCAGGCAGTTTAACTTCACATTCATTTTCAAACATGGTCTGCCGTGCTTCTGTAATTCTCTAAACAACAAAAAACAATTACACTTTTAAATTGTGCACTAAGAAATTTACCAATTTTACTCCCAAAACTGACGACTAAGCCATAATGTTCTGCTTTCCCACTTATCTCCTATCGGAGCTTACAGAACCTCTATGGAATGCACTTCTGAGTTCAAAGAAGACATTTATTGTTATTAATTCCCCACCCACAATTTCCTGAGAGACTAAATTAGTAGATTGGAAGCACACATTCAAAAGTAGTTGCAGCAATGAAAGCAAAATATATCACAGTACTTCTCAGTTGCAATGTACACAGCAAATATATAACATAACTGCAAAGCAAAGCATAAAAGTCAAATTCATCACCGTATGGTCAAGGCGGTAGGGCCTAAACTCTTCATCTTTATGGGGTCTGCAAGTTGATGATTCCGGTCAACTGCAAGAAAGAGATTCTCTACCCAAACGGGAGACTGGCAACTGACGTTTATCTCCAGCCTGAAGTCAAGCAGATTCAAATCTAACTCACTGTAGGCCAGAGTCATCCTTAAAAGCAAACTCAGTGTGAGATCCGAACAACCTTGGAGAGTGGCCAGTTCTCCTGAGCAATTCCGCTCTCAGACTGGATTGCGAGGTAAACACAAAATCTACGTGCTCTTATCAGCTAACGTCTGGTGTGAAGAAAACAGCTTGGCTCATCTTGTGGAAAAACACAGACATCTGTAATGTCTCAACTGCAATGTCTAACCGCTTAGGTTACCCAATAGGCAGCTAACCTAAATATCAAATGTAATGTCTAATGTCATGTCAAAGCCAATAGGCAGCTAAGCTGCTAATGTCATGTCAAAGCCAATAGGCAGCTAACCTAAATATCAAATGTAATGTCTAATATCATGTCAAAGCCAATAGGCGGCTAAACTGAATACAGAAAGTAATGGCTAATGCCTTGTCAAAGCCAATAGGCGGCTAAACTGAATACAGAATGTAATGGCTAACTCCATGTTAAAGCCAATAGGCAGCTAAACTGAACAAAACATACAATGTGCTACTGGTGAACATTGAGCAACTAATATGCGCAGTGGTGAAACACAAAGTCATTGGTCAAACACAATTAATAGCATCACAAAGCTTGAGGGGTCTCTGCATAGAAAGAGGTTTAAGCATCGGTAAGAACCCAACCAAAGATCTTCTCCTTGGCCTTCTCCTAACAAGTGACCGGAACCAGACTGGCCCATCCCTGGATCAGGAGGCAGAGGAGGGGGGTAACCAGCCAGACTCAGAGGAGTCCCCTGACGATGCTGGGGAGAGTTCATCCAAAGACCTGCCAACTAACAGGCCTCCTAGTGACACTGGTAGTGGGAGGAGGTCACACACTAGTAGGGCACCTTTCACTCCAAAAGGCCAGGTTACTAGAGTCCAGCCAGTTAGAGACAAATCCACTTCTGCCAATGCCCACATCTCCTCTGTGTATCAGAATTCCCAAGCCTCCCACCCTGAAGATAACACTATTGAAAGGGAACTCAGAAAGCTGAGTTTGGAAGAGGCCAGACTGAAGCTAAGACAACAACAGTTGGCCTTAGACAGGGAATCTCTAGATGTAGAGAGGGAAAGGCAGAGGTTGGGGTTAGTTCCCCATGGTGGCAGCAGCTGTGTTTTTGATGGTAATCCTGTAAGAGAACAAGATTCCAAAAACCTGCATAAGATAGTCCCCCCTTACAAGGAGGAGGATGACATTAACAAGTGGTTTTCTGCACTTGAGAGGGCTTGTATGGTACAGCTGGTCCCTCAAAGGCAGTGGGCTGCTATCTTGTGGCTAAATTTCACTGGTAAGGGTAGGGATAGGCTCCTTACTGTCAGAGAAAGTGATGCTAATAATTACAAAGTCTTGAAGGAAGCACTCTTAGATGGATTTGGCTTAACCACTGAACAATACAGGATAAAGTTCAGAGATACCAGAAAAGAGTCCTCTCTAAACAAGACAGACTTTGTAGACTGTTCAGTGAAGGCCTTGGAGGGTTGGTTATATGTTAGTAAGGTGACTGACTATGAAAGCCTGTATAATCTAATCATGAGAGAGCATAATTTGAATAATTGGGTGTCTGATTTGTTGCACCAGTACTTGGTTGACTCAGATCTGACCTCTCCCCAAGAACTGGGAAAGAAGGCAGACAAATGGGTCAAGAGTGAACAGAAAAGTTCATACAGGGGGTGACAAGGATGGCAAGAAGAAGGATGGTAAGTCTTCTGACAAGGGTGGGGACAAAGATAAAAACATTCTGAGTCTTCATCAGTCCAACAAAAATCCTCTGGGGGTGGTGGGTCCAAATCCTCTTCTAATAATCAACCTAAAAAGCCTTGGTGTTATTGGTGTAAAGTCAAAGGCCGTGGGGCAACTGATTCCAGTTGTCCAAAGAAAAACACCAAACCTCCCACCACCACAACCCCTGCTGCAAATTCTAGTGCCCCTAGTAATAGCAGTGGTGGTGGGAAATCTACTACTAATAGGCAATCCAAGGGTGTAGCTGGGCTCACTATTGGCAATGTAGTTGGGGTTGGTCTTGTTAGGGAGACCACAGAGGCTATTTTAGTCTCTGATGGTGGCATTAATTTTGCCTTGGTTGCTTGTTCCCTTAATATGGATAAGTACAAGCAACTTCCCCTTATAAATGGTGTTGAGGTTCAGGCCTACAGGCACACAGGAGCCAGTGTAACTATGGTGATAGAAAAACTGGTCCACCCTGAACAACACCTACTTGGTCAGCAGTACCAAGTGACAGACGCACATAACAACACTCTTAGCCACACCATGGCTGTTGTGAATCTCAACTCGGGGGGGGCGTTACTGGTCCAAAGAAAGTTGGGGTTGCCTCAGATTTACCTGTAGACTGTCTACTAGGGAATGATTTAGAAACATCAGCTTGGGCAGAAGTGGAGTTGGAGGCCCATGCAGCAATGCTGGGCATTCCATGGCATATTTTTGCTTTAACCAGGGCTCAGGCCAAAAAGCAAAAAGGACAGGGTCACTTGGATCCTGGAACAATGCTCCCTAAAGCTAGGGGTAGCAAAGGTAAATCCCTACCCACTATCCCTCCCTCTACAGATGATTCCTCTTCTGAGGAAGAGGAATTTCCTCCCTGTGCAGAACCTACGCCAGAGGAGCTGGCAGCAGACACTGCTGAGCTTTTGGGTGGAGGGGTGCCTGCCAGGGAAGAGCTGAGTGTGGCACTGCAAACCTGTCCCACATTAGAGGGTCTCAGACAGCAAGCTGTCAAGCAGCAAAATGGGGATGTCAGTGACAGTCATAGAGTATACTGGGAAGATAACCTCTTGTACACAGAGTCAAGGGACCCAAATCCTGGAGCAGCCAGGAGACTGTCATTCCCCTGCAGTACAGAGAATTTCTTCTCACTCTAGCACATGACATTCCTTTGGCTGGGCATTTGGGCCAGACGAAAACTTGACAAAGACTTGTCCCCTTGTTTTACTGGCCTCATATGTCAGAGGACACCAAAGATTTTTGCAAGTCTTGTGTGACCTGCCAAGCCAGTGGCAAGACTGGTGGCACGCCAAAGGCCCCTCTGATTCCACTTCCAGTGGTTGGGGTGCCCTTTGAAAGGGTAGGGGTTGACATAGTTGTCCCCCTTGACCCTCCTAGTGCTTCAGGCAATAGATGTATCTTGGTGGTAGTGGACCAAGATATCCTGAAGCCATACCTCTGAGGACCACTACAGCTCCTGCTGTAGCAAAAGCCCTCCTGAGAATCTTTTCCAGAGTGGGTTTTCCAAAAGAGGTGGTGTCAGACAGAGGTAGCAGCTTCATGTCTGCATACCTAAAAGCAATGTGGAAGGAGTGTGGTGTTACCTACAAGTTCACTACCCCTTACCATCCACAGACAAATGGACTGGTTGAGAGGTTTAATAATACTCTCAAAGGAATGATAATGGAACTCCCTGAAAAACTCAGGAGGAGATGGGTTGTCCTGTTACCTTGCCTCCTTTTTACTTACAGGGAGGTACCCTGTGAGAAAGTAGCCTCTTTCTAGCCTTGTTACCCCCACTTTGGGCCTGTTTGTGAGTGTATGTCAGGGTGTTTTCACTGTCTCACTGGGATCCTGCCAGCCAGGGCCCAGTGCTCATAGTGAAAACCCTATGTTTTCAGTATGTTTGTTATGTGTCACTGGGACCCTTCTAGTCAGGACCCCAGTGCTCATAAGTTTGTGACCTATAGGTATGTGTTCCCTGTGTGATGCCTAACTGTCTCACTGAGGCTCTGCAAACCAGAACCTCAGTGGTTATGCTCTCTCATTTCTTTCAAATTGTCACTAACAGGCTAGTGACCAATTTTACCAATTTACATTGGCTTACTGGAACACCCTTATAATTCCCTAGTATATGGTACTAAGGTACCCAGGGTATTGGGTTTCCAGGAGATCCATATGGGCTGCAGCATTTCTTTTGCCACCCATAGGGAGCTCTGACAATTCTTACACAGGCCTGCCACTGCAGCCTGAGTGAAATAACGTCCACGTTATTTCACAGCCATTTTACACTGCACTTAAGTAACTTATAAGTCACCTATATGTCTAACCTTTACCTGGTAAAGGTTAGGTGCAAAGTTACTTAGTGTGAGGGCACCCTGGCACTAGCCAAGGTGCCCCCACATTGTTCAGGGCCAATTCCCCGGACTTTGTGAGTGCGGGGACACCATTACACGCGTGCACTACATATAGGTCACTACCTATATGTAGCTTCACAATGGTAATCCGAATATGGCCATGTAACATGTCTATGATCATGGAATTGCCCCCTCTATGCCATCCTGGCATAGTTGGCACAATCCCATGATCCCAGTGGTCTGTAGCACAGACCCTGGTACTGCCAAACTGCCTTTCCTGGGGTTTCACTGCAGCTGCTGCTGCTGCCAACCCCTCAGACAGGCATCTGCACTCCTGGGGTCCAGCCAGGCCTGGCCCAGGATGGCAGAACAAAGAACGTCCTCTGAGAGAGGGTGTTACACCCTCTCCCTTTGGAAAATGGTGTGAAGGCAGGGGAGGAGTAGCCTCCCCCAGCCTCTGGAAATGCTTTCTTGGGCACAGATGTGCCCAATTCTGCATAAGCCAGTCTACACCGGTTCAGGGACCCCTTAGCCCCTGCTCTGGCGCGAAACTGGACAAAGGAAAGGGGAGTGACCACTCCCCTGACCTGCACCTCCCCTGGGAGGTGTCCAGAGTTCCTCCAGTGTGCTCCAGACCTCTGCCATCTTGGAAACAGAGGTGCTGCTGGCACACTGGACTGCTCTGAGTGGCCAGTGCCACCAGGTGACGTCAGAGACTCCTTGTGATAGGCTCCTTCAGGTGTTGCTAGCCTATCCTCTCTCCTAGGTAGCCAAACCCTCTTTTCTGGCTATTTAGGGTCTCTGTCTCTTGGGATTACTTAGATAACGAATGCAAGAGCTCATCCGAGTTCCTCTGCATCTCTCTCTTCACCTTCTGCCAAGGAATCGACTGCTGACCGCGCTGGAAGCCTGCAAAACTGCAACATAGTAGCAAAGACGACTACTGCAACTCTGTAACGCTGATCCTGCCGCCTTCTCGACTGTTTTCCTGGTGGTGCATGCTGTGGGGGTAGTCTGCCTCCTCTCTGCACTAGAATCTCCGAAGAAATCTCCCGTGGGTCGACGGAATCGTCCCCCTGCAACCGCAGGCACCAAAAAGCTGCATTACCGGTCCCTTGGGTCTCCTCTCAGCACGACGAGCGAGGTCCCTCGAATCCAGCAACTCTGTCCAAGTGACTCCCACAGTCCAGTGACTCTTCAGTCCAAGTTTGGTGGAGGTAAGTCCTTGCCTCACCTCGCTAGACTGCATTGCTGGGAACCGCGACTTTTGCAGCTACTCCGGCCCCTGTGCACTTCCGGCGGAAATCCTTTGTGCACAGCCAAGCCTGGGTCCACGGCACTCTAACCTGCATTGCACGACTTTCTAAGTTGGTCTCCGGCGACGTGGGACTCCTTTGTGTAACTTTGGGTGAGCACCGTTTCACGCATCCTCGTAGTGCCTGTTTCTGGCACTTCTCTGGGTGCTACCTGCTGCTAAGAGGGCTCCTTGTCTTGCTCGACGTCCCCTCTACCTCCTGGTCCAATTTGCGACCTCCTGGTCCCTCCTGGGCCACAGCAGCGTCCAAAAACGCTAACCCCACGATTTGCAGCTAGCAAGGCTTGTTTGCGTTCTTTCGGCGGGAAAACGCTTCTGCACGACTCTACAAGGCGAGAGGGATCCGTCCTCCAAAGGGGAAGTCTCTAGCCCTTTGCGTTCCTGCAGAAACCACAGCTTCTTCTGTCCAGTAGAAGCTTCTTTGCACCCGCTGCTGGCATTTCCTGGGCATCTGCCCATCTCCGACTTGCTTGTGACTTTTGGACTTGGTCCCCTTGTTCCACAGGTACCCCAGATTGGAAATCCAGCGTTGTTGCATTGTTGGTTTGTGTCTTTCCTGCCTTATTCCCCTATCACGACTTCTTTGTCCTTTGGGGAACTTTAGTGCACTTTGCACTCACTTTTCAGGGTCTTGGGGTGGGCTATTTTTCTAACCCTCACTATTTTCTAATAGTCCCAGCGACCCTCTACAAGGTCACATAGGTTTGGGGTCCATTCGTGGTTCGCATTCCACTTTTGGAGTATATGGTTTGTGTTGCCCCTATCCCTATGTGTCCCCATTGCATCCTATTGTAACTATACATTGTTTGCACTGTTTTCTAAGACTATACTGCATATTTCTGGTATTGTGTATATATATCTTGTGTATATTTCCTATCCTCTCACTGAGGGTACACTCTGAGATACTTTGGCATATTGTCATAAAAATAAAGTAACTTTATTTTTAGTATAACTCTGTATTGTGTTTTCTTAAGATATTGTGCATATGACACTAGGTGGTACTGTAGTAGCTTCACACGTCTCCTAGTTCAGCCTAAGCTGCTCTGCTAAGCTACCATTATATATCAGCCTAAGCTGCTAGACACCCTATACACTAATAAGGGATAACTGGGCCTGGTGCAAGGTGCAAGTACCCCTTGGTACTCACTACAAGCCAGTCCAGCCTCCTACATTGGTTGTGCAGCGGTGGGATAAGTGCTTTGAGACTACTTACCACTCTTGTCATTGTACTTTTCATAAGAGAAAAATATACAAAACAAGTTCAGTGTATACACATAACCAAAAAGTTTTGCATTTCCTCTTTTCACTCTTTTCTAAGTGCTGAAAAGTACTTCTAACTTTCTAAAAAGTTCTAAAAAGTTTTTAAAGTTTTTTTCTCTGTCTTTCTAAAAGCTCTGACAAACTTTTTTCTCTTTTTCTATCACTTTAACTCTCTCTAAAAATGTCTGGCACAGGCCAAAATGTTGATCTGTCCAAACTTGCATATGATCACCTTAGCTGGAAAGGAGCAAGGAGTCTCTGCATAGAGAGAGGTTTGAGTGTAGGGAAGAATCCTTCCTTGGAATTGTTACTTAACATGCTTAGAGAACAAGATAAGGCTAAAAGTGCCCCATCTGTTGAAAAAGTAGCTAATGGTTCCCAATCTGATCCAGGGACTCCCCCAGGAAAAGATTCAGGAAAGAAACTTCTTAGCCTGCCCATTACTAGACAGTCTAGCATAGTTTCTACTGAGGTGGAGTCACATCATACAGATGGTATGTGTAGGAAAGTACCATCTTGCCTGTCATGTTACCCCCATTTTTCACTGTATATATGTTGTTTTAGTTGTATGTGTCACTGGGACCCTGTTCTCCAGGGCCCCAGTGCTCATAAGTGTGCCTGAATGTGTTACCTGTGTAGTGACTAACTGTCTCACTGAGGCTCTGCTAACCAGAACCTCAGTGGTTATGCTCTCTCATTTCTTTCAAATTGTCACTAACAGGCTGTGAGAAGGTAGCCTCTTTCTAGCCTTGTTACCCCCACTTTTGGCCTGTTTGTGAGTGTATGTCAGGGTGTTTGTCACTGTTTTCACTGTCTCACTGGGATCCTGATAGCCAGGCCTCCGTGCTCATAGTGAAAACACTATGGTTTCAGTATGTTTGTTATGTGTCACTGGGATCCTGCTGGTCAGGACCCCAGTGCTCATAGGTTTGTGGCCTATATGTATGTGTCACTGGGACCCTGTCACACAGGGCCCCAGTGCTCATAGGTGTGCATGTATATGTTCCCTGTGTGGTGCCTAACTGTCTCACTGAGGCTCTGCTAACCAGAACCTCAGTGGTTATGCTCTCTCATTACTTTCAAATTGTCACTAACAGGCTAGTGACCATTTTTACCAATTTACATTGGCTTACTGGAACACCCTTATAATTCCCTAGTATATGGTACTGAGGTACCCAGGGTATTGGGGTTCCAGGAGATCCCTATGGGCTGCAGCATTTCTTTTGCCACCCATAGGGAGCTCTGACAATTCTTACACAGGCCTGCCACTGCAGCCTGAGTGAAATAACGTCCACGTTATTTCACAGCCATTTTACACTGCACTTAAGTAACTTATAAGTCACCTATATGTCTAACCTTTACCTGGTAAAGGTTGGGTGCTAAGTTACTTAGTGTGTGGGCACCCTGGCACTAGCCAAGGTGCCCCCACATTGTTCAGAGCCAATTCCCTGAACTTTGTGAGTGCGGGGACACCATTACACGCGTGCACTACATATAGGTCACTACCTATATGTAGCTTCACCATGGTAACTCCGAATATGGCCATGTAACATGTCTATGATCATGGAATTGCCCCCTCTATGCCATCCTGGCATAGTTGGCACAATCCCATGATCCCAGTGGTCTGTAGCACAGACCCTGGTACTGCCAAACTGCCCTTCCTGGGGTTTCACTGTAGCTGCTGCCAACCCCTCAGACAGGCAGCTGCCCTCCTGGGGTCCAGCCAGGCCTGGCCCAGGATGGCAGGACAAAGAACTTCCTCTGAGAGAGGGTGTGACACCCTCTCCCTTTGGAAAATGGTGTGAAGGCAGGGGAGGAGTAGCCTCCCCCAGCCTCTGGAAATGCTTTGTTGGGCACAGAGGTGCCCAATTCTGCATAAGCCAGTCTACACCGGTTCAGGGACCCCTTAGCCCCTGCTCTGGCGCGAAACTGGACAAAGGAAAGGGGAGTGACCACTCCCCTGACCTGCACCTCCCCTGGGAGCTCCAGACCTCTTGGAAACAGAGGTGCTGCTGGCACACTGGACTGCTCTGAGTGGCCAGTGCCACCAGGTGACGTCAGAGACTCCTGCTGATAGGCTCCTTCAGGTGTTAGTAGCCTATCCTCTCTCCTAGGTAGCCAAACCCTCTTTTCTGGCTATTTAGGGTCTCTGTCTCTGGGGAAACTTTAGATAACGAATGCATGAGCTCAGCCGAGTTCCTCTGCATCTCTCTCTTCACCTTCTGATAAGGAATCGACCGCTGACCGCGCTGGAAGCCTGCAAACCTGCAACATAGTAGCAAAGACGACTACTGCAACTCTGTAACGCTGATCCTGCCGCCTTCTCGACTGTTTTCCTGCTTGTGCATGCTGTGGGGGTAGCCTGCCTCCTCTCTGCACCAGAAGCTCCGAAGAAATCTCCCGTGGGTCGACGGAATCTTCCCCCTGCAACCGCAGGCACCAAAAAGCTGCATCACCGGTCCCTTGGGTCTCCTCTCAGCACGATGAGCGAGGTCCCTCGAATACAGCGACTCTGTCCAAGTGACCCCCACAGTCCAGTGACTCTTCAGCCCAAGTTTGGTGGAGGTAAGTCCTTGCCTCACCTCGCTGGGCTGCATTGCTGGGAACCGCGACTTTGCAGCTACTCCGGCCCCTGTGCACTTCCGGCGGAAATCCTTTTTGCACAGCCAAGCCTGGGTCCACGGCACTCTAACCTGCATTGCACGACTTTCTAAGTTGGTCTCCGGCGACGTGGGACTCCTTTGTGCAACTTCGGCGAGCACCGTTTCACGCATCCTCGTAGTGCCTGTTTCTGGCACTTCTCCGGGTGCTACCTGCTTCAGTGAGGGCTCTTTGTCTTGCTCGACGTCCCCTCTCTCTGCAGGTCCAATTTGCGACCTCCTGGTCCCTCCTGGGCCCAAGCAGCGTCCAAAAACGCTAAACGCACGATTTGCGTCTAGAAAGGCTTGTTGGCGTCCTTTCGGCGGGAAAACACGTCTGCACGACTCTCCAAGGCGAGAGGGATCCGTCCACCAAAGGGGAAGTCTCTAGCCCTTTTCGTTCCTGCAGAAACCTCAGCTTCTTCTGTCCAGTCGAAGCTTCTTTGCACCCGCAGCTGGCATTTCCTGGGCATCTGCCCATCTCCGACTTGCTTGTGACTTTTGGACTTGGTCCCCTTGTTCCACAGGTACCCTAGATTGGAAATCCACAGTTGTTGCATTGCTGGTTTGTGTCTTTCCTGCATTATTCCTCTAACACGACTACTTTGTCCTTAGGGGAACTTTAGTGCACTTTGCACTCACTTTTCAGGGTCTTGGGGAGGGTTATTTTTCTAACTCTCACTATTTTCTAATAGTCCCAGCGACCCTATACAAGGTCACATAGGTTTGGGGTCCATTTGTGGTTCGCATTCCACTTTTGGAGTATATGGTTTGTGTTGCCCCTATCCCTATGTTTCCCCATTGCATCCTATTGTAACTATACATTGTTTGCACTGTTTTCTAAGACTATAATGCATATTTTTGCTATTGTGTATATATATCTTGTGTATATTTCCTATCCTCTCACTGAGGGTACACTCTAAGATACTTTGGCATATTGTCATAAAAATAAAGTACCTTTATTTTTAGTATAACTGTGTATTGTGTTTTCTTATGATATTGTGCATATGACACTAAGTGGTACTGTAGTAGCTTCACACGTCTCCTAGTTCAGCCTAAGCTGCTCTGCTAAGCTACCATTATCTATCAGCCTAAGCTGCTAGACACCCTATACACTAATAAGGGATAACTGGGCCTGGTGCAAGGTGCAAGTACCCCTTGGTACTCACTACAAGCCAGTCCAGCCTCCTACATTGGTTGTGCAGTGGTGGGATAAGTGCTTGAGACTACTTACCACTCTTGTCATTGTACTTTTCATAAGAGAAAAATATACAAAACAAGGTCAGTGTATATACACATAGCCAAAAAGTTTTGCATTTCCTCTTTTCACTCTTTTCTAAGTGCTGAAAAGTACCTCTAAACTTTCAAAAAGTTCTTAAAAGTTTAAAAAGTTTTTTTCTGTCTTTCCAAAAAGTTCTGAAAACTTTTTTCTCTTTTTCTATCACTTTAACTCTCTCTAAAAAAAAAGTCTGGCACAGGCCAAAGTGTTGATCTGTCCAAACTTGCATATGACAACCTTAGCTGGAAAAGAGCAAGGAGTCTCTGTATAGAGAGAGGTTTGAGTGTAGGGAAGAATCCTTCCTTGGAACTGTTACTTAACATGCTTAGAGAACAGGATAAGGCCATAGGTGCCCCATCTGTTGAAAAAGTACCTAATAGTTCCCAATCTGATTCAGGGACCCCCCCAGGAAAAGATTCAGGAAAGAAACTTCCTAGCCTGCCCATTACTAGACAATCTAGCATAGATGGTAATGATGATGAGCCACACCAAATAAATAGTGTTGTCTCACATCATAGCAAAAGCATTTATTCTCACCATACTGGTAGTAATGTTTCTGTAAACCAAGCTGTTAGGGTGGCTTCTGTAAGGGACAGGTCTCCTTCTGTTCATTCCCATCATAGCTCTGTTTCTAGAAATGTCCCTCCCACCAACCCTGATGACAGAATGTTAGAGAGGGAACTCAATAAGTTGAGGGTGGAACAAACCAGACTGAAGCTTAAAAAGCAACAGCTGCATTTGGATAGACAGTCTTTTGAATTAGAGAAGGAAAGACAGAAGTTGGGTTTAGATACCCATGGTGGCAGCAGCAGTATTCCCCATAGTCATCCTGCAAAAGAGCATGATTCCAGGAATCTGCACAAGATAGTTCCCCCTTATAAGGAGGGGGATGACATTAACAAGTGGTTTGCTGCACTTGAGAGGGCCTGTGTTGTACAGGATGTCCCTCAAAGGCAGTGGGCTGCTATCCTATGGCTATCATTTAGTGGAAAAGGTAGGGATAGGCTCCTTACTGTGAAAGAAAATGATGCCAATAATTTTACAGTTCTTAAGAATGCACTCCTGGATGGTTATGGCTTAACCACTGAACAGTACAGGATAAAGTTCAGAGAGACCAAAAAGGAGTCTTCACAAGACTGGGTTGATTTCATTGACCATTCAGTGAAGGCCTTGGAGGGGTGGTTACATGGCAGTAAAGTTACTGATTATGAAAGCCTGTATAACACAATCCTGAGAGAGCATATACTTAATAATTGTGTGTCTGATTTGTTGCACCAGTACCTGGTAGACTCTGATCTGACCTCTCCCCAAGAATTGGGAAAGAAGGCAGACAAATGGGTCAGAACAAGGGTGAACAGAAAAGTTCATACAGGGGGTGACAAAGATGGCAATAAGAAGAAAGATGGTGAAAAATCTCAAGATAAGCATGGGGATAAGGGTAAAACCAAAGATCCCACTTCAAATCTTAAACACTCTTCAGAGGGTGGGGATAAAACAAATTCTTCCTCTTCTTTCCAACCTGCACACATTAAAAAGCCTTGGTGCTTTGTGTGTAAAGATAGAGGCCATAGGCCAGGGGATAAGTCCTGTCCAGGTAAACCCCCTGAGCCTACCACCACTAATACATCAAGCTCTAGTGCCCCTAGCAGTAGTGGTACTAGTGGTGGGACTGCTGGCAACAGTCAAGCAAAGGGTGTAGTTGGGTTCACTTATGGGTCCATAGTGGAAACTGATGTAATCAGTCCCAAGACAGTTTCTGTCACACCTGGTGGCACTGGCCTTGCCACACTGGCTGCTTGTCCCCTTACAATGGATAAGTACAGGCAGACAGTTTCAATAAATGGTGTTGAGGCCTTGGCCTACAGGGACACAGGTGCCAGTTTCACTTTGGTGACTAAAAACCTAGTGCCTCCTGAACAACACATCATTGGACAACAGTATAAGATTATTGATGTCCATAACTCCACTAAGTTTCTTCCCTTAGCTATAATTCAGTTTAGTTGGGGTGGAGTTACTGGCCCTAAGCAGGTGGTGGTATCACCTAGCTTACCTGTAGACTGTCTCTTAGGTAATGACCTAGAGGCCTCAGGTTGGGCTGATGTAGAGTTTTATGCCCATGCAGCCATGCTGGGCATCCCTGAGGAATTGTTCCCTCTTATTTCAAGTGAAATGAAAAAGCAAAGGAGAGAAGGCCTGGAAACTCAGGATCCCTCTCCATCAACAGGTAAAAAGGGTATCACAGTATCCCCTAACCACCCTACCATTCAGGATACTATTCCTGTGGTGGGAGAAACCTCTCCTGGGGTGGCACCTGTTCCAAGGTAATCATCAGCTGGCAAAGCTGGACTCCCTGAGGTGGAAGTACCTCTTTGTGGGATAACTAACATTGGTGAGAAAAAGAGCACCATTTTAGTTAACATGGAGCATCCCTCCAACCCTCCCAGAGAAACTTTAGTGCAGAAACTCTGCACTGCCTCACAACACTTAGGACAGCATCCCTGCCCTAGTGTGGAGCTGATAGGACAGCATCCCTGCCCTGCTCCAACCCAAGAGAAACAGCATCCCTGTTCTCTCTTCCAGCCATATGGACAAAGTTTTTGCCCAGCTATGGCTTTTCTGAGACAGCATCCCTGTCTGGCATTTCCATCACTACAAATAGGTTCAGTGGACAATTCCCACTGCTCTAAACTACAACTTACTGATAGAAACTCTGAAAATACATCTTCACATTGTTGCTTAGCTAAAAAACTTCAAACAGGGTGGTTTACATCCCCACAGGGAAGTAACCATATAGTGGATGATAAAGGGAGTAACCAGTCTATTGCAGAGCTACTCTCTACTTATCACCACTTAGACAATAAAGTCTCAACTGGCCAAGGTTAGCCTTATTGTCCTTCGTTTGGGGGGGGGGTTGTGTGAGAAGGTAGCCTCTTTCTAGCCTTGTTACCCCCACTTTTGGCCTGTTTGTGAGTGTATGTCAGGGTGTTTGTCACTGTTTTCACTGTCTCACTGGGATCCTGATAGCCAGGCCTCAGTGCTCATAGTGAAAACACTATGGTTTCAGTATGTTTGTTATGTGTCACTGGGATCCTGCTGGTCAGGACCCCAGTGCTCATAGGTTTGTGGCCTATATGTATGTGTCACTGGGACCCTGTCACACAGGGCCCCAGTGCTCATAGGTGTGCATGTATATGTTCCCTGTGTGGTGCCTAACTGTCTCACTGAGGCTCTGCTAACCAGAACCTCAGTGGTTATGCTCTCTCATTACTTTCAAATTGTCACTAACAGGCTAGTGACCATTTTTACCAATTTACATTGGCTTACTGGAACACCCTTATAATTCCCTAGTATATGGTACTGAGGTACCCAGGGTATTGGGGTTCCAGGAGATCCCTATGGGCTGCAGCATTTCTTTTGCCACCCATAGGGAGCTCTGACAATTCTTACACAGGCCTCCCACTGCAGCCTGAGTGAAATAACGTCCACGTTATTTCACAGCCATTTTACACTGCACTTAAGTAACTTATAAGTCACCTATATGTCTAACCTTTACCTGGTAAAGGTTAGGTGCAAAGTTACTTAGTGTGTGGGCACCCTGGCACTAGCCAAGGTGCCCCCACATTGTTCAGAGCCAATTCACTGAACTTTGTGAGTGCGGGGACACCATTACACGCGTGCACTACATATAGGTCACTACCTATATGTAGCTTCACCATGGTAACTCCGAATATGGCCATGTAACATGTCTATGATCATGGAATTGCCCCCTCTATGCCATCCTGGCATAGTTGGCACAATCCCATGATCCCAGTGGTCTGTAGCACAGACCCTGGTACTGCCAAACTGCCCTTCCTGGGGTTTCACTGTAGCTGCTGCTGCTGCCAACCCCTCAGACAGGCAGCTGCCCTCCTGGGGTCCAGCCAGGCCTGGCCCAGGATGGCAGGACAAAGAACTTCCTCTGAGAGAGGGTGTGACACCCTCTCCCTTTGGAAAATGGTGTGAAGGCAGGGGAGGAGTAGCCTCCCCCAGCCTCTGGAAATGCTTTGTTGGGCACAGAGGTGCCCAATTCTGCATAAGCCAGTCTACACCGGTTCAGGGACCCCTTAGCCCCTGCTCTGGCGCGAAACTGGACAAAGGAAAGGGGAGTGACCACTCCTCTGACCTGTACCTCCCCTGGGAGGTGCCCAGAGCTTCTCCAGTGTGCTCCAGACCTCTGCCATCTTGGAAACAGAGGTGCTGCTGGCACACTGGACTGCTCTGAGTGGCCATTGCCACCAGGTGACGTCAGAGACTCCTTGTGATAGGCTCCTTCAGGTGTTGCTAGCCTATCCTCTCTCCTAGGTAGCCAAACCCTCTTTTCTGGCTATTTAGGGTCTCTGTCTCTTGGGATTCCTTAGATAACGAATGCAAGAGCTCATCCGAGTTCCTCTGCATCTCTCTCTTCACCTTCTGCCAAGGAATCGACTGCTGACCGCGCTGGAAGCCTGCAAAACTGCAACATAGTAGCTAAGACGACTACTGCAACTCTGTAACGCTGATCCTGCCGCCTTCTCGACTGTTTTCCTGGTGGTGCATGCTGTGGGGGTAGTCTGCCTCCTCTCTGCACTAGAAGCTCGGAAGAAATCTCCCGTGGGTTGACGGAATCGTCCCCCTGCAACCGCAGGCACCAAAAAGCTGCATTACCGGTCTCTTGGGTCTCCTCTCAGCACGACGAGCGAGGTCCCTCGAATCCAGCAACTCTGTCCAAGTGACTCCCACAGTCCAGTGACTCTTCAGTCCAAGTTTGGTGGAGGTAAGTCCTTGCCTCACCTCGCTAGACTGCATTGCTGGGAACCGCGACTTTTTCAGCTACTCCGGGCCCTGTGCACTTCCGGCGGAAATCCTTTGTGCACAGCCAAGCCTGGGTCCACGGCACTCTAACCTACATTGCACGACTTTCTAAGTTGGTCTCCGGCGACGTGGGACTCCTTTGTGCGACTTCGGGTGAGCACCGTTTCACGCATCCTCGTAGTGCCTGTTTCTGGCACTTCTCCGGGTGCTACCTGCTGCTAAGAGGGCTCCTTGTCTTGCTCGACGTCTCCTCTACCTCGTGGTCCAATTTGCGACTTCCTGGTCCCTCCTGGGCCACAGCAGCGTCCAAAAACGCTAACCGCACGATTTGCAGCTAGCAAGGCTTGTTGGCGTTCTTTCGGCGGGAAGACACTTCTGCACGACTCTACAAGGCGAGAGGGATCCGTCCTCCAAAGGGGAAGTCTCTAGCCCTTTGCGTTCCTGCAGAAACCGCAGCTTCTTCTGTCCAGTAGAAGCTTCTTTGCACCCGCAGCTGGCATTTCCTGGGCATCTGCCCATCTCCGACTTGCTTGTGACTTTTGGACTTGGTCCCCTTGTTCCACAGGTACCCCAGATTGGAAATCCAGCGTTGTTGCATTGTTGGTTTGTGTCTTTCCTGCCTTATTCCCCTATCACGACTTCTTTGTCCTTTGGGGAACTTTAGTGCACTTTGCACTCACTTTTCAGGGTCTTGGGGTGGGCTATTTTTCTAACCCTCATTATTTTCTGATAGTCCCAGCAACCCTCTACAAGGTCACATAGGTTTGGGGTCCATTCGTGGTTCGCATTCCACTTCTGGAGTATATGGTTTGTGTTGCCCCTATCCCTATGTGTCCCCATTGCATCCTATTGTAACTATACATTGTTTGCACTGTTTTCTAAGACTATACTGCATATTTTTGGTATTGTGTATATATATCTTGTGTATATTTCCTATCCTCTCACTGAGGGTACACTCTGAGATACTTTGGCATATTGTCATAAAAATAAAGTACCTTTATTTTTAGTATAACTGTGTATTGTGTTTTCTTATGATATTGTGCATATGACACTAAGTGGTACTGTAGTAGCTTCACACGTCTCCTAGTTCAGCCTAAGCTGCTCTGCTAAGCTACCATTATCTATCAGCCTAAGCTGCTAGACACCCTATACACTAATAAGGGATAACTGGGCCTGGTGCAAGGTGCAAGTACCCCTAGGTACTCACTACAAGCCAGTCCAGCCTCCTACAGTATGCTCTCACATTACACTGTCAGCCAAGCTGTTAGGGTGCCCTCTGTAAGGGACAGGTCTCCTTCTGTTCATTCTCATCATACTTCTGTGTCTAGGAATGTCCCTCCCACCCACCTTGATGACAGATTGTTAGAAAGGGAGCTCAATAGATTGAGAGTGGAACAAACCAGACTGAAGCTTAAGAAGCAACAGCTGGATTTGGATAGACAGACCTTAGAAGTAGAGAAGGAGAGACAGAAACTGGGTTTAGAAACCCATGGTGGCAGAAGCAGTATTCCCCATAGTCATCCTGCAAAAGAGCATGATTCCAGGAATCTGCACAAGATAGTTCCCCCTTATAAGGAGGGGGATGACATTAACAAGTGGTTTGCTGCACTTGAGAGGGCCTGTGCTGTACAGGATGTCCCTCAAAGGCAGTGGGCTGCTATCCTATGGCTATCATTTAGTGGAAAAGGTAGGGATAGGCTCCTTACTGTAAAAGAAAATGATCTAATGATTACAAAGTTCTTAAGAATGCACTCCTGGATGGTTATGGCTTAACCACTGAACAATACAGGATAAAGTTCAGAGAGACCAAAAAGGAGACTTCACAAGACTGGGTTGATTTCATTGACCATTCAGTGAATGCCTTGGAGGGGTGGTTACATGGCAGTAAAGTTACTGATTATGACAGCCTGTATAACTTGATCCTGAGAGAGCATATACTTAATAATTGTGTGTCTGATTTGTTGCACCAGTACCTGGTAGACTCTGATCTGACCTCTCCCCAAGAATTGGGAAAGAAGGCAGACAAATGGGTCAGAACAAGGGTGAACAGAAAAGTTCATACAGGGGGTGACAAAGATGGCAATAAGAAGAAAGATGGTGAAAAATCTCAAGATAAGCATGGGGATAAGGGTAAAACCAAAGATCCCACTTCAAATCTTAAACACTCTTCAGAGGGTGGGGATAAAACAAATTCTTCCTCTTCTTCTCAACCTGCACACATTAAAAAGCCTTGGTGCTTTGTGTGTAAAAACAGAGGCCATAGGCCAGGGGATAAGTCCTGTCCAGGTAAACCCCCTGAGCCAACCACCACTAATACATCAAACTCTAGTGCCCCTAGCAGTAGTGGTAATAGTGGTGGGACTGCTGGCAACAGTCAAGTTAAGGGTGTAGTTGGGTTCACTTATGGGTCCATAATAGAAACTGGGGTAGTCAGTCCCAAGACAGTTTCTGTCACACCTAGTGGCATTGGCCTTGCCACACTGGCTGCTTGTCCCCTTACAATGGATAAGTACAGGCAGACAGTTTCAATAAATGGTGTTGAGGCCCAGGCCTACAGGGACACAGGTGCCAGTATCACTTTAGTGACTGAAAACCTAGTGGCTCCTGAACAACACATCAATGGACAACAGTACAAGATTATTGATGTCCATAACTCCACTAAGTGTCTTCCCTTAGCTATAGTTCAGCTTAGTTGGGGTGGAGTTACTGGCCCTAAGCAGGTGGTAGTGTCACCTAGCTTACCTGTAGACTGTCTCTTAGGTAATGACCTAGAGACCTCAGGTTGGGCTGAGGTAGAGTTTTATACCCATGCAGCCATGCTGGGTATCCCTGAGGAATTGTTCCCTCTCATTTCTACTGAAATGAAAAAGCAAAGGAGCCAAGGCCTGAAAACTCAGGATCCCTCTCCAACAACAGGTAAAAAGGGTATCACAGTATCCCCTACCCACCCTGCCATTCAGGATACCATTCCTGTGGTAGGAGAAACCTCTCCTGGGGTGGCACCTGTACCAAGGGAATCATCAGCTAACATAGCTGTACTCCCTGAGGTGGAAGTACCTCTCTGTGGGATAACTAATATTGGTGAGAAAAAGGGCACAATTTTAGTTAACATGGAGCATCCCTCCAACCCTCCCAGAGAAACTTAAGTGCAGAAACCCTGCACTGCCTCACAACACTTAGGACAGCAGCCCTGCCCTAGTGTGGAGCTCATAGGACAACATCCCTGCCCTGCTCCAACTAAAGAGAAACAGCATCCTTGTTCTCTCTTCCAGCCATATGGACAAAGTTTTTGCCCAGCTATGGCTTTACTGAGACAGCATCCCTGTCTGGCATTCTCATAACTAGAAATAGGTCCAGGGGACAATTCCCACTGTTCTAAACTAAAACTTACTGATAGGAACTCTGAAAATATATCTTCACATTGTTGTTTAGCTTAAAAAACTTCAAACAGGGTGGTTTACATCCCCACTGGGAAGTAACCATATAGTGGATGATAAAGAGAGTAACCAGTCTATTGTAGAGCTACTCTCCACTTATCACCACTTAAACAATAAAGTCTCAACTGGCCAAGGTTAGCCTTATTGTCCTTCGTTTGGGAGGGGGGGGGGTTGTGTGAGAAAGTAGCCTCTCTCTATCTTTGTTACCCCCACTTTTGGCCTGTTTGTGAGTATATGTCAGGGTGTTTTCACTGTCTCACTGGAATCCTGCTAGCCAGGGCCCAGTGCTCATAGTGAAAACCCTATCTTTTCAGTATGTTTGTTATGTGTCACTGGGACCCTGCTAGCCAGGACCCCAGTACTGATAAGTTTGTGGCCTATATGTATGTGTTCCCTGTGTGATGCCTAACTGCCTCACTGAGGCTCTGCTAACCAGAACCTCAGTGGTTATGCTCTCTCTGCTTTCCAAATTGTCACTAACAGGCTAGTGACAAATTTCACCAATTCACATTGGCATACTGGAACACCCTTATAATTCCCTAGTATATGGTACTGGGGTACCCAGGGTATTGGGGTTCCAGGAGATCCCTATGGGCTGCAGTTTGAACAATGAATTTATTGGAGTAACATGGGCTTTTTAGGACAGGTGCAGTGCACATGGCCTGTTTGAGCTCCTCAAAGGTCTTCTGACAGCTAGCTGTCCACAATACCTTTTTAGGCATCTTCTTGCTAGTGAGATCATTAAGTGGGGCTGCAATGGAGGCATAGTTTTTAATGAATCTCCTGTAATATCCAGTGAGGCCTAGGAAGGCTCTCACCTGGGTCTGAGTTGTAGGGGGAGCCCAATCCATGATTGTCTGGACCAGGTGTCCCAGATAAACCACTTTCCCCTGCCCTATCTGTCACTTTGAAGCCTTGATAGTGAGGCCTGCCTTTTGCAGGGCATCCAAAACTTTCCATAGGTGGACCAGGTGATCATCCCAGGTGGACCTAAAGACAGCTATATCGTCCAGATATGCTGCACTAAAAGACTCCAACCCTTGCAGGACTGTATTCACCAACCTCTGAAAAGTGGCAGGTGCATTTTTCAAACCAAAGGGCATTACTGTGAATTGGTAGTGCCTTCCAATAGTCAGAAATGCAGTTTTTGCTTTAGCATCCTCTGATAATTTGATCTGCCAATACCCTGCAGTCAAATCAAAGGTGCTTAGATACTTGGCAGATGCCAGTGTATCTATGAGATCATCTGCCCTGGGTATAGGGTGAGCATCAGTTTTTGTTACCTGGTTGAGACCTCAGTAATCTACACAAAACCTCATCTCCATTTTCCCATCTTTTGAGTGAGGCTTTGGTACAAGCACCACAGGAGAGGCCCATGGGCTTTCAGAAGGTTCAACCACTCCTAAGTCAAGCATTTTCTGAACTTCTTGCTTTATGCAGTCCCTGACATGGTCAGGCTGCCTATAGATTTTACTTTTGACAGGCATGGTGTCTCCAGTATCTATAGTGTGCTCACACCAAGAAGTGGTGCCTGGCACAGTAGAAAAGAATTCTGAAAATTGACCTAGGAGATTTATGCAGTTGTCTTTTTGCTCAGCAGTAAGACAGTCTGCCAAAACTACTCCTTCCACTAGAGCATCCTCTTCTATGGAAGAGAAGAGATCAGGGAGAGGGTCATTCTCTTCTTCCTGTCCTTCATCTATTGCCATAAGCAGGGTGAGATCAGCCCTGTCATAGTAGGGTTTTAGGCGGTTGACATGGAGCACCCTAAGGGGGCTCCTGGCAGTGCCCAGGTCAACCACGTAGGTGACCTCGCCCTTCTTTTCAACAATCAGATGGGGTCCACTCCATTTGTCTTGGAGTTATCTTGGGGCCACAGGCTCCAATACCCACACCTTCTGTCCTGGTTGGTACTGAATCAGAGCAGCCTTCTGGTCATGGCATTGCTTTTGGAGCTCTTGGCTGGCCTGAATGTTTTTACTGGCCTTTTTCATGTACTCCACCATTCTGGATCTTAGGCCAAGTACATAGTCCACTATGTCCTGTTTGGGAGCTTTTAAAGGTTGTTCCCAACCCTCCTTCACAAGTGTTAGTGGACCTCTTACAGGGTGCCCAAAAAGGAGTTCAAAGGGGCTGAAGCCCACTCCTTTCTGGGGTACCTCCCTGTAAGCAAAAAGGAGGCAAGGTAACAGGACATCCCATCTCCTCCTGAGTTTTTCAGGGAGTCCCATTATCATTCCTTTGAGAGTTTTATTAAACCTCTCTACCAGTCCATTTGTTTGTGGATGATAAGGTGTGGTGAATTTGTATGTTACACCACATTCCTTCCACATAGCCTTCAAGTATGCAGACATAAAGTTGCTACCCCTGTGTGATACAACCTCTTTTGGAAAACCAACCCTGGAAAAGATTCCCAGGAGGGCTTTTGCCACTGCAGGTGCTGTAGTGGTCCTTAGAGGAATAGCTTCAGGATATCTTGTTGCATGGTCCACAACCACCAAGATAAACCTATTGCATGAAGCAGTAGGAGGGTCAAGGGGGCAACTATGTCAACCCCTACCCTTTCAAAGGGATCCCCAACCACAGGTAGTGGAATAAGGAGAGCCTTTGGTGTGCCACCAGTCTTGCCACTGGCTTGGCAGGTCACGCAAGACTTACAAAAATATTTTGTGTCCTCTGACATCCTAGGCAAGTGAAACAGGGGGACAAGCCTTTCCCATGTTTTGATCTGACCCAAATGCCCAGCCAAGGGAATGTCATGTGCCAGAGTTAGGAGGAACTCTCTGTACTGCAGGGGAATGACCAATCTCCTGGCTGCTCCAGGTTTTGGGTCCCTTGCCTCTGTGTACAAGAGGTTGTCCTCCCAGTAAACTCTATGTGAGTCACTGACATCCCCATTTTGCTGCTTGATAGCTTGCTGTCTGAGACCCTCTAATGTGGGACAGGATTGCTGTGCCACACTCAGCTCTTCTCTGACAGGCCCCCCTCCACCCAAAAGCTCAGCAGTGTCTGCTGCCAGCTCCTCTGGTGAAGGTTCTGCACAGTGAGGAAATTCTTCTTCCTCAGAAGTTGAATCATCTGTAGAGGGAGGGATAGTGGGTAGGGATTTACCCTTGCTACCCCTAGCTTTAGGGAACACTTGGTCCATTGTTCCAGGATCCAAGTCACCCTGTCCTTTTTGCTTTTTGGCCTGAGCCCTGGCTAAAGCAAAGATATGCCCAGGAATGCCCAGCCTTGCTGCATGAGCCTCCAACTCCACCTCTGCCGAAGCTGATGTCTCTAAATCATTTCCTAGTAGACAGTCTACAGGTGAATCTGAGGCAACCACAACTTTCTTTGGACCAGTAACCCCCCCCCAGTTGAGATTCACAACAGCCATGGGGTGGCTAAGAGTGTTGTTATGAGAGTCAGTCACTTGCTACTGATGACCAAGTAGGTGTTGTTCAGGGTGTACCAGTTTCTCTATCACCATGGTAACACTGGCACCTGTGTCCCTGTAGGCCTGAACCTCAACACCATTGATTAGGGGAAGTTGCTTGTACTTATCCATGTTAAGGGGACAAGCAACCAAGGTGGCCAAATCAATGGCACCTTCAGAGACTAACACAGCCTCTGTGGTCTCCCTAACAAGACCAACCCCAACTAAGTTACCAAAAGTGAGCCCAGCTACTCCCTTGGATTGGCTATTAGTAGGTTTGCTCCCACCACCACTGCTATTACTAGGGGCACTAGAGGTTGCAGTAGGGGTTGTGGTAGTGGGAGGCTTGGTGCTTTTCTTTGGACAACTGGCATCAGTTGTCCAATGGCCTTTTACTTTACATAAATAACACCAAGGCTTTTTTACTTGATTAGAAGAGGATTTGGACCCACCACCCCCACCAGAGTGTTTTTGTGGGCCTGATGAAGACTCATTTTTAGATTTGCCCCCACCCCTGTCAGAAGAGTGTTTAGGATGTGAAGAAGGATCTTAAGTTTTACCCTTATCCCCATGCTTATCCTGAGATTTTTCACCATCCTTCTTCTTGCCATCCTTGTCACCACCTGTATGAACTTTTCTGTTCACTCTTGTTCTGACCCATTTGTCTGCCTTCTTTCCCAATTCTTGGGGAGAGGTCAGATCTGAGTCCACTAGATATTGGTGTAACAAGTCAGACACACAGTTATTCAGAATATGCTCTCTCAGAATAAGATTATACAGGCTTTCATAGTCAGAAACTTTACTGCCATGTAACCACCCCTCCAAGGCCTTCACTGAACAGTCAACAAAGTCTGTCCAATCTTGTGAGGACTCTTTTCTGGTGTCTCTGAACTTAATCCTGTATTGTTCAGTGGTTATGCCAAATCCATCCAAGAGTGCATCCTTCAAAACTATTGGCATCACTTTCTCTAACAGTAAGGAGCCTATCCCTACCCTTTCCATTGAAACATAGCCATAGAATAGCAGCCCACTGCCTTTGAGGGACCCCCTGTACCATACACGCCCTCTCAAGTGCAGCATACCACTTGTTAATGTCATCCCCCTCCTTGTAAGGGGGAACTATCTTGTGCAGATTCCTGGAATCATGCTCTCTCACAGGATTACTATCAGGAATACTGCTGCTGCCACCATGGGGTCCAAACCCCAATCTCTTTCTCTCCTTCTCCAGGTCCAGGGATTCCCTGTCTAGAGCCAGCTGTTGCTGTTTAAGCTTCAGCCTGGTCTCTTCCACTCTCAACTTTTTGAGTTCCCTTTCTAACATGTTGTCTTCAGGGTGGGTGGGTTGGGAATGCTTGGACACAGAGGATATATTGGAACCAACAGAGGGAGATCTGTCCCTAACAGCTTGCACTCTAACAACCTGGCCTCCAGGAACAAAAACATCCCTACTATGATGGGAGCTTCTATTACTATCAGCGTTGCTAGGTGGTCTGCTAAGGGGCAGATTTGGAATAGAACCCTCCACACCTCCCTCAAGGGGTTCCTCTGAGTCAGAGTGTGAGCTATCTACCATCTTCTCAATTGAAGTGCCAGCTAGGGACTTATCATTCTCAATGAGCAAATTAAATAGAAATTCTCTTGAAGGATTCTTTCCTATCACTAAACCTCTATCAATGGAGAGACTCCTTAGGCTCTTAAAGTTTAGAATGTCATAAGTAGTATTGACCATTTTAAGAGAAGTTCCTACATCAGACATGATAGAAGCAGGTTTAGAGACCGTGAGAAGAGAGAAAAAGTTTCAGGAATTTTTAAAGAACAGGAAAAAAATATTTTTCAAACTTCTTGAAACTTTTAGAAAGTTTTAGGAGTACTTTTCAGCACTTAGCAGAAAGTGTAAGAGAAGAAAAGCAAACCTTTTTGGTTAGGTGTACATACACTGAACTTGTTTTTTATATTTTCCTCTTATGAAAAGTACAAAATGACAAAGTGGTAAGTAGTTACAAGTACTTATCCCACCGCTGCACAACCAATGTAGGAGGCTGGCCTGGCTTGTAGTGGGTACCAGAGGTACTTACACCTTGTGCCAGGTCCAGTTATCCCTTATTAGTGCAGAAGAGGTGTTTCTAGCAGCTTAGGCTGATAGAAGGTAGCTATGGAAGAGCAGCTTAGGCTGAACTAGGAGACATGTAAAACTCCTACTATACCACTGGTGTCATATGCACAATATCATAAGAAAACACAATACAGAGATATACTAAAAATAAAGGTGCTTTATTTTTATGACAATATGCCAAAAGTATCTCAGTGAGTACCCTCAGTATGAGGATGACAAATATACACAAGCTATATGTACACAATACCAAAATTATGCAGCAATAGCAAAAGGAAGTAATGCAAGCAGTGTAAAGTTAAAATAGATTCCAATAGGAGCACATAGGTATAGGGGCAACACAAACCATATACTCCAAAAGTGGAATGCGAACCACAAATGGACCCTAAACCTATGTGAGCTTGTAGAGGGTTGCTGGGACTGTAAGAAAACAGTGAGGGTTAGAAGAATAGCTCACTCCAGGACCCTGTAAGGTAGGTGTAAAGTGCACCTACAACCCCTAGAGAGCACAGAAGTCGTGATAGGGGGATTCTGCAAGGAAAACCAACACCAGCAATGCAACAACAGTGGATTTCCGGACCTGAGTACCTGTAGGAGAAGGGGACCAAGTCCAAGAGTCGCAACAGTGTCGGGAGTGGGCAGGAGCCCAGGAAATGCCAGCTGAGGGTGCAAGAAGCTGCCACCGGATGGAAGAAGCTTGGTGTTTTGCACGATTGAAGAGGACTAGGAACTTCCCCTTTGGAAGATGGATGTCCCACGTCGTGAAGAAGCTTGCAGAGGTGTTCCCACGCAGAAAGACCGCAAACAAGCCTTGCTAGCTGCAAGGGTCACAGTTAGGGTTTTTGGATGCTGCTGTGGCCCAGGAGGGACCAGGATGTCGCCACTTGGATGAGGAGACAGAGGGGGCACCCAGTAAGTCAGGGAGCCCTCACAGAAGCAGGCAGCACCCACAGAAGTACTGGATCAGGCACTTAGAAAAGGAGTGAACCAGAGTCCACCCGAAGTCAGAAAAGGGAGTCCCACGATGCCGGAGGACTACTCCGAAGGTTGTGCACTGCAGGTTAGAGTGTCGGGGACCCAGGCTTGGTTGTGCACGAAGGAAATCCTGGAAGAGTGCACAGGAGCCGGAGCAGCTGCAAATCACGCAGTACCCAGCAATGCAGACTAGCGTGTGGAGACAAGGACTTACCTCCACCAAACTTGGACTGAAGAGTCACTGGACTGTGGGAGTCACTTGGACAGAGTTGCTGAGTTCCAGGGACCACGCTTGTCGTGCTGAGAGGGGACCCAGAGGACCGGTGATGCAGTCTTTTGTTGCCTGCGGTTGCAGGGGGAAGATTCCGTCGACCCACGGGAGATTTCTTCAGAGCTCCTGGTGCAAGAAGGAGGCAGGCTACCACCAGAGCATGCACCACCAGGAAACAGGCGAGAAAGCCGGCAGGATGAAGCGATATAAGGTCGCAGTAGTTGTCTTTGCTACTTTGTTGCGGTTTTGCAGGCGTCCTGAGCAGTCAATCCTTTGGCAGAAGGAGAAGAGGGAGATGCAGAGGAACTCTGGTGAGCTCTTGCATTCGGTATCTGAAGAATTCCCCGAAGCAGAAACCCTAAATACCCAGAAAAGGAGGTTTGGCTACCTAGTAAGGAGGATAGGCTAGTAAGAAAGGTAAGAGCCTATCAGAAGGAGTCTCTGACGTCACCTGCTGGCACTGGCCACTCAGAGTAGTCCAGTGTGCCAACAACACCTCTGTTTCCAAGATGGCAGAGGTCTGGGGCACACTGGAGGAGCTCTGGGCACCTCCCCTGGGAGGTGCAGGTCAGGGGAGTGGTCACTCCCCTTTCCTTTGTCCAGTTTCGCGCCAGAGCAGGGCTGGGGGATCCCTAAACCGGTGTAGACTGGCTTATGCAGAGATGGGCAGCATCTGTAGCCATCAAAGCATTTCCAGAGGCTGGGGGAGGCTACTCCTCCACAGCCATCACACCTATTTCCAAAGGGAGAGGGTGTCACACCCTCTCTCAGAGGAAATCCTTTGGGCTGCCTGGACCCCAGGAGGGCAGAAACCTGTCTGAGGGGTTGGCAGCAGCTGCAGTGGAAACCCCGGAAAGGCAGTTTGGCAGTACAAGGGTTCTGTGCTAGAGACCCGGGGGATCATGGAATTGTCTCCCCAATGCCAGAATGGCATTGGGGTGACAATTCCATGATCTTAGACATGTTACATGGCCATGTTCGGAGTTACCATTGTGATGCCATACATAGGTAGTGACCTATGTATAGTGCACGCGTGTAATGGTGTCCCCGCACTCACAAAGTCTGGGGAATTTGCCCTGAACAATGTGGGGGCACCTTGGGTAGTGCCAGGGTGCCCACACACTAAGTAACTTTGCACCCAACCTTCACCAGGTGAAGGTTAGACATATAGGTGACTTATAGGTTACTTAAGTGCAGTGGTAAATGGCTGTGAAATAACGTGGACGTTATTTCACTCAGGCTGCACTGGCAGGCCTGTGTAAGAATTGTCAGATCTCCCTATGGGTGGCAAAAGAAATGCTGCAGCCCATAGGGATCTCCTGGAACCCCAATACCCTGGGTACCTGAGTACCATATACTAGGGAAGTATAAGGGTGTTCCAGTATGCCAATGTGAATTGGTGAAATTGGTCACTAGCCTGTTAGTGACAATTTGGAAAGCAGAGAGAGCATAACCACTGAGGCTCTGGTTAGCAGAGCCTCAGTGAGACAGTTAGTCATCACACAGGGAACACATACAGGGCACATACTTATGAGCACTGGGGCCCTGTCTGGCAAGGTCCCAGTGACACATAGACTAAAACAACATATATACAGTGAAATATGGGGGTAACATGCCAGGCAAGATGGTACTTTCCTACAACTACCACCTGCTTAGGGCCAGTAACTCCACCCCAACTAAGCTGAACTATAGCTAAGGGAAGAAAGTTAGTGGAGTTATGGACATCAATAATCTTGTACTGTTGTCCAATGATGTGTTGTTCAGGAGGCACTAGGTTTTCAGTCACCAAAGTGATACTGGCACCTGTGTCCCTGTAGGCCTGGGCCTCAACACTATTTATTGAAACTGTCTGCCTGTACGTATCCATTGTAAGGGGACAAGCAGCCAGTGTGGCAAGGCCAATGGCACTAGGTGTGACAGAAACTGTCTTGGGACTGACTACCCCACTTTCTATGATGGACTCATAAGTGAACCCAACTACACCCTTACTTTGACTGTTGCCAGCAGTCCCACCACTATTACCACTACTGCTAGGGGCACTAGAGTTTGATGTATTAGTGGTGGTTGGCTCAGGGGGTTTACCTGGACAGAACTTTTCCCCTTGCCAATGGCCTTTATTTTTACACACATAGCACCATGGCTTTTTAATGTGTGTATGTTGTGAAGAAGAGGAAGGATTTGATTTATCCCCACCACCTGAAGAGTGTTTAGGATGTGAAGAAGGATCTTAGGTTTTACCCTTATCCCCATGCTTATCCTGAGATTTTTCACCATCTTTCTTCTTGCCATCCTTGTCACCCCCTCTATGAACTTTTCTGTTCACTCTTGTTCTGACCCATTTGTCTGCCTTCTTTCCCAATTCTTGGGGAGAGGTCAGATCTAAGTCCACTAGATATTGGTGTAACAAGTCAGTCATACAGTTATTCATAATATGCTCTCTCAGAATAAGATTATACAGGCTTTCATAGTCAGATACTTTACTGCCATGTAACCGCCCCTCCATGGCCTTCACTGAACAGTCTACAAAGTCTGTCCAGTCTTGTGAGGACTCTTTTCTGGTGTCTCTGAACTTAATCCTGTACTGTTCAGTGGTTAAGCCAAATCCATCCAAGAGTGCATCCTTCAAAACTGCAAAATTGTTAGCATCACTTTCTCTAACAGTAAGGAGCCTATCCCTACCCTTTCCAGTGACAGATAGCCATAATATAGCAGCCCACTGCCTTTGAGGGACCCCCTGTACCATACAGGCCCTCTCAAGTGCAGCAAACCACTTGTTGATGTCATCCCCTTCCTTGTAAGGGGGGACTATCTTGTGCAGATTCCTGGAATCATGCTCTCTAACAGGATTACTATCAGGAATACTGCTATTGCTGCCACCATGGGGTCCAAACCCCAATCTCTGTCTCTCCTTCTCCAGGTCTAGGGATTCCCTATCTAAGACCAGCTGTTGCTGTTTAAGCTTCAGTCTGGTCTCTTCCACTCTTAACTTTTTGAGTTCCCTTTCTAACATGTTGTCTTCAGGGTGGGTGGGTTGGGAATGATTGGACACAGAAGATAAATTGGCAACAACAGAGGGAGATCTGTCCCTAACTGACTGAACCCTAATAACCTGGCCTCCAGGAATAAAGATACCCCTACTATGATGGGAATCTCCATTACTACCGGCATTACTAGGTGGCCTGCTAAGGGGCAGATTTGGAACAGAACCCTCCTCACCTCCCTCAAGGAGATCCCCTGAGTCAGAATGGGAGCCTTCTATTAACCTCTCATTTGAAGTGCCTGCTTGGGACTCATCATTCACAATAAGCATGTTGTATAGAAACTCTTTTGTAGGGTTCTTTCCTATCACTAAACCTCTATATAAGCAGAGACTCCTTAGGCTCTTGTAATTCAAATTGTCATAAGTAGTGTTGACCATTTTAAGAGTAGAGTCTCCCACAGACATGATAGGAAAACGTTTAGAGACAGTGAGAAGGAAGAAAAAGTTTCAGAACTTTTTAAAGAACAGAGAAAAAAACTTTTTCTAACTTTTAGAAGTTTAGAGGAACTTTTCAGAACTTTGTAAAACGTTTGAGAGAAGAAAACCAAAACTTTTTGGTTAGGTGTACATACACTGAACTTGTTTTGTATATTATTCATTTATGAAAAGTACACAATGACAAAGTGGTAAGTAGTTACAAGTACTTATCCCACCGCTGCACAACCAATGTAGGAGGCTGGCCTGGCTTGTAGTGGGGACCAGAGGTACTTACACCTTGTGGCAGGTCTAGTTATCCCTTATTAGTGTAGAAGAGGTGTTTCTAGCAGCTTAGGCTGATAGAAGGTAGCTATGGCAAAGCAGCTTAGGCTGAACTAGGAGACATGTAAAGCTCCTACTATACCACTGGTGTCATATGCACAATATCATAAGAAAACACAATACATAGATATACTAAAAATAAAGGTACTTTATTTTTATGACAATGGGGGTCATTACAACCCTGGCGGACGGTGTTAATGCGGCGGTAATACCGCAAAGAGGCCGGCGGACAAAAAAAGGGAATTATGACAGTGGCGGAAACCGCCAACATAGACAGCCACTTTAACACTCCGACCGCCACAGCGGTACAGACAAGCAGCGCAGTGGTCACCGCCAACAGACAGGCGGGAGACAATGTACCGCCCACAGTATCACAACCCGCCAATCCGCCACCTTTTCCGGGGCAGATTCACCGTGGATAAAAACACGGCGGAAACAGCTTTTGCAATGGGAAAACGCTCACCTTAACACACTCCCCGAGAAAGGAGGGCACCATGGAGCCCGAACTACAAATACTCCCTGTGCTTGTCTTCCTGCTCCTCTACGACCACCAGCAACGTAGGCGCCGAAGACAACGGTGAGTACTGCACCTACGACATAGGGGAGGGGGGAGGCAAAAGTCAGGGGGACACACATGCAACACCCCCACCCCCAACCCGACTCTCACCCACTACAACACACAGACCAATGCATTTCCAAACAGCACAGTAACAACCCACAACTCCCCCGGAAGAATGCAAAGACAAAAGGAAATCAGTTCAACCATTGTAATGTATCAAAATACAGTAAGCACATATATACATAAATATATACACATTCCAAATATATACATCACGATTAGTAGTGCAGGTATGCACATTTCAATGTCCGTGGACCACTGGGCCCAAAATGCATGGGCGAGGCCCACACTAGATACCTGTCCACAAACGGAAAGAACACTACAGGGGCATCAGAAAGAATTACAACAGGCACCTCAGGGGGAAAGGAAGGGGGGGGGCACCTCAGCCGGATTACAGCACCACGCCAGATCCACGACGGGGCTCCATGCCCATTGATGTATCCTGGGGAGTGCAAAGCCACAGTCTCTCAAGTCTCTACAGTGGGTGGGTTGCCCACTGTACCATCCTGGGGAGTGCAAAGCCACAGTCTCTCAAGTCTCTACAGTGGGTGGTTTGCCCACTGTACCATCCTGGGGAGTGCAAAGCCACAGTCTCTCAAGTCTCTGCAGTGGGTGGGTTGCCCACTGTACCATCCTGGGGAGTATAAAGCCACAGTCTCTCAAGTGGATGCAGGTCTCCCCTGGTTCTGGAGGGGGACTGGTGCCCACAGTGCTTCATCCTGTGAAGGACAGATATAGTGGATGCAGGTCTCCACTGGTTCTGGAGGGGGACTGGTACCCAGAGAGCTTCATCCTGTGAAGGACAGACAGAGTGGATGCAGGTCTCCACTGGTTCTGGAGGGGGAATGGTGCCCAGAGTGCATCACGCTCCCCGTGACGGTCCCAGTTCCGTCCCTGTCCCAGCTGCACATGGGCTAACGATGCTTGATTTGGCGGTCTTTGCCATGTTCAGCGGTGCTTTGCCCTGTTCAGCGGTCTTCACCATGGCGGTCTTTGCCCTGTTCAGCGGTGCTTGCCTTTGCTGTCTCTGACCTGTTCAGCGGTGCTTTGCCATGGCGGTCTTTGCCCTGTTCAGCAGTGCTTTGCCATGGCGGTCTTTGCCCTGTTCAGCGGTCTTCACCATGGCAGTCTTTGCCCTGTTCAGCGGTGCTTGCCTTTGCTGTCTCTGACCTGTTCAGCGGTCTTCACCATGGCAGTCTTTGCCCTGTTCAGCGGTGCTTTGCCCTGTTCAGCGGTCTTCACCATGGCGGTCTTTGCCCTGTTCAGCAGTGCTTTGCCCTGTTCAGCGGTCTTCACCATGGCGGTCTTTGCCCTGTTCAGCGGTGCTTGCCTTTGCTGTCTCTGACCTGTTCAGCGGTGCTTTGCCATGGCGGTCTTTGCCCTGTTCAGCGGTGCTTGCCTTTGCTGTCTCTGACCTGTTCAGCGGTGCTTGCCTTTGCTGTCTCTGACCTGTGCATTGGTGTGGCATTACGGTCCCTCAGTGCCCAGCGGGGCTGTGGCTGCCGGGGCCCTCCAGGTCACTGACGCTGGCGGTGGTCTCCGGACCAGTGCCGATACTGCTGCCCTCCAGCGCACTGACTCTGGCGGTGGTCTCCGGACCAGTGACGATACTGCTATCCTCCAGGGCACTGACTCTGGCGGTGGTCTCCGGACCAGTGACGATACTGCTGCCCTCCAGGGCTCTGACTCTGGCGGTGGTCTCCGGACCAGTGACGATACTGCTGCCCTCCAGGGCACTGACTCTGGCGGTGGTCTCCGGACCAGTGACGATACTGCTGCCCTCCAGGGCACTGGCTCTGGCGGTGGTCTCCTGACCAGTGACGATACTGCTGCCCTCCAGGGCACTGACTCTGGCGGTGGTCTCCTCACCAATGACGATACTGCTGCCCTCCAGGGCACTGACTCTGGCAGTGGTCTCCTCACCAGTGACGACAGTGCTGGCGGTGGCGTCCCAGCCGGAGGGGAGGATGGCGGCCTTCTCCGCTGTGCTGCTCTTACCAGACTTTGGAGACTTCTTCTGCCCCTTCACCACCTTGGGAGGAGTCACAGCTGACTGGGCACTCCCCCCGGGACCCTTGTGAGCTGTTTTGCCGGCAGGAGTCTTCACCCTCTCCCGTCGGCCACTTTCCAACTTAAGGTGCTTTACAGGGGGTGGACTGGCAGTGCTTTGGCTCCGTGTCACACTGGCTGCCCTGGTGGCCGGTGCACTCCACACACCTTTAACACGCACCACTGGTACCGGACTTTTTTTGGCTGAGGTGCTACTACGGGACCTATGAATTGGAGGGGTGGGGGTGGTGGCAAAGAGGTCAACGTTGCTGAGGAAGAGTTTCTGACGAACACTGGGATGGGTAGCTGGAGGGGGTCTGGGAGTGGAGGAAGAGGAGGTGGTTGAAGGAGGTGTAACTTTAGGTTATTTGGGTGCAGGTGCAGGTACTGGAGGCTGTCGTGAGGTGGATGGATGTTGGGTGTGTGGGTGACCGCGTTTGTGTACTTTGGGAGGGGGCGTCACAGACACACTGGGAGTGGACACAGGGGACGTGTAAATGGTAGTGGGGGTGGTGAGTGCAGGTGAGCGGGGTGTGGTGCTGGGTGTTCTGGTGCGAGTCCTAGTGCCTGTAGATGTAGTGCATGCAGGTGAGAGTGTAGACGACACTGGGAGGGAGGAGGGAGACGACAAGACGGGGGACACAGTGGAGGCAGTGGATGTTGCTGTGTTTGTATGTGGGTGATGCTTGTGTGTGCCTGTGGGTTGTGTGGTGCTTATGTTTGCCTGAGCTACTTTTGTGTGTTGAGGTGTGTGCATGCTTGTCTGATGGTGTGCTTGGGATAGTCTGGGGTACAGGGGACTGGGTCTGGGTGGAGGAAGTTGGAGGGGGAGGCTAGACACAGGGACAATGGCTGCCATCAGTGCTGAGGCCAGAGATTGCAGGGTTTGATGAAGGGCAGCCTGACCAGAATGAATGCCCTCCAGGAATGCATTACCGAGTTGCAACTCCTTTTCTGCACCCTGGATGGCATTCACAATGGTAGACTGCCCAACAGTGAGTGACCTGAGGAGGTCAATAGCCTCCTCACTGAAGGCAGCAGGGGTGACTGGGGCAGGGGCTGAGGTGCCTGGGGCGAAGGTGATGCCCACCCTGCTGGGTGAGCGGGCACGGAGCGAAGGCTGGTAGGGGAGGTGGCGGCTGTACCTGTAGAAGTGGGGGGCACAGATGGTGCCGCCACCACAAGGGAGCTCCCATCGGCGGACGAGTCCGTGTCGCTGTTTGGTGATCCGGTGAACGACGTGAAGCTCCCCTCGCCCTCCGTCCCACTGGTGTATTCAGAGTCTGTGGTGTGGCCCTCCATGGCCATGTGGGATGCAGCTCCCTCGTGCTCCGGTGCCACTGTTCCTCTGCCTGATGATGCTGATGCACAAAAGAACAGGGAGAGCACAAAAAGGGGTGGGGGGACGACAGAAGAAAGACAGGTTGAGTGCATGGCTTACCGCTACCATTGGCGGACAATACAGACACAGCAGCCCCCTGCACTACGCTGTGCTCTTGGCCTCTACAGATGTAATTCCTGGGATATGGCCTACATGGCTTTGGTGGACATCTGCACACATAGATGACACAGAGGCATGTATACCTGTACTTGGCACTCTACAGAGGTGGGGTGGAGTGCCACATGGCCTGCATTCCGGAGGGGCCTAGCCTATGTAACTCGCCCTGGCCTAGGGAAACCCACAGCCCTCCTCCCCCACCCAGACCCCTCCACTGCACGCAAAGTCCGCAGAATGAGAGTGTGCTCACCCCCTTGTGTCTGCTGTGATGCCCTCAAACGCCCATCCATCAGGGGGGGTCATGGTGCGTCGGGCACCCCTCCCACGTTGGGAGGCCATCCCCAGCTGAGCCTCCGCTGTCTTCTTGTTCCAGCGGCGAATGTCCTCCCATCTTTTATGGCAGGGGGTGCCCCGTCTCTGGTGGACCCCCAGGGTCCGGACGTCCTTGGCGATGGCACGCCAAATGTCCTTCTTCTAGTGGGCGCTGACCTACATGACATGTACAGGGGAAGAAGAGAAGTCATTACCAACTGCACCGTTGAAGTGAGTGGCCCACATCCCTACCCTTGCCATGTGGCACATGCATTCACAGTCCTTCATGCTCGCAGAACTCTGCCCCCTTCCTTCTTACAACCAGCCCTCTCCACACAGGCATAGCCCATACAACTTGCACCCTATGTACTCACCTGTTGGTCTGGAGGACCGTAGAGTAGCGTGTACTGGGGGAGGACCCCGTCGACTAGCTTCTCCAACTCCTGAGCAGTGAAGGCAAGGGCCCTTTCCCCAGACGCAGCAGCCATTGTCTCTTCCAGACCGAGGTCACAGCAGCACTTGCAGTGTAGGTCCTCTCCTGTCGAAGATCAGGTATCGAGTGATTGAACAGCTAGAAAATGGCGGTCACGTCCGCGGCGGTGCATATCATCACCACTGGCGCACTTCATCATTGGCTCCTGGGACCCATAGGGTCCAATGTTAAACAATGCAGTATTGCGCCTCGGTCTACGACCGCCTACCGCGACGGTGTACAACGCCAGCGCATATATCTCACATCCCATTGTCCCACTTTAGAGGTCAGGCAGCCGCCATTTCAGGGGCCTACATGGCTTCATTTACTACTGCGTCACACATACCTAGGCCTACACTCAACACACATACATGAAGAGTTTTGTAATTGGTGTCGTGTTCTGTGTAGATGTGGGTACATACCTGGAAATTTGTTGACTCTGTGATCACTGTTGTCCTTTTTAGGCACCGTCAGCTGGGACATTTGAGGAGATGGCGGAATCCTCCGGTGTACCGACCGCTGGTAGACCTGTTAACAATGGAGGAGCGACATTTGATCATCACCTACAGGTTTGACCGTGCCACAATCCAGGAACTGGGTACCCAGTTGGAGCCAGAACTGATCTCACCAATCTGCCATCCCACAGGAATACCCCCTGAAGTGCAGGTGCTATCAGTGCTCCATTTCCTTGCAAGTGGATCGTTTCAAACAACTGTGGCCATGGCATCAGGGATGTCCCAGCCTATGTTTTCCAACGTGTTGTCCAGAGTGTTGACTGCCCTGCTGAAACATGTAAGGAGCTACATCGTTTTCCCTCAGTTGGAGGATTTGGCTACAGTGCGAGGTGACTTCTATGCCCTGGGACATATCCCCAACATCATAGGTGCTATTGATGGCACCCATGTAGCTCTGGTCCCCCCCGCAGGAGTGAACAGGCGTACAGGAACCGGAAGAGTTATCATTCGATGAATGTACAGATGGTATGTTTGGCAGACCAGTACATCTCCCAGGTAAATGCAATGTTCCCTGGCTCAGTACATGACGCCTACATCCTGCGGAATAGCAGCATCCCGTATGTGCTGGGTCAACTCCAGAGGTACCGGATGTCCTGGCTACCCCAACCTGTCCTGGCTATTGACCCCAGTGAGGAATCCCAGGACCAGGGCAGAGGAACGCTACAATGAGGCCCATGGGCGGACTAGGAGGGTGATCGAACGCACCTTCGGCCTCCTGAAGACCAGGTTCAGGTGCCTCCATATGACAGGTGGTTCCCTATTCTACTCACCAAGGAAGGTGTGTCAGATCATCATCGCCTGCTCGATGCTTCACAATCTTTGCTTTGCGAAGCCAGGAGCCTTTTCTGCAGGAGGATGATCCAGATGACGGTGTTGTGGCAGCTGTGGAGCCTGTGGACAGTGATGAGGAGGAAGCTGAGGAAGAAGACATAGACAACAGGGAGTCAGTCATACAGCAATATTTCTAGTGACACACAGGTGAGATCATTTTTTTTACTATTATATTCACTTTCACACTTCTTCCTCTATCCTGTCTGTCAATTAGTAGCTGTATTTGGTAACTGAGTTGTACATTTCCATTACGGTTTCACAGGGGTGGTTACCAACGTGTGTCATCTGCTTGCATCCTTCATGGACTTGTGATGTGTGACATAGGTATGTTGGCATTACACTTGAAAACACATTTTGTCACTGTCATTGCTAATACACATTTTCAAAATCACAGACTGACTCCAGATTGTTTTGTGGTTCAAGGGTGTTTATTGAAGTGCTAATTATTGGAGGGGGTGGCAAAATGGTGATGGGTGATGGTGGAGGAATGTCCATGGCAGAGTCCAGTCTATTAGTCACACAGGTGCACTGCCCATATGGGCATAGGAAGTGGAGCTGGGGCCGTTCCAATATGGACAGGGTAACAAAGTGAGACAGTGGGAGGACATTCAGGGTGGTCTCATTTCCTGGCGGGGGTCTTGCCATCTTGCTCTGTCCTGTTCCTGGATCTCAGGGACCGCTTGCGGGGTGGTTCTCCGTCTGCAAGGGGTGGGGTGCTGGTGTGGTGGTCCTGTGGCGGGGCGTCCTGTCCACTAGCGCCGGCGGAGGTGGTGGGCAGTTCACCGTCCAGGCTAGTGTCAGGGGCCCCTTGGAGTGCCATGGTGTCCCTCATGGTCATTTGTATGTCCTTCAGCACCCCTACAATGGTGCCCAGGGCAGAGCTGATGGTTCTGAGCTCCTCCCTGAACCCCAAATACTGTTCGTCCTGCAGGCGCTGGGTCTCCTGAAACTTGGCCAGGACCGTAGCCATCGTCTCCTGGGAGTGGTGGTATGCTCCCATGATGGAGGAGAGGGCCTCGTGGAGGGTGGGTTCCCTTGGCCTGTCCGCACCCTGTCGCACAGCAGCCCTCCCAGTTCCCCTGTGTTCCTGGGCCTCCGTCCCCTGGACCGTGTGCCCACTACCACTGCCCCCAGGTCCCTGTTGTTGTTGGGGTGGTGGGTTACCCTGGTTTCCCTGTAGTGGTGGACACACCGCTAATTGACGTGTCCTGGGTACAGAGGTATGGGCCCACTGGGTGGGTGCTGTGCTGGTGTTACCAGAGGGTGGAAGGTCAGTGTTGGGCTGTGCCTGTGCAAGGGGAACCGACTGTCCCGAGGCCCACGATGTTCCGGGCTGGTCATCTGGATCCAGTTGGCCAGAGCTGCTGTTGTCACTGTGGGCCTCTTCTGTGGGGGGATTGGAGATGTCTGGACCCTCCTGTGTGGTGACGTTCCGTAGTGGTCCTGCAGGGGTATAAGAGCATGATTATTGCATGTGTGTGTGTCATGGTGTGCAATGGGTGGGTGTTTGTGTACCCCAGTGCAAGCATTCATGTGTGGGGGCTTGTGTGATGATGGTTGGGGGGTGTTATGGGTATGTGCAGTGAGCATGCTTTAGTGAGGGGTGACCATGCTTAGTTGTTGCATGCAGGGCTTGGTGTTGGGATGTGTGGTTTGTGTTACTGGTACATTAGTGAGGAGTTGGAGTGATAGGGGAGGGGGTGAGGGGGGGGGTGAAAGCATGCAGGTAGGGTGAGGGATATGACAGTTAAGATTTGACTTACCAGTGTCCATTCCTCCACCGACTCCTCCGAGGCCCTCTGGATGCATGATGGTCAAGACTTGCCATGTTGTTAGTTGTGGGGGAGGAGGTGGGGGTCCGCCGCCAGTCCGCTGAATCGTGAAGTTGTGCCTGGAGACCACTGAATGCACCTTCCCCCGTAGGTCGTTCCATCTCTTCCTCATGTCCTCCCGATTTCTTGGATGCTGTCCCACAGCGTTGACCCTGTCCACGATTCTGCGCCATAGCTCCATCTTCCTGGCTATGGAGGTGTGCTGCACCTGTGAGCCAAATAGCTGTGGCTCTACCCGGATTATTTCCTCCACCATAACCCTGAGCTCCTCCTCGGAAAACCTGGGGTGTCTTTGGCGAGACATGGGGTGGTGAGGCTGATGTGTGGGGTGGTGTATGTGTTGATGAGTGTGGTGATGTGTATTGGTGTGTGGTGTTTTGTACATGGAAATGTTGTATGGGTGATAGTGTTGTGTGCCTCTGTGTGGTGGGGTTCTCTATTGCTGTGCTCTTTGTCTGTCGCCTTCGTCTCTGATTTTTGGTCGTAGGGGTATGTGGGTGTGTGTTTTTTATTGTGTTGGGTGTGTGGGAGTGGTGTTTGTATGTGTCTCAGGTGTGTGTATTTGTAATTGTCCATTGTGGTGGTGTTTTGGAGATGTGTGTGTATTTTGAGCGCAGCGGTGTGTACTGCCAATGGAATACCGCAGTTGAAAGACCGCTGCGTGGATTCGTGGGTCGTGATAGCATGGGCGTGTTTCTGTTGGCGTGACGGTGGAGGTTTTGTTTTCACCAGTTTAACAATGACCTTTGGTGTGACGGACTTGTGTGGGTGTCTGAATTTCGGCGGTTTACGGAATGTGTGTCATAATAGCTGTGGCGGAATTCCGCGGCCGCGGCGGTGTATTGGCGGTCCTCTGCACGGCGGTAAGCGCCTTTTACTGCCAATGTTGTAATGACCCCCAATATGCCAAAAGTATCTCAGTGAGTACCCTCAGTATGAGGATGCGAAATATACACAAGATATATGTACACAATACCAAAATTATGCAGCTAATAGCAAAAGGAAGTAATGCAAGCAATGTAAAGTTACAGTAGATTGAAATAGGAGCACATAGGTATAGGGGCAACACAAACCATATACTCCAAAATTGGAATGCAACCACACGTGGACCCCAAACCTATGTGAGCTTGTAGAGGGTTGCTGGGACTATAAGAAAACAGTGAAGGTTAGAAAAATAGCCCACCCCAAGACCCTGAGGTGTAAAGTGCACCAAAACCCCCCAGAGAACACAGAAGTTGTGATAGGGGGTTTCTGCAAGGAAGACCAACACCAGCAAAGCAACAACAGTGGATTTCCGGACCTGTGTACCGGTGAAACAAGGGGACCAAGTCCAAGAGTCGCGACAATGTCGAGATTGGGCAGATGCCCAGGAAATGCCAGCTGAGGGTGCAAAGAAGCTGCCACCGGATGGTAGAAGCTGTGGATTCTGCAAGAACGAAGAGGGCTAGAAACTTCCCCTTTGGAGGATGGATGTCCCACGTCGTGAAGAAGCTTGCAGAGGTGTTCCCACGCAGAAAGACCGCAAACAAGCCTTGCTAGCTGCAAGGGTCGCGGTTAGGGTTTTTGGATGCTGCTGTGGCCCTGGAGGGACCAGGATGTCGCCACTTGGATGAGGAGACAGAGGGGGCACCCAGCAAGTCAGGGAGCCCTCACAGAATCAGGCAGCACGCGCAGAAGTACCGGAACAGGCACTTGGAAGAGGAGTGAACCGGAGCTCACCCGAAGTCACAAAAGGAGATCCCATGATGCCGGAGGACAACTCAGGACGTTGTGCACTACAGGTTAGAGTGTCGGGGACCCAGGCTTGGCTGTTGTAGGAAAGTACCATCTTGCCTGGCATGTTACCCCCATTTTTCACTGTATATATGTTGTTTTAGTTGTATGTGTCACTGGGACCCTGGTAACCCAGGGCCCCAGTGCTCATAAGTGTGCCTGAATGTGTTACCTGTGTAGTGACTAACTGTCTCACTGAGGCTCTGCTAATCAGAACCTCAGTGGTTATGCTCTCTCATTTCTTTCCAAATTGTCACTAACAGGCTAGTGACCATTTTTACCAATTTACATTGGCTTACTGGAACACCCTTATAATTCCCTAGTATATGGTACTGAGGTACCCAGGGTATTGGGGTTCCAGGAGATCCCTATGGGCTGCAGCATTTCTTTTGCCACCCATAGGGAGCTCTGACAATTCTTACACAGGCCTGCCACTGCAGCCTGAGTGAAATAACGTCCACGTTATTTCACAGCCATTTTACACTGCACTTAAGTAACTTATAAGTCACCTATATGTCTAACCTTTACCTGGTAAAGGATAGGTGCAAAGTTACTTAGTGTGAGGGCACCCTGGCACTAGCCAAGGTGCCCCCACATTGTTCAGAGCCAATTCCTGGCACGGTCCCAGTGACACATACAACTAAAACAACATGTATACAGTGAAATATGGGGGCAACACGCCAGGCAAGATGGTACTTTCCTACAGTGGTGCAATCTGTTCTCCACCTACCAGGTGTCCCAGATAAACCACTTTTCCCTGCCCTATCTGGCACTTTTAAGCCTTGATAGTGAGGCCTGCCTTTTGCAGGGCCTCCAGACCAGGTGATCATCCCAGGTGGAGCTAAAGACAGCTATATCGTCCAGATATGCTGCACTAAAATACTCCAACCCCTGCAGGACTGTATTCACCAACCTCTGAAAAGTGGCAGGTGCATTTTTCAAACCAAAGGGCATTACTGTGAATTGGTTGTGCCCTCCAATGGTCGAAAATGCAGTTTTTGCTTTAGCATCCTCTGATAAATTGATCTGCCAATACTCTGCAGTCAAATCAAAGGTGCTTATATACTTGGAAGATGCCAGTGTATCTATGAGCTCATGTGCCCTGGGTATAGGGTGAGCATCAGTTTTTGTTACCTGATTGAGACCTCTGTAATCTACACAAAACCTCATCTCTCTTTTCCCATCGTTTGAGTGAGACTTTGGTACAAGCACCACAGGAGAGGCCCATGGGCTTTCAGAATGTTCAACCACTCCTAGTTCAAGCATTTTCTGAACCTCTTGTTTTATGCAGTCTCTGACATGGTCAGGCTGCATATAGATCTTACTTTTGACAGGCATGGTGTCTCCAGTATCTATAGTGTGCTCACACCAAGAAGTGGTGCCTGGCACAGTAGAAAAGAATTCTGAAAATTGACCTAGGAGATTTATGCAGTTGTCTTTTTGCTCAGCAGTAAGACAGTCTGCCAAAATTACACCTTCCACTAGAGCATCTTGTTCTGTGGAAGAGAAGAGATCATGGAGAGGGTCACTCTCTTCTTCCTGTCCTTCATCTGTTGCCATGAGCAGGGTGAGATCATCCCTGTCATAGTAGGGTTTTCGGGGATTGACATGGAGCACCCTAAGGGGACTCCTGGCAGTGCCCAGGTAAACCAAGTAGGTGACCTCTCCCTTCTTTTCAACAATGATGTGGGGTCCACTCCATTTGTCTTGGAGTGCTCTTGGGGCCACAGGCTCCAATACCCACACCTTCTGTCCTGGTTGGTACTGAATCAGAACAGCCTTCTGGTCATGCCATTGCTTTTGGAGCTCTTGGCTGGCCTGAAGGTTTTTACTGGCCTTTTTCATGTACTCAGCCATTCTGGATCTTAAGCCAAGTACATAGTCCACTATGTCTTGCTTGGGAGCTTTTAAAGGTTGTTCCCAACCCTCCTTCACAAGTGATACGGGACCTCTTACAGGGTGTCCAAATAGGAGTTCAAAGGGGCTGAAGCCCACTCCTTTTTGGGGTACCTCCCTGTAAGCAAAAAGGAGGCAAGGTAACAGGACATCCCATCTCCTCCTGAGTTTTTCAGGGAGTCGCATTTTCATTCATTTGAGAGTTTTATTAAACCTCTCTACCAGTCCATTTGTTTGTGGATGATAAGGTGTGGTGAATTTGTATGTTACACCACATTCCTTCCACATGGCCTTCCAGTATGCAGACATAAAGTTGCTACCCCTGTCTGATACAACCTCTTTTGGGAACCCCACCCTGGAAAAGATTCCCAGGAGGGCTTTTGCCACTGCAGGAGCTGTAGTGGTCCTTAAAGGAATTGCTTCAGGATATCTTGTGGCATGGTCCACTACCACCAAGATAAACCTATTGCCTGAAGCAGTAGGAGGGTCAAGGGGGCCAACTATGTCAACCCCTACCCTTTCAAAGGGAACCCCAACCACAGGCAGTGGAATAAGGGGAGCCTTTGGGGTGCCACCAGTCTTGCCACTGGCTTGGCAGGTCACGCAGGACTTACAAAAATCCTTTGTGTCCTCTGACATCCTAGGCCAGTGAAACAGGGGGACAAGCCTTTCCCATGTTTTAACCTGACCCAAATGTCCAGCCAAGGGAATGTCGTGTGCCAGAGTTAGGAGGAACTCTCTGTACTGCAGGGGAATGACCAATCTCCTGGCTGCTCCAGGTTTTGGGTCCCTTGCCTCTGTGTACAAGAGGTTGTCCTCCCAGTAAACTCTATGTGAGTCACTGACATCCCCATTTTGCTGTTTGACAGCTTGCTGTCTTAGACCCTCTAATGTGGGACAGGTTTGCTGTGCCACACTCAGCTCCTCTCTGGCAGGCCCCCTCCACCCAAAAGCTCAGCAGTGTCTGCTGCCAGCTCCTCTGGTGAAGGTTCTGCACGGGGGAATTCTTCTTCCTCAGAAGTAGAATCATCTGTAGAGGGAGGGATAGTGGGTAGGGATTTACCCTTACCAACCCTAGCTTTAGGGAGCACTTGGGCCATTGTTCCAGGATCCAAGTCACCCTGTCCTTTTTGCTTTTTGGCCTGAGCCCTGGTTAAAGCAAAAATATGCCCAGGAATGCCCAGCATTGCTGCATGAGCCTCCAACTACACTTCTGCCCAAGCTGATGTCTCTAAATCGTTCCCTAGTAGACAGTCTACAGGTAAATCTGAGGCAACCAAAATTTTCCTTGGACCAGTAACCCCCCCCCCCCAGTTGAGATTCACAACAGCCATGGGGTGGCTAAGAGTGTTGTTATGAGCGTCTGTCACTTGGTACTGGTGACCAAGTAGGTGTTCTTCAGGGTGTACCAGTTTGTCTATTACCATGGTAACACTGGCACCTGTGCCCCTGTAGGCCTGAACCTCAACACCATTGAATAGGGGAAGTTGCTTGTACTTATCCATATTGAGGCGACAAGCAACCAAGGTGGCCAAATCAATGGCGCCTTCAGAGACTAGCACAGCCTCTGTGGTCTCCCTAACAAGACCAACCCCAACTAAATTACCAAAAGTGAGCCCAGCTACTCCCTTGGATTGGCTATTAGTAGGTTTGCTCCCACCACCACTGCTATTACTAGGGGCACTAGAGGTTGCAGTAGGGGTTGTGGTAGTGGGAGGCTTGGTGCTTTTCTTTGGACAACTGGCATCAGTTGTCCAATGGCCTTTTACTTTACATAAATAGCACCGTTTCTTTACTTGATTAGAAGAGGATTTGGACCCACCACCCCCACCAGTGTTTTTGTGGGCCTGATGAAGACTCATTTTTAGATTTGTCCCCACCCTTGTCTGAAGACTTACCATCCTTCTTTTTGCCATCCTTGTCACCCCCTGTATGAACTTTTCTGTTCACTCTTGTTCTGACCCATTTGTCTGCCTTCTTTCCCAATTCTTGGGGAGAGGTCAGATCTGAGTCCACTAGATATTGGTGTAACAAATCAGACACACAGTTATTCAGAATATGCTCTCTCGAGATTAGATTGTACAGGCTTTCATAGTCAGAAACTTTCCTGACATGTAACCACCCCTCCAAGGCCTTCACTGAATAGTCAACAAAGTCTACCCAGTCTTGTGAGGACTCTTTTCTGGTTTCTCTGAACTTAATCCTGTATTGTTCAGTGGTTAAGCCAAATCCATCCAAGAGTGCATTCTTCAAAACTGTAAAATTATTGGCATCACTTTCCTTAACAGTAAGGAGCCTATCCCTACCCTTTCCACTGAAAGATAGCCATAGGATAGCAGCCCACTGCCTTTGAGGGACCCCCTGTACCATACAGGCCCTCTCAAGTACAGCAAACCACTTGTTAATGTCATCGCCCTCCTTGTAAGGGGGAACTATCTTATGCAGATTCCTAGAATCATGCTCTCTCACAGGATTGCTATCTGGAATACTGCTGCTGCCACCATGGGGTCCATACCCCAACCTCTGTCTCTCTTTTTCTAAGTCTAGGGATTCCCTGTCTAGAGCCACCTGTTGCTGTTTATGCTTCAGTCTGGACTCTTCCACTCTCAACTTATTAAGTTCCCTTTCTAACATCCTGTCATCAGGGTGGGTGGGTTGGGAATGTTTTGACACAGAAGAATGATGAGAATGAACAGAGGGAGTCCTGTCCCTAACAGTTGGCACCCTAGCAACCTGGCCTGCAAGAAAAAAACATCCCTACTGTGATGGGAGCTTCTATTACTACCAGCATTTCTAGGTGGTCTGCTAAGGGGCAGGTTAGGAAGGGAACCCTGTAACACTCCCTCAAGGGCTTCCCCTGAGTCAGAGTGTGAGCTATCTATCAACTTTTCAGATGAGGTGCCACCCTGGGCCTTATCATTCTCAATAAGCGTATTAGACAGTAATTCTCTAGAAGGGTTCTTTCCTACCACTAAACCTCAACCAATGCAGAGACTCCTTAGGCTCTTAAAGTTAAGGTGGTCATAAGTAGTATTGACCAAATTAAGAGGGGTTCCTACATCAGACATGGTAGAAAAAGGTTTAGGGACAGATAAAAGAGAGAAAAAGTTTTAGGACTTTTTAAAGAACAGGGAAAAAAACTTTTTCAACTTTTTGAAAGTTTAGGAGTACTTTTCAGCACTTAGCAGATAGTGTAAGAGAAGAAAAGCAAACCTTTTTGGTTAGGTGTACATACACTGAACTTGTTTTGTATATTATTCTCTTATGAAAAGTACAATATGACAAAGTGGTAAGTAGTCACAAGTACTTATCCCTCCGCTGCACAACCAATGTAGGAGGCTGGCCTGGCTTGTAGTGGGTACCAAGGGGTACTTACACTCTGTACCAGGTCCAGTTATCCCTTCTTAGTGTAGAAGAGGTGTTTCTAGCAGCTTAGGCTGATAGAAGGTAGCTATAGCAGAGCAGCTTAGGCTGAACTAGGAGACATGCAAAGCTCCTACTATACCACTGGTGTCATATGCACAATATCATAAGAAAACACATTACACAGATATACTAAAAATAAGGGTACTTTATCTTTATGACAATATGCCAAAAGTATCTCAGTGAGTACCCTCAGTATGAGGATGACAAATATACACAAGATATATGTACACAATACTATAAATATGCAGTAATAGCAAAAGGAAGTAATGCAAGCAATGTAAAGTTACAGTAGATTGCAATAGGAGCACATAGGTATAGGGGCAACACAAACCATATACTCCAAAAGTGGAATGCGAACCACGAATGGACCCCAAACCTATGTGAGCTTGTAGAGGGTCGCTGGGACTGTAAGAGAACAGTGAAGGTTAGAAAAATAGCCCACCCCAAGACCCAGAAATGTAGGTGTAAAGTGCACCTATAACCCCCAGAGAACACAGAAGTCGTAATAGGGGGTTTCTGCAAGGAAGACCAACACCAGCAAAGCAACAACAGTGGATTTCCGGACCTGTGTATCTGTGAAACAAGGGGACCAAGTCCAAGAGTCGCGACAATGTCGAGAGTGGGCAGATGCCCAGGAAATGCCAGCTGAGGGTGCAAAGAAGCTGCCACCGGATGGTAGAAGCTGTGGATTCTGCAAGAACGAAGAGGGCTAGAAACTTCCCCTTTGGAGGATGGATGTCCCACGTCGTGAAGAAGCTTGCAGAGGTGTTCCCACGCAGAAAGACCGCAAACAAGCCTTGCTAGCTGCAAGCGTCACGGTTAAGGTTTTTAGATGCTGCTGTGGCCCAGGAGGGACCAGGCTGTCGCCACTTGGATGAGGAGACAGAGGGGGCACCCAGCAAGTCAGGGAGCTCTCACAGAAGCAGGCAGCACCCGCAGAAGTACGGGAACAGGCACTTGGAAGAGGAGTGAACCGTAGTCCACCCAAAGACACAAAAAGGAGTCCCACGACGCCGGAGGACAACTCAGAAGGTTGTGCACTGCAGGTTAGAGTGTCGGGGACCCAGGCTTGGCTGTGCACGAAGGAAATCCTGGAAGAGTGCACAGGAGCCAGAGCAGCTGCAAATCATGCGGTACCCAGCAATGCAGTCTAGCGTGGGAAGGCAAGGACGTACCTCCACCAAACTTGGACTGAAGAGTCACTGGACTGCGGGAGTCACTTGGACAGAGTTGCTGAGTTCCAGGGACCACGCTTGTCGTGCTGAGAGGGGACCGAGAGGACCGGTGATGCAGTCTTTTGTTGCCTGCGGTTGCAGGGGGAAGATTCCGTCGACCCACGGGAGATTTCTTCAGATCTCCTGGTGCAGAGAGGAGGCAGGCTACCCCCAGAGCATGCACCACCAGGAAACAGTTGAGAAGGCGGCAGGATAAGCAATACAAGGTTGCAGTAGTCGTCTTTGGTACTTTGTTGCGGTTTTGCAGGCATCCTGAGCAGTCAGCAGTCGATCCTTTGGCAGAAGGTGAAGAGAGAGATGCAGAGGAACTCTGGTGAGCTCTTGCATTTGGTATCTGAAGAATTCCCCAAAGCAGAGACCCTAAATAGCCAGAAAAGGAGGTTTGGCTACCTAGGAAGGAGGATAGGCTAGTAACACAGGTAAGAGCCCATCAGAAGGAGTCTCTGACGTCACCTGCTGGCACTGGCCACTCAGAGCAATCCAGTGTGCCAGCAACACCTGTGTTTCCAAGATGGCAGAGGTCTGGAGCACACTGGAGGAGCTCTGGGCACCTCCCCTGGGAGGTGCAGGTCAGGGGAGTGGTCACTCCCCTTTCCTTTGTCTAGTTTCGCGCCAGAGCAGAGCTGGGGGATCCCTGAACCGGTGTAAACTGGCTTATGCAGAGATGGGCACCATCTGTGCCCATCAAAGCATTTCCAGAGGCTGGGGAGGCAAATCCTCCCCAACCCTGACACCTTTTTCCAAAGGGAGAGGGTGTAACACCCTCTCTCTGAGATAGTCCTTTGTTCTGCCTTCCTGGGCCAGGCCTGGCTGGACCCCAGGAGGGCAGAAACCTGTCTGAGGGGTTGGCAGCAGCTGCAGTAAAACCCCGGGAAAGGCAGTTTGGCAGTACCCGGGTCTGTGCTAGAGAGTCGGAGGATCATGGAATTGACAATTCCATGATCTTACACATGTTACATGGCCATGTTCGGAGTTACCATTGTGACACTATACATAGGTAGTGACCTATGTATAGTGCACGCGTGAAATGGTGTCCCCGCACTCACAAAGTCTGGGGAATTTGCCCTGAACGATGTGGGGGCACCTTGGCTAGTGCCAGGGTGCCCACACACTAAGTGACTTAGCACCCAACCTTCACCAGGTGAAGGTTAGACATATAGGTGACTTATAAGTTACTTAAGTGCAGTGGTAAATGGCTGTGAAATAACGTGGACGTTATTTCACTCAGGCTGCAGTGGCAGGCCTGTGTAAGAATTGTCAGAGCTCCCTATGGGTGGCAAAAGAAATGCTGCAGCCCGTGGGTGTAGGAGGCTGGCCTGGCTTGTAGTGGGTACCAGAGGTACTTACACCTTTTGCCAGGTCCAGTTATCCCTTATTAGTGTAGAAGAGATGTTTCTAGCAGCTTAGGCTGATAGAAGGTAGCTATGGCAAAGCAGCTTAGGCTGAACTAGGAGACATGTAAAGCTCCTACTATACCACTGTTGTCATATGCACAATATCATAAGAAAACACAATACACAGATATACTCAAAATAAAGGTACTTTATTTTTATGACAATATGCCAAAAGTATCTCAGTGAGTTCCCTCAGTATGAGGATAAGTTATATACACAAGATATATGTACACAAACCAAAATTAGGTAAGTAATAGCAAGAAAAGTAATGCAAACAGTGTAGAATTACAATAGATTGCAATAGGAGCACATAGGTATAGGAGTAACACAAACCATATACTCCAAAAGTGGAATGCGAACCACGAATGGACCCCAGACCTGTGTGAGCTTGTAGAGGGTCGCTGGGACTATAGGAAAACTGTGAGGGTTAGAAAAATAGCCCACCCCCAGACCCTGAAAGGTAGGTGTAAAGTGCACCTACAACCCCCAGAAAGCACAGAAGTCGTGATAGGGGGATTTTGCAAGGAGAACAAACACCAGCAATGCAACAACAGTGGATTTCCGGACCTGAGTACCTGTAAGAGAAGGGGACCAAGTCCAAGAGTCGCGACAGTGTCGAGAGTGGGAAGGAGCCGAAGAAATGCCAGCTGAGGGTACAAGGAAGCTGCCACTGGATGGAAGAAGCTTGGAGTTCTGCCAGAAATAAGAGCTAGGGACTTCTCCTTTGGAAGACGGATGTTCCACATCGCGATGAAGCTTGTAGAGGTGTTCCTACGCAGAAAGACAGCAAACAAGCCTTGCTAACTGCAACGGTCGTGGAAGAGGTTTTTGGGTGCTGCTGTGGCCCAGGAGGGAACAGGATGTTGCCAGTTGGAGGAGGAGACAGAGGGGGCACCCAGCAACTCAGGGAGCCCTCACAGAAGCAGGCAGCACCCACAAAAGTACCTAAACAGGCACTTAGAAGAAAAGTGAACGAGTTCACCCGAAGTTTCTGCTTCTGTGAGGGCTCCCTGAGTTGCTGGGCTCCCCCTCTGTCTCCTCCTCCAAGTGGCGACATCCTGGTCCCTCCAGGGCCACAGCAGCACCGAAAAACCTCTACCACGACCCTTGTAGCTAGTAAGGCTTGTTTGCGGCCTTTCTGCGTGGGAACACCTCTGCAAGCTTCATTGCGACGTGCGACAAAGGAGAAGGAGAAGTCCCTAGCTCTCTTCTTTGTTGCAGAACTCCAAGCTTCTTCCATCCGGTGGCAGCTTCCTTGCACCCTCAGCTGGCATTTCGTGGGCTCCTGCCCACTCTCGACACTGTCGCGACTATTGGACTTGGTCCCTTGGTCTTACAGGTACTCAGGTCCGGAAATCCACTGTTGTTGCTTTGCTGGTGTTTGTTCTTCCTTCAGCATCCCCCTATCATGACTTCTGTGCTCTCTGGGGGTGGTAGGTGCACTTTACACCTTACTTTCAGGGTCTTGGGGTGGGCTATTTTTCTAACCCTCACTGTTTTCTTACAGTCCCAGCAACCCTCTACAAGCTCACATAGGTTTGGGGTCCATTCGTGGTTCGCATTCCACTTTTGGAGTATATGGTTTGTGTTGCCCCTATACCTATGTTTTCCTTTTGCAATCTACTGTAATTCTACACTGTTTGCATTACTTTTCTTGCTATTACTTACCTAAGTTTGGTTTGTGTACATATATCTTGTGTATATATTTTATCCTCATTCTGAGGGTACTCACTGAGATACTTTTGGCATATTGTCATAAAAATAAAGTACCTTTATTTTTAGTACTTCTGTGTATTGTGTTTTCTTATGATATTGTGCATATGACACCAGTGGTATAATAGGAGCTTTACATGTCTCCTAGTTCAGCCTAAGCTGCTTTGCCATAGCTACCTTCTATCAGCCTAAGCTGCTAGAAACACCTCTTCTACACTAATAATGGATAACTGGACCTGGCACCTCTGTTACCCACTTCAAGCCAGGCCAGCGTCCTACATTAGTTGTGCAGTGGTGGGATAAGTACTTGTAACTACTTACCACTTTGTCATTGTGTACTTTTCATAAGAGAATAATATACAAAACAGTTCAGTGTATTTACACCTAACCAAAAAGGTTTGCTTTTCTCCTCTTAAACGTTTTACAAAAGTTCTGAAAAGTTTTCTAAAACTTCTAAAAGTTTTCGAAAAGTTAGAAAAAGTTTTTTTCTCTGTTCTTTAAAAAAAGTTCTGAAACTTTTTCTTCCTTCTCACTATTTCTAAACCTTTTGCTATCATGTGTGTAGAAGACTCTACTCTTAAAATGGTCAATACTACTTATGACCATTTGAATTACAAGAGCCTAAGGAGTCTCTGCTTAGAAAGAGGTTTAGTGATAGGAAAGAACCCTACCAAAGAATTTCTATTTAACATGCTCATTGTAAATGATGAGTCCCAAGCAGGCACATCAAATGAGAGGTTAATAGAAGGTTCCCAATCTGACTCAGGGGATCTCCTTGAGAGAGGTAGGGAGGGTTCTGAACAGGATCTGCCCCCTAGCAGGACACCCAGTAATGTTGGTAGTAATGGAGGTTCCCATCACAGTAGGGAAGTCTTTATCCTAAAGGGGACAAGTTGCTAGGGTCCAGTCAGTTAGGGACAGATCCACCCTCTGTTGTTTCAAACTTGTCTTCTGGGTCCAATAATTCCCAACCCACCCACCCTGAGGATAACTTGTTAGAAAGGGAACTCAAAAAGTTGAGGGCTGAAGAGACCAGACTGAAGCTTAAACAGCAACAGCTGGCCTTAGATAGGGAATCCCTAGACCTGGATAAGGAAATACAGAGATTGGGGTTAGGACCCCATGGTGGCAGCAGCAGTATTCCTGATAGTAATCCTGTTAGAGAGCATGATTCCAGGAATCTGCACAAGATAGTCCCCCCTTACAAGGATGGGGATGACATCAACAAGTGGTTTGCTGCACTTGAGAGGGCCTGTATGGTACAGGGGGTCCCTTAGGGCAGTGGGCTGATATTTTGTGGCTATCTTTCACTGGAAAGGGTAGGGATAGGCTCCTTACTGTTAGAGAAAGTGATGCTAACAATTTTACAGTTTTGAAGGATGCACTCTTGGATGGATTTGGCTTAACCACTGAACAATACATGATTAAGTTCAGAGACACCAGAAAAGAGTCCTCACAAGACCGTACAGACTTTGTAGACTATTCAGTGAAGGCCTTGGAGGGGTGGTTACATGGCAGTAAAGTATCGGACTATGAAAGCCTGTATGATCTTATTCTGAGAGAGCATATTCTGAATAAATGTGTGTCTGACTTTTTACACCAATATCTAGTGGACTCAGATCTGACCTCTCCCCAAGAATTGGGAAAGAAGGCAGATAAATGGGTCAGAACAAGAGTGAACAGAAAAGTTCATACAGGGGGTGACAAGGATGGCAAGAAGAAAGATGGTGAGAAATCTCAGGATAAGCATGGGGATAAGGGCAAAGCCAAAGATCCTTCTTCAAATCCTAAACACTCTTCAGGGGGTGGGGATAAATCAAATTCTTCCTCTTCTTCACAACATACACACATTAAAAAGCCTTGGTGCTATGTGTATAAAAATAAAGGCCATTGGCAAGGGGATAAGTCCTGTCCAGGTAAACCCTCTGAGCCAACCATTACTAATACATCAAACTCTAGTTCCCCTGGCAGTAGTGGTAATAGTGGTGGGACTGCTGGCAACAGTCAAAGTAAGGGTGTAGTTGGGTTCACTTATGGGTCCATCATAGAAACTGGGGTAGTCAGTCCCAAGACACTTTCTGTCACACCTAGTGGCATTGGCCTTGCCACACTGGCTGCTTGTCCCCTTAGAATGGATAAGTACAGG